>NC_141940.1:95808405-96114192 GCF_057802395.1 Ceratotherium simum simum | reverse complement strand
CATTATGGTTGTTACTATGTGTGTCTTGTCTGCTACCCTCTGAAACCATCGAAACAGGGATCAAGTCTTATTCCTCCAAGTCCCTAGCACTGCACTCGATGCATAGTAGGTAGTGAGTAAATGTCTAATAAATGAGTGAAATGCTTTGGACTTGTAACATTCTATCTTGGCCTGGTATCTGGCATTAATAAAAGATCAGAGTGAGGTGTTTAGTTTCCATCTTTTTTGTTCCCAGAGCTTGTCTGTGTTCTCTGGTATGTGTTTGCCCTTCACTGGGCTGAATTTCTGAAAAATGTGGCTGAGTAGGCTGACTACGGTCCCAGCCATAACATGAAACAACATTATCTGATGGGGATTTCCAAGTGTTATGAGAATTAAAAACCCTCTACCTACCACACCTTAGAATGGCCATTTTCACTACCAAATGGAGAGATCCTGCCTGAAAATGAAGCGTAAACAGAAGAATTGGAGTTAGGGGAAGGAGAGAAAGGCATCTTTCAGATGACATCCTCAGGGTACCTGCATCTAACCATATCTGAATGAAGTCAGTACACCTGCATGTGTCTCTTATGTGAGCCAATATATTGACTTTTCATTTAAACCAGACTGAGTTAGCCTTCTGCCACTTGCCACCAAAAGAGCATTGATTAAGAAAATAAAGACCAAATAATTAGAGAACAATAAGAGCTGACATATATAGTGTTATACTGCATGGTACGAATTATAAATGCAATAGACGTCCAGAGGCGCAAGAGCTGGGGAGAAGTTAATGGAGGTAATGTTGGACACGGCATGATCACTGTTGTAATTATAAAGAAACATCAAGGACTGTCTGTGGCTGGTAAACTATAGTAGTATAGTATAGTACAGTATACAGTAGTTCCTCCCTTTTCCGCGATTTTGCTTTCCACGGTTTCAGTTACCCACAGTCTACCGTGGTCTGAAAATACAGTACAGTAAGATATTTAGAGAGAGAGAGACCACATTTACATAACTTTTATTACAGTATATTGTTATAGTTGTTCTATTTTATTATTAATTATTGTTGTTAATCTCTTTACTGTGCTTAATTTATAAATTAAACTTTATCATAGGTATGTATGTATAGAAAAAAGCATTGTATACATAGGGTTCGGTACTATCTGCAGTTTCAGGTATCTGCTGGGGGTCTTGGAAAGTATCCCCCATGGATAAGGGGGGACTACTGTAGTATAGTATAGTATACAATCAGGGAATATTAGATAAGAAGGGAAAAAGGATGGGCCAAGTGCAGTGCTAGCCTTTGTCTTCTTTGAAGGTTATTAAGAAGGCTGCTGGAGAGGGAGAAAATCAATGTGGTGCAAGATTGCTAGATTTGAACAGTTGTACAAGCCTACCCTAGCATCTGGGCTGAACATACTCTATTCTCTAGTCTAGAGCAGTGGTTCTCAACCTTGCCTGCATATTAGAAACATTTGGGAGCTTAAAAAAATCTGGATACCATATATACAATGGAATATTGTTCAGCCATAAAAAAGAAAAGAATCCTGCCATTGGCAACAACATGGGTAAACCTTGAAGGCATTATGCTAAGTGAAATAAGTCAGACATAGAAAGACAAATACTGCATGATCTCACTTAAATGTGGAATTTTAAAAAGTCAAACTCATAAAAATGGAGTAGATTGGTGGTTACCAGGGGCTGGGGTATGGATGAAATAGGGAGATGTTGGTCAAAGGGTGCAAATTTTCAGTTATAGGATGAATAAGTTCTGGAACAAAAAAAGACTCCAAATAGCCAAAGGAATCCTGAGAAAAAGGAACAAAGCCAGAGGCATCATACTCCCTGATTTCAAAATATGCTACAAAGCTGTAGTAATCAAAAAAGCATGGTACTGGCAGAAAAACAGACACACAGATCAATGGAACAGAATTGAGATCCCAGAAATAAACCCACACATTTATGGACAGCTAATTTTTGACAGAGGTGCCAAGAACATATAAAGGAGAAAGGAAAGTCTCTTCAACAAATGGTGTTGGCAAAACTGGACAGCCACATGCAAAAGAATGAAAGTAGACCACTATCTTACACCATACACAAAAATTAACTCAAAATGGATTAAAGACTTGAATGTAAGACCTGAAACCATAGAAGTCTTAGAAGAAAACATAGGCAGCATGCTCTTTTACATGGATCTTAGCAGTATCTTTTTGAATATGTCTCCTCAGGCAAGGAAAACAAAAGAAAAAATAAACAAATGGGACTACATCAAACTAAAAAGCTTCTGCTTGGCAAAAGAAACCATCAACAGAATGAAAAGACAACCTACCAATTGGGAGAAGATGTTTGCAAATCAGATATCTGATAAGGGGTTAATATCCAAAATATATAAATAACTCATACAACTCAACAATAAAAAAAAAATTAAAAAATGGGCAAAAGATCTGAACAGACATTTTTCCAAAGAAAATATACAGATGGCCAAGAGGCACATGAAAAGATGTTCAATATCATTAATTATTAGGGAAATGCAAATCAAAACCACAATGAGATATCACCTCACACCCATCAGAATGGCTATTATTAACAAGACAAAAATAACAAATGTTGGAGAGGATGTGGCAAAAAGGGAACCCTCGTACACTGCTGGTGAGAATGCAAACTGGTGCAGCCACTATGGAAAACGGTATGGAGATTCCTCAAAAAATTAAAAATAGAACTACCGTATGATCTAGCTATTCCACTTCTGGGTATTTATCCAAAGAACATGAAAATACGAATGCGTAAAGATATATGTACCCCTATGTTCATTGCAGCATTATTCACGATAGCCAAGACTTGGAAACAACCTAAGTGCCCATCAACAAATGAATGAATAAAGAAGATGTAGTATATATACACAATGGAATACTACTCAGCCATAAAAGAAGATGAATTCTGGCCATTTGCGACAACATGGATGGACCTTGAGGGTATTATGCTAAGCAAAATAAGTCAGAGGGAGAAAGTCAAATGCTATATGATTTCACTCATATATAGGAGATAAAACAACAACAACAAACAAACACGTAGACGCAGAGAACAGATTGGTGGTTACCAGAGGGGAAGAGGGGTGGAGGAAGGGCGAAAGGGGTAAAGGGGCACACATATACAGTGATGGACGGCAACTAGACTTTTGGTGGTGAATGCGATGTAGTCTATACAGAAGTTGAAATATAACAATGTACACCTGAAATTTATATAATGTTATAAACCAATGTGACCTCAATAAAATAAAAAAGAAAGAAAATATTTTCATATTAAAAAAAGATGAATAAGTTCTGGGGACCTAATATACGTGGTGACTATATTTAACAATACTGTATTGTGTACTTGAAATTTGCTAAGGGAGTAGGTGTTAAATGTTCTCACCACAAAATTTTAAAAAGGTAACTATATGAGGTGATGGATGTGTTAACTAACCTTAATGTGATAATCATTTCACAATGTATACAAATATTAAATTATCACATTGTACACCTTAAACTTACACAGTGTTATTGTCAATTATATCTCAATAAAGCTGGAAAAAAAATCCAGATACCCAGGCCACACCCGGGCCAAGTAAATCAGAATTATTGGAGGTGACACCCAGGTATCAGTACTTTAAAAACTCCCCAGGTGACTCCACTGTGCAGCCAGGTTTGAGAACAAGTGCTCTGGGGCAGTGCTTCCCAAACTTTAATGTGCATTTGAATCTTGTTCAAGTCTGGAGTGGGGTCCAGAATTTAGGGACTTAAGTGTAGTTTAGGGTGGTGGTAATGGTGGTGGGAAGGATGTCCTCTCCAACTTATCCAGCCGGATTTCCCAGGAATAATCTATGGACAGCTAAGGGTGGTGAAAGGTTGACGGACGTGATAATACCAGTTCTGACGCAGGATATAGGGTCACCAACTGTCCTAGTTTGCCTGGGTCTCAGGGGTTTCCCAAGACATGGGGCTTTCAGTGCCAAAACAGGAAAATCATGGGCAAATTGGGATGGTTAGTCACTCTACCTGTCCCTGACCCTCTGGCCAGTGAAGTTCTGTTTCCAACTAAATAGGCACCATTGGTAAAGTGGAGGTGAATGGGACCTCAGAGGATGCTCCTGGGAAAGAAGGGAATTGCTGGACACATAATCCTCCTTGAGGCCATCAATAGATACAGGGGCAAAGGAAGGAAAACAAGTGCTCTGGCTTTGCCTGGCTCATAGGCACCCGTCCAGAAGCAGGGATGCCTGGAGACAGAATAGTCTTTAGTTTAACACAGACTGGAAGCTTCTCGCTAATGTGGGGAATTCAAACTAGAGTTTTACAGAAGAATTACCCAGGGAGCTCATTCAAAATGCAAACTCAGCCCCTCCCCTAAGAAATTCTAATTCAAAAGGTCAAAGGCCTTAACTGGTATCCCAGATGATTCCAGGCCAGGCCACACTCTGAGAAACACTGAACTAAAGGGCCTGTCTGCCAGTAGTTTGGTCTGTTAAAGAGAGCTTTCCTGACCAAAGGATGGGCTGATCCAAAGAGACTCAGCAGATCTGGTAGGTGATAGTAAAGTTTCACAAACCAGCAGGTCCAGGTGGTTTCTGGAATGAATTCTAGCAAATCTCTAAGGAACAGATAATTCTAATGCTTTTAGAGTTCAGACCATAGACAAAGAAGGAAATACAATTCTATTAAGCCAAGATAACATTGAAATCAAACCTAGCAAAAATAACAAACTAAATAAAACTGCAGACCAATCTCATCCATGAATATCAATGTAAAAATATGAAATAAAATATTGGCAAACAAAATCCAGCATCATATTAAAAGAATAAATTACTGCCACCAAATGGAGTTTATACTAAGAATGCAAGGGTGGTTCAGTGTGCGGGAATTTATTACTATGATATGTGATATTAATAGAGCAAAAAAAAAAAATCACATGCCTATGTTGGTAAATCATGTAATAGCATTCAATAAAACTTAACATCTACTCTTAATGTTTTTTGAAAAATGCCCATTATGAGCTGGGTGTTATCTGATCTACCAAACCAGAAACTTAGACATACACAGCAGTTTTCCATTATAAAACAGAAGTAAAATATATGCAACCAGGCCCAAGCATATCAGCAAAGCAAGAGCAAACTGCACAAGCAGATGGCTCAGACTCCCATGGTACCTACTCTTACTGCTACTCTGCCTTTCATTCAGTTATACCTGTGGCCTCATGGCCTCCATTCCCTATGACCTGTTATCAGACAAGGAAAAAACCTTGGCCCTCTTCCCTAATGGGTCTGCATGGTATGCTGCCACCAGCCAGAAACAGATGACTGCTACACTACAGTCCCATTCAGGAGTGGCCCTGAAAATGTTGGTGGAGGAAAATCCTCCCAGGAGGCAGAACATTTGGTTGTTTACTTTGTTGGGACTGAGATGCCCAGACAACTGGATCCACACTGCCTCATGGGCAATGACAATTGGGTTATCCAGTTGGTCAGGGACTTGGAAAATTGGTAGCAAGGACGTCTTGAGGGCAAGTATGTGGATGGACATTTGGCACTAAGCCCAAAATTTGAAAGTATTCATATCCACGTAAGTGCCCGCCAGAGGGCATCTACTGCAGAGGAGGCTCTCCATAATTAGGGGGACTGGACGATCCATCCCTGGACGTCAGTCAGCCTCTTCCTCCAGCTGCCCTGGTGCTTCCTCAGTGATCTTGTGAACTCAGTGTCGTAGCATCCACAACACAGGCTTCCCTCACTGAGCCCACTACTGATGCCTGACCAGCCAACAACAGAGACCAACTCTGAGTCTTTGATATGCACCATTCCCTGAGGGCTCCAGGCTTGTGGAGTAGACATGAATGGGACTTGAAGTCTGGAGTTGGGCTGGCCCAGCTGAGCTCAGCCTAAATCAGCTGAACTACCACCAACCCACAGACCTGTGAGCAAGAAATAAAATGTTTGCTCTATTAAGATACTGAGGTCATGGTGCTGGTTGTTATGCAGCAGAAACCTAATATAGTCCTTTTATTAATCCTCATTGAATTATCCTAATTTGATTGTACCATCCGTTTCCTTTTGGAATCCTGACTGAATCACTGTCTTTTTGCAGATGACTCAAGGATATATAGGTCTCCAGTTCAGAACTGTCCTCTCAGTCCCAGACCCATATAGAGTCAGTGGTCTGCTCAGTATCTCCTCTCAGATATCACAAAGGCACCTGAAACTCAATATTTATTCCTCCATCACAAACCTGGTTCTCTTTCAGCAATCTCCATCTCACTCGACAGTAGCACCCATTGAAGAAACTTGTGAACTCTCCCTGAGACCCAACTCCCTGTCACCTCTGTACTCAAACCAGCACCAAGTCATGTTGATTTAGCCTCCTAAATGTCTCTCAAATCTGTCCCCTTCTCTTTACCACCACCACCAGCACCACCCTAGCCCAAGCCACCAATATCTCTCACCTAAAATAGTCTCCCAATTGGTCCCTCTTCAGTTGGTTCTCCATACAGCAGTCAAAAAGATCTTTTGGAAAATTCAATTTCGATCATGTCCGTGCCCCAGTTGAAGCCCCCCAGTGTCTTCCCATTGCTTTTGGGATAAAGACCAGAATATTTCACATAGGCCTCAAGGCTCCATGTGGTGTGGCCCTGGCTCCCCTGCTTGATCTCCCCCCTCTGCTCTCTTTATTTGCTATAAAAGGCCATATGGCCTTCTTTTTAGCTATGTACCATCTTACCCCTTTGCTATTCCCTCTCCCTGCAAAGCTCTTTCTCCCCTCTTTGCCTTATTAACACTCACTCATGCTTCACATCTCAGCCCCCGCATCACCTTTTCAAGGAAGCCCTCTCTGACCTCGCTAAGTCTGGCTCATAGCATGGTGTATTTTACATTGTGTGATTGCTTGGTTAATATTGGTCATACCCCTCCTCCCCCGCAACCCACCAAAATGTGATCTTCAAGAGGGCAGAGGCTATGTCTGGTTTTGGTCATCAGTGTGTTCCCAAAACCAATTCTGGCACACCCTAGGCACTTGGCATCTATTTATTAAATTAATGTGGTAAATCCAGTGTTGAGTTGGAACATCTCTGGAGTTCATGTCAACTCTAGCCTTCTGGGCTTCCTTTTCAGGTCCTGCCTGTAGGATAGAGGGGTGATGGGGAAAGCAGCCAACTGGGATGAATTAGCAGCCTCCACGCAGTCAAAGCCATTGGTTAGAATTTGAAGAAGCCCTTTTCCTACTTCAAAGATCCTGCTAAGAACAATGTGGCAGGCTCCAGCTCTCGCCTGGCCAGACAGTTCTCAAGGAATGTTTGACACAGGCCAGAAAACCCAGTGCCAGAAATCCTGGGACAGAGCCTTTTGCCAGGAGGTTCCCTGCCTTGTTGAGCTGAGCTAAGAGAGAGTGATGGCTCTAAATGCCACAGATTAATCACCAAGGGTGATGCTCAGCCATTCCAGCACTCTGCTTCTTCTTCTTGTCAAGTCTTCACCCCTCTGCCCCTTCTAGAAAGACCTCAAGTAACTACTGTCTTGAAACCTCCTCAGATGTTTGGCTTGGCTGATGCCCAAATATCTCTTGTCCCCACTGAGGTGTTGGGGAAGGAGGGAGGGATAAGTTACTCTTCTAGCTCTTGCATTGTATGATTCTGTTATTCTAAATTCTGAGGATTCCTTTTCCCTTTTAAAGAGTGAACTAATTCCATTTTGACTGCATGACTTGGACTCCATCCAGGGGAAAGAGGTAGGGAATTCCAGGTACCTGAGTCATCCTGCTACCAGGGGTAGAGGCAGTTCTTCAGTCCTTTTCCCACAGCAAGGACAAACTCTTTCTCAAGGTCAGATAATGTTCTGAATCCATCTCACCAGGCAGCCTGCCATTTCCAACAAAGCTTCTCTCGAGGCGCAGGAAGGAGGGCTTGGTTGAGAAACCTGGACAATTTGGCCCTTGGAAAGGGGTGTTGCTCTGGTTGTGAATTAAGAATCCAAAATCCTACGTAAGGCAGGAAAGAGGAGTGAGTGCATGGCTGGGTCCTGAGTTTGGCTGGTGGAAAAAGTGTGTCTATTCATAAGATGGAATACTATACAGCAGTTAAAATGGATGACCCAGAGCCACACTATCAACGTGGAATTTTTTTTTATTTATTTATTTTTTTTTGCTGAGGAAGATTCGCCCTGAGCTAACATCCGCTGCCAATCTTCCTCTTTTTGTATGTGAGCCACTGCCACAGCATGGCCACTGACAGGTGAGTGGTGTAGGTCCATGCCTGGGAACTGAAGCCAGGCTGCCAAAGCAGGGCATGCTGAACTTAACCAGTAGGCCACCAGAGCTGGCCCAACGTGGACTAATTTTTTTTTTTTTTTTGGTGAGGAAAATGGGCCCTGAGCTAACATCTATTGCCAATCTTCCTGAGCTAACATCTGTGCCCATCTTCCTCTGGTTGGTATATGGGATGCCACCACATCATGGCTTGATGAGCCATGCATAGGTCCAAACCTGGGATCCAAACCTGCGAACCCCGCGCCGCTGAAGTGGAATGTGTGAACTTAACCACTACACCACTGGGCCAGCCCCTGGACTAATTTTTAAAACATAATGTTGGAGGGGAAAAGCAAGTTGCAGAAGGATACATAAAGTGTGCTACCATTTATAAAATGTTAAAATATGCAAAAATATTATAAATCATTTAGTTTAAATATATATATTCTTAATGATTTATAATAGGATGTAACATATAGGATTTATAATATGTGTATATGTGATATATATGTAATAAAAATATAAAAGTACACACAGAAATGATAACATCAAATTTGTGGGTGTCTTGGGGGCAGAGAGAATGAGAGTGAGAAGGGGTACACAGAGGGCTCCAACTATATCTGAAATGTTTTATACCTTAAGCTGAGTATTTGTTATATTTTTCTGTTTACCTTTTGTATATCTGAATATTCCATGATGATTTTTAAAAGCAGAAAGAAAGGTTAGGTTGCAGGGGACTTGAGTATCAAGTTAAAACATTGACTTGTGTATCGATTGGGACAGTCCCTCAATTATGACCGCCCAAGTTACCAATGTTCCATGAGCAAAATCACCCCTGCATCCAGGGACTTTCCTCTGGTTGCAGCTGAAGCTATAAATACTCCCACCTCTGCCACTGCATCACTGCTGGGCCCACCCCCGCTCCTTTTCCCTTCTTCTTTCTGTCACTGCTGGAAAGCCCCTGCCTCTGCTCACAGCCTTCTGGACATCTTCCAACTCCTTTTCCTGCCCTGAGCACACCAATCCCCCAAGCTGTAGGAACTCTCACTCTGACTGCAGAGTGGCGTAGGGAGGAGAGAAAGCAAGCTGCGTTTCTGTCCTCCTAAGTTGGTACTCAGAGTGGATTTTCACTGGGAAATAACACTCTACCCAATAACTGATTCCCTGATCATCATTAACACTATAGTCCCACTTTGTTATGGCTGACATGAGCTCTGGGGGCCTGCTTGGGAATGAGTCACTCATAACAAACCAAGGAAAATTTGTTCTGAATTCTAAGACGGATTTTCCAACACACATTTGGAATCTCACCAATTTTTAAGTTGTCAGTTCTCTATAAAGCCCTAGGGGGCCAAGCTATGTTTTCCTTGGCTAAGGAGAATGAATCCAAGGGACCAAGGTTGCTGATGGGTGAAGCAAGATAGGGAACTTCAGGGGAACTCCAAAATAATTTCCTGGGAAACAAAATTACATCATGGCTCACCTGCTCAGTGGCCTGAGTTCTTTAGAGTGTCCATGCTTCTATTGAAAAAGCCTTTTTCTCTTTGCAGCCCCACATTTTAAGTATGAACAGTATAATAACAAACTCCAGTGAGAAGATCTGATAATTTGCCACACAATGTGATTTCTAATTGCTTGAATAATACTGCACAATGGAATAATTTCCTACCCAGTAAAAATGATTTCTCTGCCTGAGTGATAATATCCTGTTGAAATATAATGCCATTCCAGACAGTGACTACATAATGTCTGGAGTCTTTTTTTTTTTTTTTCTAATATAACCTTTAAATGCTAAGCAGTAGGAGCAAGGCAGTAGCAAGTGATAAAACATGTTCCCAGATGAAGAGAAGAATTCTTTGGGTCTATGTTGGAATCTTCTAATTACCCAATGTCCTTGGATAAAATAGTGAGTCAATAAATTTATGATGTACAGACAGTCTTTGCTGTGTTCCTTTAGAGAAGATCAGTTGTGTGACAAGAATGGAAATGGATTTTTCCATAAGGCTGGTGTGTAATATAACATCGTATTTGGACAGGCACACACACCACGTTGTTAATTTTAATGCACCAATTTAATTCTCATTATGTGCATCACCAGACCCATAAAAGCAGATTTTTCTTTAGAAAATGAAATTGCAAGACGTTTGTTGTCCGGTGACCTATGTGCCCCTAGGTGTGCAGAGCTTTAGGTGCTCTCTAGGAATACGGAAGAAAGAGAAGACATGGTCCTTGTTCTCAACGGACTTAGAACACAGGCAATTCTTAGAAGTTCAGAGCAGAAAGGAGCCACACATCAGAAAGACAGGAAAAGTGAGGCCTAGCGAGGGAAAATGACCTTCCCAAGGTCACAGTCACAGAATGGAATGTTCAGATGAAAACCAGGTGTCCGGAACTGGAGCCCAAACGGTAGCCTCTTCAGCACCAGCCCTTCATGACACCCATTTTGAGACAGGACTGATGCTGTGCTGGATTCGACAGTTTCTATAGGCAGGGCCATGTTCCTGGGCAAATGGCTTCCTCCATGGGGCTCATGGGAGGCTCCTTTGCTGGGTCCCTCTGACTGCAGCTCTTATAATGCAGACCATACACTGTTTCTCCAACTGCCACTCCCTTTTTGGCCCCTGGCTCTGGGACTGAGGTGAGAGAGTGGGGGCAGGGGCACTCTACCCAGACTGTCATTGCTGAATCCACATTCTCTACAAGAAGTCTTCTTGGGCAAGACTTCAAACTGCTCCAGATTTGACAAGTACCACCCCTATGACCCTGCAACCCCACTCTTAGGTCTGTCCGCAAGAGAAATGTGTACATGTGTTTACCAAATGAAACGTGCTAGAATGTCCATAGCTATTCATAATAGTCCCAAATTGGAAGCTACTAAAATGCCTATCAACTGTAGAATGGATAAATAAATTGCAGAATATTTACACAGTGGGATGCTTTACAGCAGTGAGAATAAACTATCTACAACTACATATATATATATATATATGATGAGTCTCATAAATATAATGTTGAGCAAATGAAGCCAGGTACTAAAGGGTATCTACTGTATGATTTCATTTATATAAAGAACAAAAAGAGGCAAAACTCATCTATGCTACCAGAGGTCAGGATAGTGGTTAACCTTAGGGAGTGGTAGTGACTGAAAGGGGGTACAGGGGCCTTATGGGATGCTGGTAATTAATGTTCTGGTTTCATAGGGATGTTCAGTTTGTGAAAATTCATCAAACTGTAAACCTGCTATTTGTGCACATTTTAATATGTATCTTATATTTCCAAAAATGTTAACAAAAGAAGGCTCCAGCCTGACTCTTTGCCCCCATGGCTCCCATACCCAGGAGTGCTCGCTAATTCCAGCGCAGCGCCTCTCTCCCACTGCCACAGGCTGTCTTAACTCAGGCTCCAGTCCTGCCTCCCCATCCACAGCGAACACATAGCACCCTCTTTAAGGGGTCCCCGTAATGGTTTGGTGAGGTGACCTGCTCTGTCTGAGGTCACACAGGCATGACTACATGAGGACACTGGGACCCCAGGCCAGGTGTTCTGACTCCAGATTTATTCCCCCCACATCAAGGGAAGGCCAAGGTGGGAATGTATCAAAACAGAGAGAGGAGTCCGGGAAACTTCTACTTGCTGTTCTGGGAAGTGAGCTTTGGAAGAGACAGGCTTGGGTTTGAGTGACACATCTATGACTTGATTTGGAGTTAGGTTATTTCATCTCTCTGGACCTTGGATGATAATATCTACTTCTGATGGTTCTTGTGAAAATCAAATAAAATAGCCATATGAAATACCTAGCACAAGGACTTTAAAGGATACTGGTTTCCTTCCCCTTTTGTACAAAGTCCTCTGGTCTAAGGAAGAGCAGATGGGGAGGGACGATAGTATTATCGAAAGAGGAAGGTTCTGCATAGCTGATATGGGTCATGGTGACACATTGGGCAGAGTGAGACTACAAAATATGGCCCTCATCGAATCACAACAGAATTTATTCCTCCATAGCACTGTTTAGTCTGTTTAGTATTTGGAATGAACAATTTAACTCAAACTGCAAAACTAGACTACCATCCAAGTTCTAGTACTCACTAGCCAGGTGTCTGGAGTAAGGGAGGTAGGTAGATTGAAAGAACTTAAAACTGCAGACAAGGCTTTCCACAGCAGAGGTTGAAAATTATTCTATGAAGGAATCAGGAAAACTAGCCAAGGGATTCTCCCTACCTTTACCTCTTTTTAAGTATTTCCAGCACTGTTTTGTATTTGCAGTGGTTCAGAATTACCAAATGTAGCAGACACTGTTGGCCACCTACCCAAATTCATTTCTCCTTCTAGAATCATCTTCTATGGCCATGTTCTCAGGGGAAGTATTCCCCCCAACTCCTAGACAATTAGAGTGATTTCATTCCTTTTGTCTGTGGTGGATTTAGGTGTGGGTATATGACCCAAACTTGGCCAATGAAATCTGAGGGGAAGTCTGCTGGGGGGAATTTTGGGAAAGTTTTGCTCACTCTTAGAAAGGAACAGAGACAGGAAACATCTCCCCTTTTTTGCTTCTCCTCTCAATGCTATTTTGTGAGGATGTGATGTCTGAAACTGCTGCAGCCATCTTGTGATCATGAGGCACGAACATGAGGATAAAACCCAACATACTAAAGATAGGGAAACAGTAAGAAAAAAAATACCTGAGTCCTTGATAATGTTCTACCACTGAATTAGACAACTCTGGAACCACCTACCTCCAGACATATTATATGAGTTAATAAAATGCCATTATTTTTAAGCCGATTTTAGCCAAGTATTTTCTCCTTGCAATTAAAACCATTCTAACCAAAACAGCAAATGTTACAGTACCATATTGTTTTTTATAACATTATTAATACTCATTTATTAGATGATGTAGCCAAACAGATACCAATCAGAAGAGAGAGAACACAGAGTTCTAGAGCAGGAAAAGACAAATGAGGTCATAGAAATAGAGTGAATAGATAACAAAAAAAAGGGTTGAAAGATGGAGGGAGTTCCCTTCGCCAGATTGGAAATGGAGCTAAAAGAAAGCTCTAAGTATGCTACAGTAAGCTATGTGCAATATGTTTTCCCTCACATACCGAGTTGAATGTACATTTTATGGATTAGACTCTCTCCTCAGAAGAAGTTATACTCTATCGATGTGCAACCTCAAACAAGAATAAAAAACCCCTAAGCATTAAAGAACAATCAACAATGTTTCTTATATTTAGTATTACTAAAATTATGTTTGGTTCCCTTTTTCATTTTTTTTTTCTCTTTAATGGGCCAGATAACTAGGGATGAATAGCTTTTAAAGACTTTTAGATTTATTGGATGATCACTCTGTGCCAGACACTGTGCTAGGGGCTCTATAAATATTGTCTATTTTAATTCTTACAGCAACTGTGGCAGATACTGTTAGTTGTCTCCATAATATCCATTTTGCTCTTCTTCCTTGCCCTTCTCATGATGCTTGGATTGGATGGCAGCTCCCCTCCCTCCCCCTGGCCAGGGGAGGGGATACTCATATCATGGCAATAGCCCTCTCCAAAGAATTCTCTGGAAAAATCCTCCTTCCTCACGTGGCTCTGGTTTTGTTCAGGGTGACGATGTGCCCAGGTCAAAAACATCACCTTGGGGCCAGCCCGGTGGTGTAGTGGTTAAGTTCGAGTGCTCTGCTTTGGCGGCCTGGGGTTCCCAGGTTCGGATCCTGGGTGCAGACCTACACATGGCTCATCAAGCCATGCTGTGGCAGGCGTCCCACACATAAAAACAGTAGAGGAAGATGGGCATGGATGTTAGCCCAGGGCCAATCTTCCTCAGCAAAAAGAGGAGTGGCAACAGATGTTAGCTCAGGGCTAATCTTCCCCCCCCACACACACAAAAATCACCTTTCTATATTTTTTTGTTTGGAGAAGACTGTGACAGAGTCTTGGACAATGAGAAGTAAGCAAAGTTGCTGCTTGGGCCATTCCGGAAAGCTTGTTTTTTTTTTAAACATTTCAAAGGAGCCCAAAATATGTATGTAAAGTTCATGTTTGCCTCCTAGTAATGTTCATAGAGAGGGTATGCACTACAAAGATCTGGGTTCATAAGAGAAAATTGGACTGTTTGGAACTCCGTTACCCAATTTTCATGGGCATAAATGTAGGCAGACTTATATATGCAAATTTTTCAAGTGTTTCTGACATAATTTTAAATTCTAACAATAAATAGGTAAAATAAAATTCTACCCACAAATGACTTCATATTGGTCGAACAGTGCCTCTGCTCTTCTGTATTTACACCCCAGAGCCAAGACACACAGGGCCAAGTGTCATCTGTGAGACAGTTGCTCATACACATTTCATTTTATAATGTGGAGACTTTACAGTAAATAACCTGAGAGCAAGGACATTTTGGAACTAGTGCCAGGAGCTGATATGTCATTTTAGTTATCTATAAATGTAAACTTCTTTTTTTTTTTTTTTTTAAAGATTTTATTTATTTATTTTTTCCCCCCAAAGCCCCAGTAGATAGCTGTGTGTCACAGCTGCACATCCTTCTAGTTGCTGTATGTGGGACGCGGCCTCAGCATGGCCGGAGAAGCAGCACGTCGGTGCGAGCCCGGGATCCGAACCCGGGTCGCCAGCAGTGGAGCGCGCTCACTTAACCACTAAGCCACGGGGCCGGCCCTATAAATGTAAACTTCTTTAATGAGGCACAACATGGTCTCATTTTTTTCATAGACTTTTCCCCAGATTTTAGTTCTTACTTTTTATTTTATCATAAATAGATTTTAATCATGATTTAAACATATGAGGGCCTGCTTTCACTTTTTTTTTAAACTTCATTATTTATTTATTTATTTAAATTGAGATGTAACTGACATATAACATTATATTAGTTTCAGGTGTACAAGGCAAGCTTTTTAAGGGGGGGTGGTGTGCAACTCAGCCCTGGTGGTCTCTTGGTTAAGATTCAGCATGACCTGGGTTCGTTTCTGGTCAGGGAGCCACGCTACTTGTCTGTCAGTTGTCATACTGTGGTGGCTGCATGTTGCTGTGATGCTGAAAGCTATGCCACGGGGATTTCAAATACCAGCAGGGTCACCCCTGGTGGACAGGTTTCAGTAGAGCTTCCAGACTAAGACAGACTAGGAAGAAGGACCTGGCCACCCACTTCCAAAATAATTGGCCATGAAAACCCTACAAATAGCAGCGGAGCATTGTCTGATAGTGCGCCGGAAGGTGAGAGGATGGGACTAAAAGACCGGACAGGGTTTCAGTCTGCTGTACACAGGGTCGCTGGAGTCAGAATGCACTCTAGGGTACTGACAACAGTGACTCAGCTAGCTTGCCTCTTGGGCTTTCTGCCCTTTGTCCTTTGCCATTCTTCCTGGAACACTGCTACTCAGAGGTGAAGCAGCCATCTAAGCAGCATAAAGACAGAAGACAAGCATGATGGCACCTAAAGCTAGAGGGAGCCTGAGTGCCCTTGGCACTATGGAGATAGTGTACTAATCCTGGACTGCCTTCCCCTAAACTTCTTCATTATGGGAGAAAAATATGCTCCTCTTTGATTAAACCTCTGTGGTCAAGTTTCCATTCTATGCAGCCAAATACATGCTAACTGATATAGTTTTACGCTGATATTTACCTTTTCAAAAATTGTGAAATTTATCAGGCACAGAACAATTGAAACTCATATAAAGGATTTAGAAATAGAGTAAAAGAAGTTCCCCAGCCGCCTCCTCCCGGATCCTGCACCACTCTCCTCTCCCAGAGGAGACACCCATCCTTCCTGAGTTGTTGTGGCAATATTTTTCAAAGATTGCTGTTATTCCCTTTAAAAATTAGTCTCTTGTTCTTATTTGTTAAAAATAAATTCCATTATGACAATAAACAAGATTTTTACAAAAGCAAAACTCTACAGGGTCAGTGAGATTGGGAGATAAAATAACAACCCAATTTTAGAAGCAAGAAAGCAGATGGACAAGTAGTTATTGACCCAGCAGACCAGGAGAGGCTGACTCTTAAGTTTCCAAGGGGGTTCGGGAGACCAAGAAGCAAGGTAATTTCTGGTGTGAGACTCCAGAAAGACTCAGGATTTGGAGCCAACCTATACCTCTGAAAGTGGGGTGTAAGTGGGGCTGGAAAACAAGAAGTTTCATCGAAAGTGGATGTATCAGTCAGGATCTAGTCAGGAGACAGAAACCACACCAATTATTTAAACAGAAGGAATTTAATATAAAGAATTGTTAACTAGGCATAGAGTTGTTAACTAGGTAACTGTAAGGGTAGAAAGAGAACTCTAAGGTATCATGGAGGCAGTAACTACAGCAACAGCCACCATTCTCAGGGCTGAGGGGAAAAAGGAAAAAGGATGGAATTAGTAGAACCTAAAGCTTGGAGGAGGGGCCCGAGGGGTCTGGGACCCAGACCTCTGAGAAGGGGTTGCTGTTCAGCTGATGCTGGTGTCTCTGGTGTGGGGGCATGATGAGGCTGGTTCTGTGAGTGGCAGAAAAACTGCAAGCAGACTTCACCTGTGGCTGCAGGAAGGAACTGCTGCTGCAGTGAAGAAGCATTGCTCGGTGCTGCTCACAGCAGTAGGAAGACAACAGGAAGTAGCTTGTCCCTTCTTTCCCCAGCCTTCCGGTCTCCCTCTGTTGCCTTCTACGGACAGAGCCTAACAAGGAACAGCTGGCAAAATGACTGTGGTTTGCGGCATCCCAACCCCAGTGTCACAAAGCTGAGTACAGAAGGGTTGAGCTTGGAGCTGGGAGACAATAACATAATAACTGGCAGTGTGGGTATTAGAAGCAAGTCTAAACCCAGATCTCCAACCTCAGCAAGGCAACTGCTGCTCCTTCCACTCCTGCTGAATACTGAAGTCTATTCTCTGGAGGGTAGGCAGTCTCTGGACTGGGGGACATTAAGCACTGTTGAGAGTGGGATCCTATCTTGAAAATAAGGATTAAGCGAAGGCTTACTGAACATCAGCACCTCAGCCCTCATCTCCCAGATGCCTTCCACTGAAAGCCAGATATATATTCTCCAGGCGGGGGATTGGAAGCTTCTTCTCTGCGAATCTGACAGCCAAGACGAAAGACCTAATTATCCTGATATCAATATAATAGGCTAGCTAGATTACAGTGAAATCTATAATCAATAACCCCCACCAAGCTCTCTTCCAATCAGGCTTTTCGGTTATAATCTTAAGTGTGAGCAGATAGCCTAGGACTAACAGACATCTCAGGAAACTCTCTAAGTTGAAGACAGAGGCCAAAACATTGAGAAAAAAAGAACTTGGAGGAAACGGAGACTATGCTGAGATATCAGCTTTGATATTTAATATTTTCTGAGAATAATAGAAGATAGTACAACTAAATAAAAAGAAAACATTTAGAGAATAGGAAAGAACCCTTAGAAATTAAAAATAAGATAGCAGAAATGAAAAACTCAATAGGAGGATTGGAAGCTAAAGTTGAGGAAATCTCCCAGAATGTGGAGTAAAAACACAAAGAGATGGAAAATTGGAGATAAAAGATAATAAAATCGTTGGGTCAGTCAAGAAGTCCAACATGTGAATAATATGAGTTCCAGAGTGAGAACATGTGGAAAATGGAAGGGTAGAGATCATCAAAGAAATAATTCAAGAAAATTTCTCTGACTTGAAGGATATCAGTGTCCAGATTGAAAGGGCTCACTGTGTGTCCACAAAGGCTGAGAAAAACCCAACTATACCCAGGCAAATAATCATGAAATGTTAAAACACAGGGGACAAAGAAAAGATCCTATGAGCTGTAGGGGAAGAAAAATTAGTCACACCAGGCTCGGGCCACCCTCAGGAATCTTTGTTAGAGACCTCAACCTGCTGCTCAAGTACTCTGGCAATAATTATATGCAACTATAATAAATAGCTATCATTTATTAAGCACCAAACACTTTACATATGTCATCTCTCTTAATTTTATAATCATCCAACAAATCCGATAATCCTTTCCCCATCTTACAGATGAGCAAATTGGAGTTCTAGGAGGTATGTGACTTGAATAAATTCACACAGCTATTAAGAGTTAATAATTATAATAGCTAACATATATTTAATGCTTACTATGTGCCAGACTCCATGCTGTAACAGACACTGTTGGTTGCCTAGCCAGCAGCCATCCACGCCTTACCTGCAAACAGAATCCTGACTTTGTTCAGATATCTATTCCTCAGGAAAAAAGACCTTATCTCCAGCATGATGGTCCAAGCCAACCAGACTGATCCTATTCCCCTTTGTCAGTAAATTAAAGGCAGACTTGTGACCCAGCTCTGGCCAAAGATGTGGGAAGGGAAGGCAGCAAGGAATTTCTGGGAAAGGTTTTCTTACTTTTAAGAAGATACAAAAGAAAGAGATGACTCTCTGCTGCTGCTACATATTGTAGTGTCTGGCTGCAAGGTCTGGTCCTATGGCAGCCATCTTATGACCATGAGGATGGACATCCTAGGAAAGCCTGCAAGCTGAGGTTGGAAGAGCATAAAGCTGGAAAGAACCTAGGCCCTTGAACTAACCAATCCTGAAACTTCTCTACTTTTGGACTTCTTGTTATATAAGATGATAAATTTTCTTTATTATTGTAGAAAAAAAAATTAGTTACACGGGATCATGTATCAGGATGGGTCTGGACTTCTCAACAGCAACACTTGGAACCTAGAAGATAATAGAGCAATGCCTTCAAAATGCCAAGAAAAATGAATTCCAACCTAGAATTCTCTACCTGCAAAACAGTCAATTAATGTGAGGGTGGATTAAAGACATTTTCGGATATGCAAAGTCTCAAAACATTTACCTCTCATGCACCCAATTCTCAGAAGCTACTGGAACTGCTTCATCAAAACAAGGGATAGAACCAAGAAAGAGGAAGATATGGAAACCAGGAAACAAGGGATATAACTCAAGAGAGAGGTGAGAGGAGCTCCCAGGATGATAGTGAAGGGAAACTCCAAGAGAGCAGCTGAGCCCCAGGAGTAGAGAGCGACCAGTAGAGACTGGAGCAGGTCAGATATCTCCAGGAAGGAGTTCTTCAAGCGGGTGAAATTGATGGAATACTTGATTAATTTGAACATATTGAAAGGAGATTTAGACAATAAAGGAAGATTTGGGGGTAGCATTTATTATAAATATATAGGAAACAACACAAGCGAGGAAACCAGACAACTATTAATTCCAAGAGAAATGAGTGAACAAGGAAAAGGAATTGTGGGGTACTACATAGCTTATGTTTACATAATCATAGTACTGTAAAGAATGAATATTGGTTTAGCCAAATGATGAAATCTCTATATTGGGAGGCTTAGAGAATGGAAAGTGTGGCTGTATGTGGTAAGCAAGAAGGGGGGAATTAGTGAAAGAGCAAAAACCTTTATTTTTCAAATTGAGACATCAATAGATAATGCCTACACTGCACAAAGCAAGAGATATCACTATAAGTATGTTATCTAGTGATATGAAGGGAAATACCAAAAGAACCAGTTAAGAGAGAAGCAAATGGTTGCCTTTGGAGAGTGGGAAATGGAGGTGATGGGGTGCAGAGGACTGTTCATTATTAGCCTTGTAGAACTGATGGACTCTTTAGGAGTTTGAATAAGTTTAGTAAAAATAAACACTAGATTTAAAACATAAGAAACCAAAAAGAAATTTTTAAGAGAAAAAGCCAATTATTAACTCCAAGGCAAATAAGAGTTATTCAAGAAAGGAAAAAACACAAAATGTGCTCATCTGTAAATACTAGTTACATAAGGTGCCGACTATGTTCTCTTTGCCTTCCAGATCGATCCACCCTTCTCCACCTGCTCTGTGCCCAGGAGGCTGTCCTCTATGGACTCCACCAATAGGCTCCCGAGCCTTCTGGCTTCCAGGTGGGTTCTGCCCCTGGGGAGCCCCAGCAGGAGATCAGAGGGAGGGAGGAGGATGGTTTGGGGTGTATGTAGTTCCTGGCTCTCTTCCCAGCGTGGTCATCTCAGGCTGACTGCATGCCTTGACAACGGTTATAGCTGCTATCAGGCACTCTCCCAATACAGCTCTCAGTCTCCAGGTCCTTTGGGGCCTAGGGGTGGTAATGGAGTCCCCACAATTTTACCAGCCCTATCTCTAATGGTTTCCCTATACCCTGCCCACACTTTTATAAATGGTCCCTTATTAAACTCTTCTCAAGTTACCCAATTTGAGCGTGCCATCTGTTTCTTGCTGGGACCCTGACTGATATACACAACCATGATAATATAAACAGTGAATGTTGACTTAATCAAAAATTCATGATATATCAGGAGGTGAGGAAGGGAAATATGTGAATATTTGAAGAAGGTGCATAGAAGAGAGCTAAATCCTCATTTACCATAAGAAGAGAATAGATTATATTTAAAAGCAAAAAATTAAATAGGAGTACATTCATATTATTTAGAAATATGGAAGTAAATCCCAGAAGAAATAGCAAAACAGAATTAAGGAAATGAAGATCTTTCTGATTTATTATTTGAATATTAGAGGAATAGCTTCTAAAATTGTGTTTTTGGAATGTGGTTTGAGACCCATTAGTAGGTTTTGAAATTGATTTAGTGAGTATTAGTCAATTCTTTTATTAATTAGAACAGAGTAGAAATTATCAGCATTTATCATAAGTAGTGAGGGTAAATACAGTTTTGTTAAACTGTTTAGTTTTGTATTTGTGTGTGTGTGATGTAAAATACATTTCTTACCGTGAGTTGGGCCAAAAAAGCTTGAAAGGCAGTATTCTAAAAGAATGGTGGCTGAAGATAGGGCAGAGAAATAAATATCCTAACCAAATGGGGTTAAAGGGTTATGTTTATTCTCTGTGGATGCAGTTACATTTCACATGGCTGACAGGAGTAATAATTCACTGCACTGGTGTGAGGCCCTGCCAGGTTAACAGTTCCACACGCAACTCTTATTATATGCACTCTGTGCATTGTAATTTTCTTGGCTCACTAGCTAATAAAGAAATAAATCCAAAGTCTCTCTGGTGGAATAATATATTGCTTTATCATGGAAGCCACTACCTATAAAGAAATATAATTGTTCAAGATGGGGCTGAGGGAATACCGCAATAAGGCTAGCAAGCGAGAATGAAAGTTACATCGAATACACTAGGAAATGGATGGAAATCCAGATCTATTTGCGATTAACTGATACTTAAACTACTAGCCAGGTGTTGCAGGGCTTAAGCTAACAGAATTTCTAGAATGTAAAAACAAAAACATCATCTCATAGGAATAAGCACTTAACTCTCCTTTTGTTAGAGAGATGGAAAATGAGGTCCAGACTGGTGAAATAAATTGAAAAAGTGTACTGTTTTCAGTCTATAAAAGAAGTGAGTTGAAATCAAATCTTCATGGTAACATATTTATCATATACAGTTGAAACTCTATATAATTATGGAATTCCAATTGTGTTTATTCTATAATTTATGTGATTATATAAATATATACATTAAGAGGAAAATAAGGAACTAAACCACAATTTTTCCACCAACTTGTGTAAAGTGAATAACAGGTGGCAGTGAAAACCCAATAATTCCCATGCACCAGAATGTCCATCCATTTGAGTTCTTCAAAGTTCTAAACACAAATGACAAGTGCAAAGTTTTTGATCATGAGGATAAACTCTGATAAATGCTTTTCAAGTACAGTTTTGACTGTAACCACTAATGGTGAATGGATCATCAATAAAAAGTTGGCCCTTACACAACAGCTGTTTAATCCAGTGGTATATTCAAGTCTATGTGACAATGTGAGGGAGAAAGGGAGTCAGGGATTGTCCCCAGAGCCCTGGTCTCAGGAAAATGTCACCACTCCCTCTGAGAATACAGAAGCAGCAAGAAGGTTGTGCTCACCAATGCTATCACTTCCTCTTTCTTCAGAGTGTGATAATGAACTGAAAGGGTGGAAATGAAGGCTGCTTCTCCACCGCTCATGCTCTTAAGTCCAGCAGCACATATTGCGTTGATTCCTGTGTGTTCTCCTCTGAGCCAGGCACCAGAGAGAGCCAAAAGAAGGAGGAGATGAGTTCTGCTCTTAAGGAGTTTTCAGTCTTGCTAGGTACTCATGAAACAACTGGAACATGATATCAGACAGCATCTAATAACAAGATAAGTTGTGTGGGTTGCGAATGAAGTATAGCTGAAGAGATCCATAGCCCTGATACTACTCTGTGGCTTGTTTGGAGAAGTCCTGCCACCTGTGAGTAGGCTGGTGACTAGAGAGAGGCTCTCATTTTCTACGGTGCTCTTGGCTGGGCCCCCAAGTGAACCTAAGGGCCAACATGCACTTTTGAGCCCATTGCTGAAACCCATCAACCTTAAGAGCTGATCTGCTCAGGCTCTCAAAATCCCAGATGCCTGTCTCCCTTAAGCTACCATTTACCTCCTGATAAGCTATAGAAAGCTGGGTTACAAGATGTGGGTATCAGGAAAACCAAGTCCCACAGACAGCCTGCCAGGCCCATCTTCTACCTGAAGCAACTATAGTGAGATGGTAATACAGAACCACACAGCAGGTGCATCAGGCAGGTGCTTTGTTACAAACAACATTCCTTCTGATTGGCTAACCAAAAAGGAATGTATTGAGGGATAGTAGGGGAGCTCACAGAATCTCTAGGGTGGTGCGAGAATCAGGCTTATAAGTCTGAACTGTGCCATCAGACTGCTCCCACTGCTGTATGAGCACCACAGCCCACATGGCCAACGCTGGACATAGGACGCTCCCACTAGGACCTCTGCCCTTGCTACCCTGAAGACTGGAAATCTCTCCTTCAGGCTCTGCCATCCTCGCTAGAATGGATTCTGTGCTATGCCTCTGCCTTCACTCTCTTCCAAATCGAACTCTCTCATCGGAGCATCGTTGCACACCCACCCCTGGCTGCAAGTAAGTCTGAGAAAGCAAGTTTCTGCCTTCTGCCTTGGGAAGCAAAATGTACATAGTCCTCCTAACATAGGGAGGGTGTGCAGACATGCCAGGCAGCCAAAAGGCATGGAAAAAATGTTCATTTGCTAAGTGAGCCTAAGGCAGAACGTACATAGAGTTCCAGTTTCACATTGTTGACCTCTCTCCAGACTGCCTTGGTGACATTTGAAATATGGCATTTCCCTTCCCATTAGAAGGGCACAATGACTCTCTTCTTGATCTTCCAAGGTCATGAGATGCTTGCATAGGTGGGGTGACCCAAGGCAGCAACAACAGCAGCAGGCAAGAGCTAAAGAGGGACACGTGGCTTAGTTAGTGCCTCCTGACGCACACACAACACCAGTGAGGTTCTGTGCTGATGTTAGCCACTGAGGAAAATCCTGGATTGTGGTTCAGATGCTTATTTGCCTGATAAAACCTCACACTGAAATAGGACTTCAGTTTCATCTTCAAAGCTGGAACATAAGGTCTCAGCAAGGATTAGCGGTTGTATTAGTTTCCTGTGGCTGCTGTTTCAAATGACCACAAACTGGATGGCTTAAAACAACACGCATTTATTCTCTCACAGTTCTGGAGGCCAGAAGTCTGAAATCAGTATCACTGGGCCCAAATCAAGATATAGGCAGGGTCACACTCCCTCCAGAGGCTCTAAAGGAGAATCTATTTCTTATCTCTTCCAGATTCTTTGGCTGCTGGCATTCCTTGGCTTGTGGCCACATCACTACAATTTCTGCCTCCATCTTCACATCACCGTGTGTGTGTGTGTGTGTGTGTGTGTGTGTGTGTGTGTGTGTGTGTGTGTGTGTGAAATCGCCCTCTGCCCCTCCATCTTATAAGGATAAATGTGATTGCATTTAGGGCCCACCTGGATAATCCAGGATAATCTCTTCATCTCAAAATCCTTAACTTAATCACATCTGCAAAGACCCTTTTTCCAAATAAGTAACATTCACAGGTTCTAGGGATTGGGACCTGATATCTTTGGGGAACATTATTCAGCCTACTGCAGTGGCAGATGAGAGCTGTAGAAGAAGATAGGACTAGAAGAATCAGGCAAGACTGGGGCCAATAAATTATTATTCAGTTGGGTCCTTTCCTAAATCCCCTCAGCCAACCTCTAGCATCCTCAGAATTTGGCAAAACTAAATGACCCCTGCCCCCAGACTTGGTTCTTGGAGCAATTAATCCCTTTGACATGAAGTTGGCTTCAAAGCTGACATAAGTAAAACCATTTGGAAAGTAAAACAGAGGTTGTTAGTTAAGAACATCTTTTGACAAGTATAGACACAAACCTAAGTTTAGTCTTTCATATTTGTTTGGTAGTTACTTTAAACAACTCATTTTTGCTGGCTCAGCTATGGCTAACTACAAACTGACACCAAGGGCTTGTCTACAATGCTGGGTTTGAATCCTGCTCTGCCACCCCTCATGATTTGACCTTGGGCAAGTTCTTTGGCTCTCTGTGCCTGTTTTCTCATCTCTAAAATAGGGACCATAATGATACTTACCTCATGGAGTTGTTATAAGGCTAAAATGAGATAGTGTGTGTGAGGAATACCTGGCACACAGTAAGCACTGAATAAATGTTAGCCCTTGTTGCTTTTGTAATTGTTGTTATGACAGTTTCCACTCTATTTTATCTAATCCTTTTAATGCAAATATGGTATATATGAGCCAAACCATATTCAAGGGGCCTTTAAACAATACGAAATGAGTTTATCAGCAACCCTCTACAAAAATAGAAATTTAAACCTTAAAGTTTGTTGAATTGAATGGAAGAAAAATAAAAGCCCCAAGTTGCCATTATCAAATAGGCCTCAAATAAGTTAAATGATGATGTTTGTATACCATAACGATGATTCAAGTACCATAGCAAGAATTTTTCTCCATGTAAAAGGCTTTTACAGATCTCAAAATGTAGTATCTATCTTCCAGGCTTAAAATAGCTTCTTTCATAATTTTTTAAACATATGCATTTTCATGCAATACAGCAGAGGCATCTTTACTACCAATATTTATCAGTTAAATAATAAGTTGTTTCAAATATCTTGGACTGCACATTTTACCCTAATCAGGTGGAATCAACAAGCAAATATATAACTTACATTTCTGTTTATATATTCTCAAGAGTATTTATTTGTTTAATAAAGCCCACAATGTGGCTGGTAATTGGAAATGTTGACTGAACCAGGCTCCCTTGCACAAAATGCAAAACATAAAATTTTATTATAACTGAGTCACAAAGGCCCTTTTAAACAAATTAATGGCCACTGATGGAAATAATCAAGGAGTACCCACAAAATTTCAACTAGGCATTTCACTAATTTTTTCCCCCTTTTCTTAGCACTTGGTCCTTTATCCTGCTGTATTGTCATAGTTTTAAAAATTCAATACAGGGTATTTTATTTGACATTACTTTTGTGGATTGGTGGTATATTCTGACACATTTTTAAAATTGCAACATAGCAAAAGTTTCATTCAACTTTGATTAGCATAATCAACACAAAACATAAAACATATTGGTAAGATTTCTACTCTCCAGCGTTGAGAAAAGCAGCTTAGTAAGTTGAGAAGGTGTATGTGAAGAGACTATTTTAATATATTTTTGTCATTATGGTCTCTTAAAATATGATTTATGAAATCATATTTTCTAGTGAGCTCAGATTTTCAAATGGAAAAAGCTAGGATCCCTCTAAAATCAGGTAACAGATGTGTCTAATTTTGAGTGCAAAGAATTTAGAAAAGCAAAGTTGGGCTCCTTTTAAGCCAATATTTTTTAGGTAGACATTCCCCTAGAATAAAAGGGGCAAAAAAAGGCTTTGATGCCTGGTAAAGGTGAGCAATTCCTGAGTGGTGTTTATGATCGTGGAAGAGTTTTGCCTCTTAAAAGATTTAGTGTGTGGGCCAGCCCCGTGGCGTAGTGGTTAAGTGCCCATGCTCTGCTGCTGGCAGCCCGGGTTCGGATTCCGGGTGCACACTGAGGCACCACCTGTCAGGCCATGCTGTGGCAGTGTCCTGTATAAAGTGGAGGAAGATAGGCACAGATCTTAGCCCAGGGCCAGTCTTCCTCAGCAAAAAAAAAGGGGAGGATTGGCATGGATGTTAGCTCAGGGCTGATCTTCCTCACGCACACAAAAAAATAATTAATTAATAAAAAAAAAAGATTTAGTGTGCGTTTAAATACACATTCTTGTCAGGCCTGGAGAGTTGGTGATTAACAACCATTACATCTTAGTGATTGTTTTTCATTTACATTTAGATGTTTATATTCTTCTGATTGTTAGGTCTCAGGTTTTCTATGGTCTTCATTTATATCTTAGTTTGGATTCCTTAGTTTGATTGTGAGACAAGTCTTCAAGAGCAAGTAGTTTATTTGGGAGGTGAAGGAAAACATGGGTAGGGGATTAGGGAAATGAGTCCACGAAGGGAAGGCATTAAAGGGTGGATTGCAAGATACAGCTGTGGACCACTGGAGCCTAATCCCACTGGGGAACTCTGGGAAGCAGTCTAGAACATGAGCCTCAGAGTCATCTCACATTGCAAGTGAGGGAGCTGGGGTATTGATACACTAACAAGCCATAGTCTTTGGCTGAGGGCTGCTCATGGGGTTGTCAAAATCCTTGGCACTTCCAGCCTGCCATACTCTGGGCCAAGCCCTCAGGCAGATAGAGGCAGCTGGAGCACACTGAAGTGGTAAGGCACCAAGAGCATCTGCTACAGGTTACCACAGAGGATTTCTGTGGGAAATGAATTATTGCATATAAAGAATTTAGAATAATGCCTGGCATAGTAAGGATTCAGTGTTAGTTCAGTTGTTTTGATAACATTTGCTTTCTTCTTCTTTTTTTTTAATATATCGTGAACCATTCTTTCTTATTGTCCAAGGACTTCTCTTTCTCTGCCTGCACCTTAAATGCTGGTGTTCCCCTCTTCTTACTCAACACCCTCTTCCTGGGCCATCTCTCATTGTGTCATCCAATGGCCACTTTTCTCCCTAATGCACATATCCAGACCAGGCCACTCCTCTGTGTCCTAGACTCCCCCGCACAACTGCTGCCCCGAGAGCTCTTCTGTGATCACACAGCTTCTCAGACTCACCCTGCTCCGTCTGAACCCCCATCACCTGCTAATGCAGCTCCCCTCCACTTCTGTCAGTGGCTCCACCACCAGAGACTACCCATTCTTCATCTTAGGCCAGGGCCCTTGGGTCTAAGCTCTTACACGGCCCTCATCTAGCCAAGCCCACCAGGTGCTTGACCCCACTCCCATTCCCAGGGTGGTAGGATGGGACCTGTTCCAGGGTCGGGCATCACAAGATCAGGATGGCAGAGATCTGGATTCTGGAGTGAGGGGGATCAGGAAGGCCAGGCACATTGGAGGGAAGCTCTTTCCTTGAAATGTCTGGACAAGAGGTAGGGAAGTAGGGGGAACTGTGCCCTCTAATTTTCCTGCCCACCCTGGGTGCTCAAATGAGCCCTTCTGCTGCAGTCATTTGAGGAGAAGATGGCCCCAAGTATCCTAGCTCGCTTAGAGGAACAATGGAAGGCCCACAGTTCAACTGTCCCAGGAAAAACTGTGAACAGGGCTTGTCTTGTTTTGCTTGGCCTGAAACAAACAAACAAACAAACAAAAAACCTCTTTAACCATCGAAACCCAAAAGAAACAACAAAACTTTTCCCAGCGCAATGGGGCCTAGTAGGCCTTTCCTACATAGTGAAGGGAGACTACTCAAGTAATTCTTCAGAAAATAAGAAAAATATCTCCTTTAGAGGATTTTCTAGCCCTCTCTAGAGCTTGAAGAGACAAATCTTGATGCAAAAGGAGAGGCAAAAAAAATACATATTTAATCCCCTGTAGCTGGGCTCTCTATCCAGGTGTTATTTTTATCAGGTGCCAGGTGATTCTCATGTAGCCTGGCCCAGACCAGCATTCGGGAAACACTGGCCCCAGGATAAGGGTCAAGCCCTCAGGGTAGCATCCAAAGCCCTCCAACGTCCAGCCTCTGCTCACCTCTTTGGCCTCCTCTCCTGACCCTCTTTGCCTGAAAACATCAGCGCCAGCAGCACAACCCCTGGAATGTCTTTTTATCCCTCCCTCTGCTCAGATCCTTTCCCCTGCTGATTCTTATTCACTCTTATTTGATGGTTTTCTCCATTTTAGCTACAAGTTGGGTTAGATACCACTTCTCTAGGCCCTGCTACTGCTTTATGCATACCCCTATCATTGCCCTTATCTCACCGTGTTATAATTATTTATTTGGGTCTGTCTCCTTTAATAAACTATGAGAACCTTGAGAATAGGGACCATATAGTATTAATCTATGCACCTCCAGTATGGCTGGCCCAGAGCACAGAAAGAAGGAAGCAAGAGACTGAGGGAAGAAGAAAGAGAGGGACTATAACAGTTTGATCTTCACAGAAGCAGACACGAAGATGGGATGAAACATGCAAGAAATTTATTAAAGGAAACACCTGTGAGAGAAAATGTGGGAGGGAGGTAGAAAAGACTGGGAGACCCGGTAGACCTCGATGTAGTCTTGTCTGTGAAGGAGAGAGGAAAGGAAGAAAGGAAGTTTAGGTGGAAGCATCTTAGACTGCAGTTCAGTCTAAGGAAGGTTTGACAAGGCCGATGGGGAGTCCTTGAGCCAAAGTTTCCTATCGAAGGAGTTCCCATGTCTCTCGGGAACGGGCCTGCCTTGGTATCCCTGCTGCATTCAATCATTGATGGGGAGCAGCCTGTGGGAAGCATGGCCTCAGCACCAGTGTGCTGGTGGATTTCAGAGGCTGTAGCTGGGGCCCACAGTCAATCACACTTCCAGCAGTCAGAGAGCTGAGAAGTGAATTCTCATGAGAGAGGGAGGACATTCTCAATCAGAATCTCCAGGGAGGGGGCCTGGGAATTTTATTTTTTAAAAGGCCTCAGACGATTCTAAGGCATAACCATGCAGCAGGAAATAATCATAGCCTCTTGAGGGCTGATCTTACTAACCCAGACCTAAAAATGCACCAACAAACCATTACAGCCGGTCATCACAGGGCTGACTTCTAGTTCCACACTTAGGATTTACATGAGGGCTTGCTTTGTACTGTTTTCTAATCTCCCTCTTCAGTGTCCACATTAGGAAATGAATTTGAAAGAGACCCTCAAATAGAAAACTCAGCTGACCCCCAACCTCGGTAGTTCCATCTGGGTGTTATAAAACTGTGCTTAATTAACTAGGAGAAACTCAACTAACTTCCTTCAAAGCATGGTTTGTCCTGCAATCGTTTTAACCATTTCTGTATGTACATTGGGAGAGTTCCCAGCTGGCCTCTTAGGACCACCCATGATGCTGGATGACGGTTTCAGAGACCAATTAGAGCAAAGAAGGTTTAATTCATTTAATACACAGTAAAATAGTCCACAAATGCAGACATTTTGATTGTGCCAGTTCTTGCAAATTCCTGAGCTCTCCAAAGATAGAGATCATGGTTTGTTGACATTTGTGTTTCCAGTCTTGTTCAGTTCTTGACGAACAGTAGGTACTTAATAAATGTTTGTTAATAAATGAGAATTTAGGACCCCCTAACTCAATTTAATGTTGCCTTCCATGATGCAGCAACATAATGAACATGGCTTGCAAGATTTTTTCTCTCTTTTGCTTTGGTTTACTTGCACAGGTGCTTCTTGCATCTTGTAACCAGTTAAATAAGGCATAGGACATTTAGGAAAAACCTTTACCTCCCCACTCTAATCCCATCCCCTGAGGTCACCGGTGTTAAGTTTGGTTTATATTCTTCCACACCATTCTTCATGTTCATATGGAAATATACAAATGCATATGTATAGGGTTCTCCAGAGAAACAGAACCAATAGGATAGGTATAGATGGATATAGATAAATATAGATATAGATCTGCATGTATATAGATAGATATCTGCATGTATATAGATATATATCTTCATATATATCTGTATGTGTATGTATACACATGCACACACACACACAGAGAGGTGGTTTATTTTAAGGAATTGGCTCACATGATTGTGGGAACTGGCAAGTTTGAAATCTCCTGGCAGGCTGGAAATTCAGGTGAGAGTTGATATTGCAGTCTTGAGTCTGAATTCCACAGGGCAGGCGAGGCAGGCTGGAAACTCAGGCAAGGTTTCTATGTTGCAGTTTTAAGGAGAATTCCTCCCTCTTCAGGGGACCTCAGTCTATTCTCTTAAGGCCTTCAACTGATTGAATGAGCCCCACCCACATTATGGAGGGTAATCTGCTTTGCTCAAAGTCTACCAATTTAAATGTTAATCATGTCTAAAAAAATATTTTCACAGTTACATCTAGACTGGAGTTTGAGCGAACAACTGGGCACCATAGCCTAGCCAAGTTGATGCATAAAATTAACCATCACAGCATATAAACAGATTATAGGGATTTTTTATTTGCTTTTCACACAAGTGGAATCATACCATATGCCTTCCTGTGCAACTTGCTTATTATCTTACAATAATATGTCATATTATTGTTAATCAAATAATAATATCTCATACTTATCTCTTCAGGTCAATCCTTATAGATCTTATTCTTTTAAACAGTTGTATAACATTCAACGATTTGTCCTTTTGGGGGGATTATTTCTGGTTATGATCAATGCAAAAAACATCTTTATACATATATACTTATGTATTAGTGCAGTTATTTCTGTAGGCTAGAGTCCCAAAAGTGGGATGGCTGTGTCGAAGAGTATGTGCGTCTTTGATTTTAATAGATCCTACCAAATTACTTTCTTAAAATGCTACAGCAATTCTCCCTCTAACCAAGAATTAAAGCAAGTACACATTTCCCCACATCAATGTCAAAATTAGTTCTAAATTTTGTCTGATGGGTGAAAAATGGTATCCTGTTATTATTTTGCATGTGTGTTTTGAAAATTTTTAATAGTGGTAAAATATACATAGCATAAAATTTACCATCTTAACCATTCTTAAGTGTATAATTCAGCAGTGTTAAGTACATTAACGTTGTGCAACCAATCTCCAGAACTCTTTTCATCTTGCAAAACTGAAACTCTGTACCCATGAAACAATAACTCAGCCCCTGGCACCATGCTATTTTCTGTCTCTATGAATTTGACTACTCTAGGTACCTCATATAAGTGGAATCATACAGTATTTGTCTTTTTTGTGACTGGCTTATTTCACTTAGCACAATGTCTTCAACATTCATTCATGTTGTAGCATGAGCCAGAATTTCCTTCCTTTTGAAGGCTGAATAATATTCCATTGTATGAATATATCACATTTTGTTTATCTGCTCATCTGTCGATAGGCATTTGGGTTGCTTCCATCTTCTAGCTGTTGTGAATAATACTGCTATGAACATGGGTGTACAAATATCTTTTTGAGACCCTGCTTTCCATTCTTTTGAGTCTATACCCAGAAGTGGAATTGCTGGATCACATGTAATTCTACTTTTAATGTTTTGAGGAACCTTCACACTGTTTTCCATAGCAGCTGCACCATTTTACATTCCCACCAACGGTGCACAAAAGGGTTCCAATTTCTCCACATCCTCACCAACTCTTGTTATTTTCTGTTTCTTTGATAGTAGCCATCTTCCTCCTATTATTTTAACTTTCATTTTTATATATAAACATGTATATGTATATTTACTTATATATTTATAATCATGTATTTATATATCAGCTATTTATATTTTCTTTTATATAAATTTCCTATTTATAATTTATTATCTTCACCCTTTTTCTATAGGGTTGTTTGTCTTTTTCTTATCAATATATAGAAGCCCTAAAATATATATACATAAAAGCAAGCCCTATGTGTTGGGTCGAAATATTGAAATTGCCACTCTTTTTTATCATAATTTGTTAATTATCAGCAATTTCATATAGTTCAACTGAATATTATGGATATTAATCCTTTATCTGTAATTTGTTGCAACTATTTCCTCATAGCCTATTATTTATCCAATGACTTTTTATGGTGTCTTCTACCACTGGAAAATTTTAATTGTCTGTATCATCAAATCTGTTTCATTTCCTTTACGCCTTCTGAGTGTCTTGTATTATTTAAGGAGGTCTCTCTACCTGAATATTATATAAAATATTCTCCTAAATTTAATTCTAGAATGTTTGTTTTACCTTTGAATCTTTAATCCATCTGTAATTAAAGAAATAGGGATCTACCTTTGTATTTTCCATGTAATAGGCAATTATTCTAGTACCATTTATTAAATAAGCCATCAATGAATTGAACTGCCACCTTTATTATACACTGTATTAAGTTCCCATAAAATCTATTTCTTTCTTCTCTATTCTATTCCACTGATCTATTTGTCTATTCTTGTGCCAATGCCCTACTCTTTTGATTACACTAATTTTATAGCGAGTTTTAATATCCATTAGGGCAAGATACTAGTGGGGTATTACTGGTTTTGTTTTTCAAAGTTTTATTAGCAATTATCACAGAGTTGTTGAGCTATTGTTCTTCACACAAATCTGCAGATATCCCTAGTTAACAGTTAAATCACTTACACATCTTAACATCTCCCTCAGCTCATGAAGCTAGTTGGGTTCAAGCTTAACCAACACTTACTGAAGGCCTCTTAGCTTTGTTCCCTTTGGGAAGCCAGTACCCAGAGCTTCAGTAAACGATTGGCTAGGAGGATGGAGAGGAGGAGGAGGAAGAAGAAAGTCTCTCCAGGAGCCCCCAGCATAGGCCTATGGTTGCTCATAATTGTCCCCCACTGTCCTCAGGATGGACCTCCCAGGTAGATGGGGTAGCAAAGGTGGAAGAGTAGCAGAAACAAACTACCTGCTTCAGAGTTTGGGTTAGGAATGGCCTTGTTCTTAACAAATATTTAAATGACCCCGAAGTATAAATAACAACTCCTCTGCATGTCGTCTACAGTATCACTTACTAAATGAAACATATGGAAGCTCCATTGTGGCAGTGGGATCTTAGCTAGTGGTGAGGACACTGTAAACGAGCCAAGAATCCAGTCTTCTTAGATTTCTCGTTATAAATTAACATCCTGGTTTACTAAATTGCAAATTGGTTAAATTTTATAGAGAGGAAAGGCATTTTACTTCAGCAGACCTCACATTGCAGGCTAGGAATAAAGAACTGAGCTGGCTAGAGGAGAGGAGCAGAGGCCAGCCAGGGCATGGGGGGTGGAGAGAGCACAAGTGGGGACCCTAGGGAAGTTGCCAGTCTAGATGAAGTCCTCACAGACACAGAGGAAGTGCATCCTGACTTCTGGAAGCCATGGGGAACCTGAGGGAATCAGGTGCGGGTGTGATCCTGTGCACCGGCAAAGGAGGGGGTGTCTGGTAGCCCACTTGCAAAGGCAGCTAGTTGTTCAGGGCGTGACAGGGGACAAGAAACAGGGCTGGCAGGGTGGGTGCAGGAAGCTAGCGCTCTGCCTAGAAGCTGGGCCCCGGAGCAGGGGCCTTCCAGTTCCTTTCCTTACTGGGATCACTGCCTTTTGTGGACACTGGAGGGTGAACAGAGAGAAAACTCAAGAGCCCTAGGCAGAAGAAGACCATTTAGGCTGCCCCACCTCCTGCTGGAACCACTCAGAGAGGGAGACCACCCAAACCCCTCTTACCTCCACCCCTCCCCTCAGGAGTGCTGGTAGAAACCACCCTGGGCAAAACTGCAGCCGAGTATTTCCAAATTCAGACGATGTGTCAGGTGGCTTCCTTTAGCCCTTCCAGATCCACGCCACCCTTCTCCTTCTCCATGCACTCTGTGCGCCTGCAAACCGACCTCAATGGACTACACCAATGGGCTCCTATGCCCTCTGCCTTCCAGTTGCCTTTGGCCACCACTAGGAGATGGGAGGCTGGGGGAAGAGAGATCAGTGTATTTATTTCCCTCAAATGCCTCCTTGCTGGGTCTCTGAGGGCTGGCTGGTTGCATCCCTGAACCAAAAGCCATCATTCTTGTCAAGAGGCCCTCTTCACAGAATTCTCTCTTGAGGTTCCAGTAACTGCTCCCTCCTTCTGCTCCTTCTGCCCTGTGGTTTCCCTACACCCTGATATGCCTTAGTAAATACTCTAGTAAACTCATCTCAATTTACCCAATCTGAGGGTGCCATCTGTTTCCTGCCAGGACCTGGTATGATACAGATGGCTTGTCTGACAGGGCCTATTGATGGAGAGTCCAGGGACCCCTTATTGTTCTAGGCAGGGGTGGGGCAGCCTGCAGATAGCTGGAGGTTACTACAGGCACCTGGTATGAAGCCGGGAACTTGAACTGTCTGGAGGCTGGGACTGTGTCTTACTGTCTTTGCAGCCCCAGCACTATGGCAGGGCCTGTCTTTTAGTAGGGGGCCCTCTAAAAGCACGTGTCCTCTCTTTCTTCAGTTCAGGAACATTTTCTGTCTTAGAAGGGTCTCCTTCTCAAATGGTAATGTTCCCAAGAGGTTGCAGTTTGAATGATTTTCTGCTGAGATCAAAACAATCAGTGAGTCCTTGAGCAGGAATTAGATGCCAACACTGAGGGGAAGAACAGGCCCCAGGAAGAGGCAGGGGCTGAGGAGATGAGGATCTGGGAACAGCCCTGGAGGAAGAATGTGCCCTAACTGGGAGAATTGGAGGGCTCCAGAGGCCTCTGCCCATTCCACAACTTTGCTCAAAGCCAAGTTCTGGGCCAGGAGGAGGTGCTGATCCAACTTGAGAGAAGCAGGAGAAAAACAAGAGCTCCCACCACTGTGCAAGGAGGTTTCCACCTCTCACCAAGTGGCAGCTATAGGCCAGTTACCTGCACAAATTTTGCAGTATAGAAATATGCTAACAGTTGTTAGAAGATTATATATATGTGGCCTTTTATCATTTTTTTGAAAGCCAACATACACCATGATTACAACTATGTCTAAATATATATGTATCTTGATAAAGACTAGAATACACATGAAAATATTTTATTGTATTGAGTATTGAGGTTATAGAATAATTTCCTTTTTTTAACTTTATTGAGGTATAATTGATATACAAAAATTGCATACACTTAATGTATACATCTTGGTGAGTTTGGACATATGAATACACCTGTGATACCATCACCACAATCACAGTACTAAACATATCTGTCACCTTTAAAAATTTCCTTGTGTTTTTTTGTGGTGTTTTCTGTTTCGGGGGGGTTTTCTTGGTAAGAAATTTAACATGAGCTCTATCCTTTTAACATATTTAACTGTAGGTACTATGTTGTACAGCAAATCTCTAGAACTTATTCATCTTGCATTTTGCATAATTTTTTATTAAAAATTTGTTAATCTCATAAAATTATTCTTATAATAAATAAAAATGGAGGAAAAAACACAAAAGATACCCATTTATATGAAATTGGGCAAGATATTTTCTTTTTAGCCTCCTTTTCTTCATCTATTTAATGAGATAAATGTTCTCTACAGTCCATTCCAGATTTTACAAATAGTGATTCTAAACTGTTAAAATGAGTCATAAAAATGTGGATACAGAGAGAAAGAGATTTTGATTATTTTAACATTTCAAAAAAAATCAAGAAAGAGGTAGTATGGTTTTGTCCCCACTGGAGACATGGTAACTGAAGTTCTGTCCCTTCAGTATGGTTTCCTATTTCTGCTTCTGGGTCACTTGAAGATCCCTTTCTGAACTCCACATGGCCCTGGTTGGCAGGTCAATCATGGTGCCCTGCCCTTCCTTGACAGGGATTTGGTGGTCATATGACCAAAATAGAGCCAATTAGAACCTTATCTAAAATTGTTGCATGCACAGGGGGACAAAGAAGGTCTCTTTCTCCTGGAGCTGCTAAATCTTTCTGCCTGTTACCGAGGTGACCTTAGACAAGTCATTTAACTTCTCTGAGCCTCAATTTTCTCACCTTAAATAATGATAATAATATAACCCATCTTATGAGAACACATGAGGATCAAATTGTATAAAGCGTGAGAAAGGCTGTTATAAACATTAAAGTAGGGCCGGCCCCGTGGCTTAGCGGTTAAGTGCGTGCGCTCCGCTGCCGGCGGCCCGGGTTCGGATCCCGGGTGCGCACTGAGGCACCACTCCTCCAGCCATGCTGAGGCCGCGTCCCACATACAGCAACTAGAAGGATGTGCAGCTATGACAGACAACTATGTACTGGGGCTTTGGGGGAAAAATAAATAAATAAAATCTTTAAAAAAAAAAAAAAAAAAACATTAAAGTATTTTGTAATATTAATTATTATTAATAAATGTATTATTATTAAATATAAATAAAACTGTATGATAAACTAATCCATTATAAGGTATTGATCAATAACATCTTAAGGCATTAAATCTCCCAGGGGTATTTCCATTTTTAAAGGGATTCACTATGTAAAGTACAAAAAACAGGCTGCAGTAATCTATACTGTCAGGAGTTAGGATAGTGGGTAACTTTGCAGGTGGGGCTAGTGATCAGAGGGAGCCTGAGGGGGCTTCTAAGAGGTGTTGGTTTTATTCTGTTTCTTGACCTGAGTTCTGTTTACATGGGAGTATTGTTAGTGAAAATTAATTGGCCTGTATGTGTAAGACGTGCCGTTTTCTGTGTGTATGTTCTGCTTTAATAACAAGTTTTTAAAACTTGAGGACTTCTATTTCTAAGAAGATGGAATAGACATACTTTTCCTTACTCCTCCCACGAAGTACTCCCAAAAACTCTGGACATTATATATGAAACAAATATAAGAAGACTTTGAAAGGGGAGAGAAGAAGGAAGACCAGCTAAGGACTTCAGTACCCAAGGAATGACATGCAGTGGGTTCTCTGGATTTTCTTTTTGATTCATATATCCCAGATTTGTAGTTGAAAAAGTTGGCACCCAGAAATGAGAATGAGTGTAGACAAAAAAAAGCCCAACAAAAGCCTGTTCTTTCTAGCCAAAGGACCAGGAAAGAAATAGCATAGGAATAGAGAAAACTTTTAGACAGTAACTACTCTACACCAGCTAAACACTACAGAAAAAACTGTAGCCCCACCCCCACTCATGCCAGCAAAGTCCAAATGAGGAGCCTCAAATTCCACCCTTGCCAGACTGTAATGAGTTATCTCAACCCACCCACTAAAGCAGCATCAGAGAAGGCCACATATGAAGCGAGCTCTTTCATCCTTGCTAGGTTGTAATGAAGAAACCATATGGGGAACCTGTACTTCCACCCTGTGTCCTTCCTACTGCGGTAGTATCAAAAGAAGCCTAGTGGAGAGTCAGGACTTTCACCATTGTTCAGTGATATTGAGGCCACCCTCTCCCTGGGGTAGCAGTGGAGACCTAGTGGGGAGCCTGAATTCCCATCCCACCCAGCAGTAATGAGGAGTGCCTTTCCCAGATATCAACAGAGGCTGAGTGGACTTCCATGCTGACCTGGCAGTAATGAGGGGACATCCTCCCCTTCTCCTGCTGGAGTGTTGTAAAAAACAAACAAAAACAGCTAAAACAGAAGGTTTAAATAAGATACAGAATCATAATACCCAAAATGTCCAGGTTTCAATAAAAAATCTCTTATGATACTAGGAACAAGAAAGATCTCAAACTAAATGAAAAAAGATAATCTATAGATGCCAACAGTGAGATGAAACACATGTTAAAATTATCTGACAAAGATTTTAAAGCAGCCATCATAAAAATAATTCAATGAGCAATTACAAACACACTTGATACAAATGAAAAATATAAAGTCTCAGCAAAGAAACAGAAAATATGAAGAAGAATCAAATGGAAATTTTAGACTGAAAAATACAATAATCAAAATTAAAAACCCAATGGATGAGCTCAACAGCAGAATGGAAGTGACAGAGGAGAGAATCAGTGAACTGGAAGGTAAAACAATAGAAATTACCCAATTTGAACAACAGAGAGAAAGCAGGGTGAAAAATAAATAAATAAATACAGATCCTCAGGGACATGTAGGACTTTAACAAAGGATTTAGTATTGGTATCATTGGAATCTGAAAAGGAGAGGAGAAAGAGCATGGGGCTAAAAAAGTATTCAAAGACTAATAGCTAAAAATGTCCCAAATTTGGGAAAAGATATAAACCTATAGATTCAAGAATCTGAGTGAACCCCAAACAGGATAAACCCAAAGAAATACAAACCAAGACACATAATCAAACTTCTGAAAACTAAAGACAAAGAAAAAATCTTGAAAGCAGCAAGAGAGAAATGACACCTTATGAAATGAGAAAAATATTTTGAATAACAGAGGATCTCTCATCAGGAAATAAAACTAAAAGGAAGTGGCACAATATCTTTCAAGTACTAAAAGAAAAGAACTGTAAACCCAGATTCCTACATCCAGTGAAAATATCCTTCAGGAATGAAGGGGAAATCAAGACATTCTCAGATGTAGGGAAACTAAGAATTTGTTGCTGGCAGATCTACCCTAAAGAATGGCTAAAAGAAGTTCATTAAACAGAAAGGAAATGATAAAGGAAGGAACCTTGAGACATGAGGAAGGAAGAGAGAACACAGTAAGCAAAAATATAGCTAAATACAATAGACTTTCCTTCTCCTTTTGAGTTTTATAAATTATGTTTGATAGTTGAAGCAAAAATTATAACACTGATGTGGTTTTAAATGCCTATAGAGGAAATATTCAAGACAATTATATTATAAATGGGGGAGGGTAGACACAAAGAAAGGAGAAGTTTCTACACTTCACTCAAACTGGTAAAGTGATGACACAAGTAAGCTGTAATAAGTTATGTATATATAATGTAATTCCTAGAGAAATCAATAAGAAAACAACACAGAGATACACTCAGAAACATTATAGATAAATCAAAATGAAATTCTAAAAAATGTTCAAGGAAATCCCAGGGAGGCAGGAAAGAGAAAATAGAAAATGAAAGTGAGAGAGAACAAACAGAAAACAAGAAATAAAACAGCAGATTTAATTACATTAAATGTAAATGGACTAAATATACCAATTACAAGACAGAGATCGGCAGAGTGAATTACAAAGCATGAGCCAACTATATACTGTCTACAAGAAACTCATTTCAAATTTAATGATAAAGTAAGACTGAAAGTCAAAGGATGGAAAAAGGTATATAATGCAAACATTAATCAAAAGAAAGTAGGAGTAGTTATATTAATATCAGATAAAATAAACTGAAGAGAAAAGAAATTTATCAGACAGAGGACATTATATAATGATAAAAGGGTCAATACACCAAGAGGACACAGCAGTCCTAAATGTATATACACCAAGCAACAGAGCAGAAAAGTATGTGAATAAAAATATGATAGAACTAAAAGGAGAAACAGACACATTCACAATTATAGCCAACAGGATCTAATCAACATTTAAAGAACACTCTACCCAACAACAGCAGAATACAGCTCAAGAATCTAGAAAAAGAAGAGTAATATAACCCAAAGCAAGAAGAAGGAAGGAAATAATAAAGATAAGAGCAGAAATCAGTGAAATTAAAAATAGTAAAACAATAGAGAAAATCAATGAAACACAGAGCTGCTTCTTTGAAATCATCAATAAAATTGAAAAATCTCTAGCAAGACTGACAAAGAAAGAAAGAGAAAAGATACAAATTACCAATATCAGGAATGAAACAGAGGATATCATCACAGACCCTGCCAACATGAAAAGGATAATAAGGGAATACTAGAAACAACTCTACACACATAAGTTTGAAAAGTTAGAGGAAACAGATCAATTATTCAAAAAACACAAACTACAACAACTCACTCAACATCAAGTGGGTAATTTGAATAGCCATAAAACTGTTAAGGAAATTGATGTATATTTTAAAAACTCCCCAAAAAGAAATATCCATAGTCAGATGGTTTCACTGGAGAATTCTACCAAATATTTAAAGAAGAATTAATACCAATTCTACATAATTTCTTCTAGAAAATAGAAAAGGAAGGAACAGTTCCCAATTCATTTTATGAAGCTAATATTGCCTTGATAGGAAAACCAGACAAGGACAGTACAAAAAGAGACTACAGACTAAGATCCCTCATGAATATACATGCAACAATTCTTAACAAAATATTAGCAAATAAAATTCAGCAATATATAAAAAGAATTATACACAGTGACAAAGTAGGCTTTATTCCAGAGATGCAAGACTGGTTCAGTTTTCTAAAACCATCCAGTGTACTCCACCATATTTATAGGCTAAAGAAGAAAAATCATACAATCACATCAATTGATGAAGAGAAAGCATTTGACAAAATTCAATACCCATTTATGATAATGAAGAAACTCTCAGCAAACTAGGAATAGAGGGGAACTTCTTCAACTTGATAAAGAACATCTACAAAACCCTATGACTAATATAATACTTAATGGTAAAAGTCTGAATTCTTTCCCCCTAAGATTGGGAACAAACCAAGGATGGCTTCTCTCACTACTTTTCTTTAAAAGAGTACTGAATGTCTTAGCCAGCACAATAAGGCAAGAAAAATAAATAAAAGGCACACAGATTGAAAAGGAAGAAATAAAACTGTGCCTATTTGCTGATGACTGATGGTCTATATAGAAAATCCTATGGGGTCTACAAAAAAACCTCTCCTAGAATTGATATGAGTTCAGTAAAGTTGCAGTATTCAAGAACAACATATAAAAATCAGTTGTATTTCTATATACCAGCAATGAACATGCAGACACCAACATTAAAAATAAGATACCATTTACAATCATACAAAACAAAACATGTATAGGACTTGTATGGTGAAAACTACAAAATGCTGATGAAAGAAATAAAAGATTTAAATAAATGGAGAAACATACCATGTTCATGGATTGGAAGATTAAAAATAGTAAATATGTCAATTCTCCCCAAATTGATATTCAGGCTTAACACAAGTAATATCAGCATCCCAGCAAGAGTTTTTGTAGATATAGATAAGATTATTCTAAAATGTATATAGAAAGGCAAAGGAATTAGAATAGCTAAAACAAAATTTAAAGAAGAATAAAATGGGAGGAATTACTCTACCCAATTTCAAGACTTATCATACAGCTACAGTAATCAGGACTATGTGGTATTGGTAGAGGGATAGACACATAGATCAGTGGAATAGAATACAGACACAGACCAGAAATAGACCCACACAAGTATATGTCAAAAATTATTTTTTTTCCTGGGGAAGATTCACCCTGAGTTAACATCTATTGCCAATCTTCTTCTTTTTTTATTTGAGCCACCGCCACAGCACGGCCACTGACAGACGAGTGGTGTGGTTCCACACTCGGGAACTGAACCCGGGCCGCCAAAGCAGAGCATGCCGAATTTTAACCACTAGGCCATCAGTGCTGGCCCAAAAATAATTTTTGACAATGGTGCAAAAGCAATTAAATGGAGGAAATATAGCCTTTTCAACAAATGGTGCTGGGGCAATTGGACATCCATAGGCAAAAAACTAACCTCAACCTAAGTCTCACTCCTTATACAAAATTAACTCAAATGGATCACCAACTTAAATGTAATACATAAAACTATAAAACTTTTAGAAAAAAACATGGAAAATTTTCAGGTCTAGGGCTAGGCAAAGAGACCTTAGACTTGACACCAAAAGCACAAGCAATAAAGGGAAAAATAGATAAATTAGACCACAACAAAATAAAAAACTTTTGTTCTGGGAAAGATCCTGCTAAGAAGGTGGAAAGGCAAGCTACAAACTGGAAGAAAATATTTGTAAACCACATCATCTGACAAAGGACTGGTATCTAGAATATATAAAGAACTCTCAAAACTCAATAGTTAGAAACAAAACAAATAGGGGCCGGCCCAGTGGCATAGCAGTTAAGTTCGTGAGCTCTGCTTCGGCAGCCCGGGGTTCACAGGCTCAGATTTCGGGCACAGGACAACACATAACTTGTCAAGCCACGCTGTGGTGGCATCCCATATAAAGTAGAGGAAGATGGGCACGGATGTTAGCGCAGGGCCAATCTTCCTCACAAAAAATATAATAATAATAATCCACTTAGAAAATGGACAAAAAAACATGAAGAGATATTTCACTGAAGAGGATATACAGATGGCAAGTAAGCACACACAAAAATGTTCAACATCCTTAGCCTTTAGGGAAATGCAAACCCATCAGAATGGCTAAAATAAAAAATAGTGATGACATCAAATGCTTGCAAGAATGCAGAGAAATTAGATCACTCATACCTTGCTGGGGGGCATGTAAAATGATTCAGCCACGCTGGAAAACTGTTTGGAAGTTTCTTAAACTAAATATACACTTACCATATGACCCAGCACTTGTACTCCTGGGCATTTATACAAGAGAAATGAAAACTTATGTTCACACAAAAACCTGTACACAAATGTTTATAGAAATAGCTCCAAACTAGAAACAACCCAGACGTCCTTCAATAGGTGAATGGTTAAACAAACTGTGGTACATCCATACCATGAAATACCATTCAGCAATAAAAAGGAATAAGCTATTGATACGTGCAATAACCTGGATGGATCTCCAGAGAATTATGTTGAGTGAGTAAAATTAATCTCAAAAGGCTATATACTATATGATTCCATTAATATAACTTTCTTGACAAAATCATAGAAATGGAGAACAGATTAATGGTTGCCAGGGGTCCAGGAGGGGAGGGATGGGAGAGAAGTGGGTGTGGCCATAAAAGGGCAATATGAGGGATCCTTGTGATGATGGAACTATTCTGTGCCTTGAATGTATCAGTGTCAATATCCTGGTTGTGATATTGTACTATAGTTTTGCAACGTGTTACCATTGGGGGAAAATAGGTCAAGGATACATGGGATCTCTGTATTATTTCTTACAACTGCATTTAAATTTATAATTATATCAAAATAAAATATTTAATTTAAAAAGAAATGAAGTGGAGGGACTCCTAAAGAGCAGAAAGCCATACTAAGAGGAAAAGCATCTAATGGTATGACTTCAGGCATGGTGGCAAGTCAGTAGAAGAGGGAGATAGATGCGCCTTTTGTTGCCTTCTTTAAAGTCAACCCTGGCACCTAATATGGAGAGATATTCATATTTACATAAGGATGATTTAAGGAAGATTCTTCATATATTACCCTTTGTAAAATTTGGAATCATCAGTAAAGGCAAGACAGGAGTTTGTACTTAATGTCTATCTGGTATTCTTAGCCCTGGACACAAAGGACTTAAAAATCTTACTTTGTGCTCTGTGTGCTTATGTAATTTAACTATAGTAATTTACATATAAAAAGATTAACACAGTTTTAATCTGTACCAAAGAGGAATTTGCAGCTGAAAACATCTCAGTCCTATGGAGGTAAATTTTCAAAATATCTAAATTTTCTTAGAGAGAAAACACCCGTGGTCTCAGATGTGGTTATAGGATAATGGTCTCCTGATGACTCATAAAATATTTCTTTTGGGGGAAAATATACCTCTAGCATTACAAATAGGGTAATTTGTCTAAAAAGACAAATTTTGTCAAGTCAAGAGGATTTTTCTGGGAGTGCTATGTAACTCCTGTTGTGGTGCTCTGGTGGGAAGGTTGGTGGAAGACTGGAGGCTAGAGGAGTGGGGATAGACAAGAGAGACTCTTAAAGAGAGACTCTTGGAACCAATATCTCTTTATGGTAAGTCTAAGAAGTTTAGGAAATATGTCTTAAGATGAGAAGGAATTGTACTGATAATTTAGTCATTCAGATTCTGAAGAGGACTGTGTGAGGACCAAAAGATCCAGAGGAAATACATTTTAAAGTCATGACCATGAAGATAGCGACATTAATGAATCAGTGTGGGCCTTCCTCAAGATTGAGTATTCAGAGGAAGAAGAGAGGGAGGAGGGGTGAGGAGGTGATTGGCGTGGTTGCTGGTCATGGGCTTAGGGTTTGCCCATGTTGTCGGCAGGTTCTGAATCCTACCTTAGAAGGGCTGACCAACCTTCATGGGTTGGCTAAGGCAGGGACACCTAGTGCTAGAGGTAGGCAGCTGAGAACCACCTGGTAAAATGGTTTGGTCTTTAAAAGAGTACGGATATGCAGCCAGCAACCAGGAAACTGAGGCATGGTCTAGGCAAGGACCAAACAGGAGGGGCCCTGGTGCACACAAGGATGGAGAAGAGGGTATGTGGAGCCCTGAACCAGGGACAGGAGCCAGGTCAGCAGGACCTGGACTTCAGGCTGAAGCCAATGGCTGAGCAAAGCTGGGCTCAGGAACAAATGAAGGTGTGGTAGGCAAAACTCTAAGATGGCCCTAAGATTCCTGCCCCCTGGTATACACACTTTGTATCATCCTCTCCCCTTGAGTGTGGACAGGATCTGTGAATGTAATATGGTGGGATAATCATTCCATTTATTAGGTTATGTCATACAAGATTCTGCCACAGCAGACTGGAGGGAGATTGTCCTGCTGACTTGGTAGCTGTAGCTGTCATGTTATGAGAGGGCCACATGGCTAGGCCATGAGGGCAGTCTGTAGATGCTAAGAGAGATCTCCTGCCAACAGCTAGCAAGAAAATGGGGATCTCAATCCTGTAACTTTAAGAAAATGAATTCTGCCAGCAACCTAAATGAGTTTGGAAGAGGACCCTGAGCCTCAGATGAGATCACAGCCTCATCTAGCTGACACCAAGATTTCAGCCTGGTGAGACCCTGAGCAGAGGACCTAGCTAACCTGCGCCAGGATTCCTCACCCATGAAACTGTGAGCAATAAATTCATGTTGTTTTAAGCCACTAAGTTTGTGGCAATTTGTTACATAGCCATAGAAAACTAATATAGAAGGTCTGGCCTGGATTCAGGAATGTCAGGATCAAAGAGGGTTGGTGACAATGCCCAGATGGGTAGATGGATCCCACAGGGCACTAACTTCAATTGAGGTCACCGTAGAGGACATCCCACCCCTGCCACAGCTGTCTTTAAGGGGCCTTGTCCACTCTCAGACATTGCCAGATAGGAGTGTAAACTGGCACAACCTCCACGAAAATTGGATCTATCAAAATTACGAAAGCATATGATCTCTAACCCAGTCATTTCACTTCTAGGAATTTACCCCACACATGTGGGAAATGATCCATGTACAAAGTTATCCATTTGAACATTCACCTGCTCACTCATTCATTCATTCAACACATGCATATTGTTAATAATAGCAAAATATTGGAAACAACCTTAATTTCTATCAATAGAGATAATTAAATACATTACTGTACAATGGAATACCACGTACCTGGAACAAAAGAACCAGGAAGCTCTGTATGTATCAGTATGGAAAGATCTCCATTACGTTTGTAAGGGAAAAAGCAGAATAGAGCATACATCACGTTAAAAGGAGGAAAGTGAGGCTATATATTCTCATGTGCTCATACCTGCGTTGAAAAAATCTCTGGAAGGTTACAGTGGCTGCCTAGTTGGGGAGGATGGGGACTGGGCAGATGGGGGCAGGCATTAGAGGGAGAACTTTGACTGTGTATCTGGTTACACTTTTTCTCTCTGAACCATTTTATCAGCTATATAAAATGTTAAGTGCAGGTGTTTTAAAATTAAAACATTTTAAAAGAGGCTTTGGCTCAATAGAGGAACCACATGATCTTTGTAGCATTACCTACCCCAACCCCGCCCGTCCTTTGTTACATGGGACCAGGATGTCAGCATGGGAAGGAGACCCTTCCCCCTCCCCCAGGTTTGGATTTTGTAGCCTGAGCACTATCCTTTAATGGAGCCACCACTTACCTTTCCCACCCCAGCTCCCTGGAGAGAATTTAAGGGCTGTTTTCCCAGAGGCCACCAAGGTTTTCCAGCTGCACCAGGGCCCCTGCTGGCAACTGAGATTCCCCTGGGACATGAGAATCTGAGGATCCCACTAACCACCAGGCCCCAACCATCTGGGACAACTTGAGTTCAAGTAACCCAACCAGTCCTGTCCTGCAGATCTGAATCCAACTCAAGCAGGGCTGAGATTCCTCTAGGATGTATCAGTACTGGTGGTTTACACCTGGAGTCCGTGCTGACTGTTCAGTGCCTGAGGTCTACCAGTTGTTAAATATTTTGGCTATCACTGCTGTCATCAGCTGCTTCTCCTCTCACTTCAATCCCCCCTACTACCCTAGGCTTCCTCCCTTGATTCTGCCTGTTGCTGTTGATTACCTTCCGGTATCAGACGGGCCCAGCAAGAAACAGATGGCACGCTCAAATTGGGTAATTTGAGAAGAGTTTAATAAGGGATTATTTTTTTATAAAAGTGTGGGCGGGGTGTAGGGAAACCACTAGGGAAGGACAGTACCCTGGGGCAAGGGGAGGGACCAGCAATAGAGAGGGATGGGTGAAGAGGGCCCTGGCAGGAGCTGAGACTTGTGGTTGATTAGAGGAGGCAGCCAGCTCACTGTGACTCATCAGGGAGAGAGTCTGGGAAATTAAAACCCCCAACCTCACTCTCCTCCCTTCCTTCCATCTCCTACAGATATCCCATTTTCCAAACCCAACAAAGGGACAGGAGTCCATTGATTCTATACATAGAGGTCAGCTTCCCAGGCACAGAGCTTGGTGGGGGAGGATGGAGAGTGGATCTGGAGGGGCAAATGGAATACATCTAGCACCCCTCCCATAACATTTTAGAAAAACTTCATCATGGAAAAAATTTCAAACGTATTAAAAAAAGTAGAGAAAATAGTATAATGAACCCCACATACCCATCATCCAGCTTCAACAATTATCAGCTTAGAGCCAATCTTATTTTATCTATATCTTCACTCACTCTACCCCCTTATTATTTTGCAGCAAATGCCAGACATCGTTTCATCTGTCAATAATTCATATGCATCCCTAAAAGAGGATTCTTTTTAAACCGCAAAACCATTAGCAAAAATAAATAAATAAAATAATTCCTTAATATCATTGAATATCCAATCAATGTCAAATTTCCAACTGTCCAATAAATATCATACATGGTTTTTTAAAAAGCAATTTTGTTTGCTTGAATCAAGATCCAAATAAGGGCTAATCCTTGTAATTGGTCGATATGTCTTTTGAGTCTCTTTTAAAAAAATCTATAGCTTCCCCCTCCATCACTTTTCTTTTTCTTGCAATTTATTTGTTGAAGAAAACAAGACATTTGTCCTGTAGCATTTCTCACAGACTAGATTTTGGTGATTGTGTTCCCATGGTCTAGTTTAACATACCCTCTCCTCTATATGTCCTGTACGTTTATAGTTGGCTCTAGAGGCTTAATCAGATTCAGGTCCAATTTTTATTACTACTTCATAGATGGTGGTGTATTCTTCCTTCAAGAAGCACAAAAAGTCTAGTTGACAATTTTTGTGATGTTAATAGCCATGATGATTGATGCCTAGCTCCATTAATTCATTAGAGATTGCAAAATGATGATATTCAAATTTATTCCTTTTCTTGTGTTAGCAATTTGGCATCTTGGTTTTTGTGTTTTCAATTCATAACACCTCATGGATCGCCCTCATTCCACCTGGTATAGCCCTAATGCATCCTTTTTGATGGCTGCATAATTGTCATGGTGTGGCTGTACTATCATTTATTCAACCATTCTCCTATTGACAGGCTTTCACTTGACGTCCAGTTTTTTTGCAACTATGAGCAATACTGCAATCAAACATCCTTTTACACATGTCCTTACTTACTAGTATTTTCATTCCTATGGAATAGATTCCCAGGAGCGGGGTTGCTGGGGAATGAAATATTTTCATAGAAACAGATTAGCTTCTAAAATGGCTGTAATTCTTCAGTGTCCACTGGCAATGTGCAAGAGACATTTCTTTAATCCACATCCCCATCAGCTATGTGTTATAGCTTTTATAATTTTTTGCCAGATTATGGGTATAAAATAATGTCTCATTGCTTCCATCTCTGAAGCCAGACTGCTGGGTTTAAATTCTGACTCTGCCACTAACTGGATGTGTACCTTGGTCAAATTAACCTCTCAGGATCTCAGTTTCCTTATCTGTAAAATGGGGATGATAATAATAACACCTGCCTTAACATGTAGCAAAGATTAAGTGAGTTAACAGATATGAAGTGCTTAGGATAGTGTCTGGCTCACTGCAAGTGCTTATCATTATTTTTCTGTCTATTTTAACTTCCTCTCTTTTCCAGCCTAGAGCTTCATGGTATATCACATCAATTCCTCTATTGCCAACACCTCAGCATCCTGAGTCCCCTGTTCTTGTACACTGCCGCCATTGCAAAGCCCACTCTCCTCTCCTCTTACCTGGGCTGCCAGATGCAGTTGTACAAAACAATGCCATTAGGAATTCAGGCTCTCTTTCCTCAGATGAGTCCTAAGCACTAATTAGAAGACTCTCCATGTGTCTCTGAGTCCATTGCCCCTCAACTCCCCAAGGCAAGTATTCTAAATTGTCACCACACTTCCTGATCCTCTCCCCCACTAACCTTTTAGCAGATAACCTTGAATCCCTCACCTAAAACCTTATAGAGTTAGATTTGGCAGACTGACTTGTTCAACACACATTTCGGTGTGTAGAGTCTGGAAAGATAAAAGGCTCCTTTGCAGCCACGGTTTTGGATGTGATTTGAGTTATGCCAATTAGAGGCACTTATGCATCAGGTGGTGGCATGCCCTCACAGTGAAAAATAATTTTTTTGCATTGCTTTAAAATATAGTGGAACACACCCTAAGGACAAAACACTCTAAAAAAATCTTAAACTGCTTTCAGTAGTCTTGGTTAGTAACATTAGTATTGCTGTTTACACACACACACACACGCATATGGGATAAGCCTAATTAATAATTATGTTAATGTTGTTAGGAATCAAGATTTTCTACAAAAGATAAAAGAGAGATGCTAGTATAAAATCAAATGAAGTATGAGCCCTTTAACCATAAATTCAAATTGAAAATATCAGTATAAACTCAAGATTTAGTTTTTTTCCCAAAAATAAATTTGCATCTCTTAACTTTGTACACTGAAAAGGCTTAGACACAATGGTGAATCAGTAGCAGTGAACACACTCGTACCAAAATGGTGGCCTCTAAATATCATTTTCACCTAAAAGAAACAGGGCTCCTTGGAGACATGGCTGATTCCACTCAAAGGTAGGAAGTATACGAAATAAGCAAAGAAACTTCCAATGACTACTGAGGTTGTGTCAAAAGGACACAGATGCCAACTTGAAGGCACCCACCGGTTTAAGATGAGATAACTGGAGCATCAAGATGAATAAATATTGCACTTGATTGATAAACATCAATTTTTTTAATTTATGAGTTCACAATGACATTAAAAAAATGAAACAAAAGCCCAGAAAGCTCATTTGTCATCATTGGAGGTTGCTAGAGAACCAATTCATTGTTCTGAAAATTGGTTTTTACAAAAAGAGAAGAAGCAAACATTTATCCTGCCTTTCCTGCATATGAACTGAATTTCTAGGTAACCAAATAGTTGATGAAGAATGTTATTCTTTTTAGAAGAATTCAGCTTTCTTCTTTTCAGAAGAAATATTCAGCTAATAAGCAGAATAATGATAAAATAAGAATATCACCATTTTTTAGGTCCTAATCAAGTATTGGATGTTAGCAATGATCGTCAATGGCTACTAAAACCATTAGGGGAAAGATTGATAGGGAATTTTATAATGGATGAGTCAGACTGACACCACCTGATCCCACTAATCAATTTTAGCCTCACTACATTAGAGACAACACACATTATCTACCTCTTGATGTGATGCAATGGGAAGTACACTGTCACCTATTAAATATTTTTGTCTGTAAAAAATTTTAATCTAATCAAGCCTCTATATCTAACTACCATTTATCAGGAAACACAGGGAATAGAGAATGAGTTAAATGACACCCTGCAGAAGCAAGCAACCAAATCCAAAATATAATACATCCTACAAGATAAATGATCCAGTTTTTCCAATAAGTCAATGGTATGAGGGAAAAGGAGGTGGGGCTGTTATAGAATAAAAGAAACGCAAGAGCTATAATAACCAAATACAGTATGTGAACTTTGCTTAGATCCTGATGTGAACAAACTAACTGAAAATGATATCTTTGTGAGAATTGGGGGACTTTGAATATAGCCTAGGATAAGATGATATTAAAGAATTATTTTTCATTTTCTAAGATGTAATAGTGGCATGGTATTTATATTTTTTCAATGTCCTTATTAGGTAGAGATGTTTACTGAAACATTTGTGAATGAAATTACATGGTCTGGGTCTTACCTTAAAATATTCCAACAAAAAAATATTGGGGTGGTGGATAAGTAGAACAAGATTGGCAAAATATTGATAATTGTTGAAGCTGAGTGAGAGTACATGGGGGTTCATTATAGTATCATTCATACTTTTGTGTATATTTAAAGTTTTCCATAATAAAAAGTTTTTAAAAATAAATGTTCCTTACGACAAAGAAAGACCAAGAAATTGCCACCGGTTGGAGGAGACTAAGGAGACATAATGACTAAAGGCAATGGGGTATCTTGGATTAGATCTTGAAAGAGAAAAGAGGAAATCCAAATAATGTCTGTAGTTTAGTTTAAAGTATTGTACCAAATGTTAATTTCTTAGTTTTTATAAATGTACCAAAGTTGTATTAGTCCATTCAGGCTGCTGCAACAAAATACCACAGACCAGGTAACTTATAAATAACAGAAATTGATTCTTGCAGTTCTGGAGGCTGCAAATCCAAGATCAGGGTGCCAGCATGGATGGGTGAGGACCCTCTCCCAGGTTCATAGATCGTGCCTTCTCACTGTGTCCTCACGTGACAGAAGGAGCTAGGGAGCTCTCTGGAGCCTCTTTTATATGGCACTAATCCCATTCATGAGAGCTCCACTGTCATGACTTAAGCACCTCACAAAGGCCCCACCTCCAAATATGATCACCTTTGGGGATTAGGATTTCAACATATGAATTTTAAGGGGACACAAACATTTGTACCATAGCAATGGTTATGTAAGATGTTAACATTAGAGAAAACTGGGTAAAGAGTATACGGGAATACCCTGGAACTATCATTGCAACTCTTCTGTAAATCTAAAATTATTTAAAAAGAAAATGTTAAAAATAAATAAATAGAGGAGAGAAGTCAAGATGGCGGCGTAAGCAGACTCTGAACTCACCTCCTCCCATGGACACAGCCAATTTACAACTACTCGTGGAAAAATTACCCCGAGAGAGAACTGAAAACTGGATAAGAGGAACTCCTGCAACAAAGGACAATCCTAATTGAGGTGGAAGAGGCAGAAACTCCCTTCTGGAGAGAAAAAACGCCGCCTTCACAAGCCACAGCGCCTCACGGCTGCCCGGAAACAGCCCAAAGGTACGCAGCCCTCTCTGGAGGAGCGGGGCCCTGAGCCGGGGAGCGCCCCCGCTGTGGGCATTTTGTGGACCCAGCACAATCGAGACGAGTGGCATAATATCTGACTTTGCCTGCTACTAAAACATTGGGGAGTACCCCCAGAAAAGCTGGTTCACAAAGAAGTTAAAGCCGGCTCTTAAAGGGCCCACGCACAAACTCACCCATTTCAGAAAGCAACCTAAAATTACCAGAAAGAAAGGTGCACAGTGCTTTGGTGAAAAGATAGTCACCTGATAGGCTCTGAGTGCATCTCAGTGAGAGGTGAAACCTCTCCAGAGACTGGGACATTAGCAGCAGCCATTGTTGCGGCCTGGTGTGGGCATGCTGACATACTCGCCATTGGAGTTCTCCCTGGGGCCTGCTAGCCCAGGGTCTGCAGCACCCACTAGAGCACTGATTTAATCCAGCTCAGCCAGGGCAGGCAGCCCACCCTAGAGACTGGCCCCACCCAACAACAAGCCCTCGGGCAACTTGTGGGCCTGCGTAGATTGGTAACTGGATTCTCTGCAGCCTGGTGACTGAGCCCACTTCAGTGGGGCAGGGCGTGCACAAGGAGCAGGTGGAGAGTGTGGGGCAGTGGTGGAGTGTGTGGGGCTCCCGCCGTGGAGAGACTGGGTCCACTTCAGGAGGTTGGGGCGCGCACATGGGGCAGGACTTTGTCGACTGTGTGTGAGGACCTGTGGGCGGCAGGGCTTGTTGGCTGCAGAAGACTTGTGCTTCTCAAAGACCCACATAGGGGGTTTGCCCCACTTTCCAAAGCCTGAAACAATTGGGTGCTCCCATGCCTGAGGCCAGCCCCACCCAGCTGCAATCCTCAGAGAGCTGACAAGAGATCGAAAGGCTGGGGGCTTATAGCAATTGTATGCCCCTGAGCCTAAGAACCTGCCACGGGGGCCTACTCACTTAAAAGAAATACTGCAACACAAATGTGGTATTAGAACTTGCAGCCAACTGTGCTGGGGCTTCCCACACCCGATAAAGAGACTGAAAGGCCCACAACAACTACAAGCAGCTGAGCATTACAACAGCTGGCCAGGAGCATAACTCAGCCTCCCTGGGCGCCTACAGGGAGAGCAAACATGCCACAACAGAAGGGCACATGTAGCCCACATAGGGGTCACTCCTGGAACATTGAGAACTGAGGGAAGCACACTGCAGGCCTCCTAAGGCATCTCTTATATAAGGTCACCTATCCAAGAGCAGGAGACATAGCTGACCTACCTAATACACAGACGCAAGCACAGGGAAAGAGGCAAAATGAGAAGGCAAAGGAATACATTCCAAGTAAGGGAACAGGACAAAACCCCAGAAAAGGAACTAAGTGAAACAGAAATGAGCAACCTACCTGACAGACAGTTCAAACAAAGACTGTTAAGGATGCTAACTGATCTGGGGAGAAGAATAGATGAACTCAGTGAGAATGTCAACAAAGAACTGGAAGATATAAAAAAGAACCAATCAGAAATGAAGAATACAATACTGGAAATGAAAAATTCACTAGAGGGACTCAAAAGCAGAGTAGAGGATACAGAAGAACAGATCTGTGAGCTGGACGAAAGACTAGAAGGAATTACCCAAGCTGAACAGGTAAAAGAGAAAAGAATTAAAAAGAGTGAGGACAGTCTAAGGGACCTCTGGGACAATATCAAGCACACTAACATCCATGTTATAGGTGTCCCAGAAGGAGAAGAGCGAGACAAAGGGGCAGAGAATCTGTTTGAAGAAATAATAGCTGAAAACTTCCCTAACCTAAGGGAGGAAACAGACATCCAGGTACAGGAATCACAGAGAGCCCCAAACAAGAGAAACCCAAAGAGGCCCACACCAAGACACATCATAATCAAAATGTCCAGAATTAAGGATAAAGAGAGAATCCTAAAAGCCACAAGAGAATGTCAAGTTACATACAAAGGAAACCCCATAAGGCTATCAGCTGACTTCTCAGCAGAAACCTTACAGGCTAGAATAGAGTGGCACGATATATTTAAAGTGCTAAAAGGAAAAAACTTACAGCCAAGAATACTCTACCCAGCAAGGTTATCATTAAAAATGGAAGAAGAGATCAAAAATTTCCCAGACAACCAAAGATTAAAGGAGTTTGTCACCAAGAAACCAGTCCTACAAGAAATGTTAAAGGGACTGATTTAAGGGGAAAAGAGAAGACCACAAATAGGAAAAATTATATATTTCCATGATAAGAGGGTAATAGATACAAATGCACAAAAAAGAGGTTAGATATGATATCAAAAACATAAAATGAGGGAGGAGGGGAGTTAAAGAGTAGAGCTTTCAGACAGAAGTCAAACTAAAGAAACCATCAATTCTGTATAGAAGGAGAGAGGAACAGAGAAGGACTACTAAAACACTGAGGAAAAAAAAAAGTTTAAAAATGGCAGTAAGTACATACTTATCAGTAGCTACTTTAAATGTCAATGGACTAAATGCTCCAATTAAAAGGCATAGGGTGGCTGATTGGATAAAACAACAAGACCCATATATATACTGCATACAAGAGACACACTTCAGACCTAAAGACACTTACAAATTGAAAGTGAAGGGATGGAAAAAGATACACCACACAAATGGCAATGAAAAGAAAGCTGGGGTAGCAGTACTCATATCAGACAAAATAGACTTTAAAACAAAAACTGTAAAAAGAGACAAAGAAGGGCATTACATAATGATCAAGGGAACAATCCAACAAGAGGATAGAACACTTGTAAATATCTATGCACCCAATGTAGGTGCACCTAAATATATAAAGCAATTATTAACAGACATAAAAAGAGAAATAGACAGTAACACAATAATAGTAGGGGACTTTAACACTCCACTTACACCAACGGATAGATCATCCAAACAGAAGATCAATAAGGAAACATTGGCCTTAAATGACACACTAGAACAGATGGACCTAGTAGATATATACAGAGCATTCCATCCAAAAACCAAAGAATACATGTTCTTTTCAAATGCACATGGAACATTCTCCAGGACTGATCACATATTAGGCCACAAAACAAGTCTCCATAAATTTAAGAAGATTGAAATAACACCAAGCATGTGGTTTCTGACCACAACGGTATGAAACTAGAAATCAACTACAGGAAGAAAATCAGAAAATCCACAAATATGTGGAGATTAAACAAAATGCTACTGAACAACGACTGGGTCAACGGAGAAATCAAAGAAGAAATCAAAAAATACCTGGAGACAAATGAAAATGAAAATACAACATGCCAGAACTTATGGGATACAGCAAAAGCAGTTCTAAGAGGGAAGTTTATAGCAATACAGGCCTATCTCAACAAACAAGAAAAATCTCAAATAAACAATCTAATAATGCACCTAAAGGAACTGGAAAAAGAAGAACAAACCAAGCCCAAAATCAGTAGAAGAAGGGAAATAATGAAAATCAGAGCAGAAATAAATGAAATAGAGACTAAAAATCAATAGAAGAAATTAATAAAACCAAGAGCTGGTTCTTTGAAAAGATAAACAAAATTAACAAACCTTTAGTTAGACTCACCAAGAGAAAAAGAGAGAAGGCACAAATAAGTAAAATCAGAAATGAAAGAGGAGAAATTACAACAGACACCTCAGAAATACAAAAGATTATAAGAGAATACTATGAAAAGCTATATGCCAACCAATTCGACAATCTGGAAGAAATGGATAAATTCTTAGAATCATACAACCTTCCAAAACTGGATCAAGAAGAAGTAGAGAATTTGAGTAGACCAATCGCCAGTAAGGAGATCGAAACAGTAATCAAAAACCTCCCCAAAAATAAAAGTCCAGGACCAGACGGCTTCCCTGGTGAATTCTACCAAACATTCAAAGAAGACTTAATACCTATCCTTCTCAAACTCTTCCAAAAAATTGAGGAGGGGGGGAAGCTCCCTAACTCATTCTACAAAGCCGATATTACCCTGATACCAAAACCGGACAAGGAAAACACAAAAAAGAAAATTACAGGCCAATATCACTGATGAACATTGATGCAAAAATACTCAACAAAATACTAGCAAATCGCATACAACAATGCGTTAAAAAGATTATACACCATGATCAAGTGGGATTTATTCCAGGTATCCAGGGATGGTTCAACATTCGCAAATCAATCAACGTAATACACCACGTTAATAAAATGAAGAATAAAAATCACATGATCATCTCAATAGATGCAGAGAAAGCATTTGACAAGATACAGCATCCATTTGTGATAAAAACTCTGAATAAAATGGGTATAGAAGGAAGGTACCTCAACATAATAAAGGCCATATATGACAAACCCACAGCTAATATCATCCTCAATGGTGAAAAACTGAAAGCTATCCCTCTAAGAACAGGAAGCAGACAAGGATGCCCACTGTCACCACTCCTATTTAACATAGTGCTGGAAGTCCTAGCCAGAGAAATCAGGCAAGAAAAAGAAATAAAAGGGATCCAAATTGGAAAGGAAGAAGTGAAACTCTCACTATTTGCAGATGACCTGATTTTATATATAGAAAACCCTAAAGAATCCACCAAAAAACTTTTAGAAGTAATAAACTAATACAGTAAAGTTGCAGGATACAAAATCAACATACAAAAATCAGTTGCATTTCTATACACTAACAACGAAGTAGCAGAAAGGGAAATCAAGAATACAATCCCATTTACAATTGCAACAAAAAGAATAAAATACCTAGGAATAAACTTAACCAAAGAGGTGAAAGATCTGTACACCGAAAACTATAAAACATTGCTGAAAGAAATTGAAGAAGACACAAAGAAATGGAAAGATATTCCGTGCTCTTGGATTGGAAGAATTAACATAGTTAAGATGTCCATACTTCCTAAGGCAATCTGTAGATTCAATGCAATCCCTATCAAAGTTCCAACAACATTTTTCACAGAAATAGAACAAAGAATCCTAAAATTTATATGGAACAACAAAAGACCCCAAATAGCTAAAGGAATCCTGAGAAAAAAAGAACCAACCTGGAGGTATCACACTCCCTGATTTCAAAATATACTACAAAGCTATATAACCAAAACAGCATGGTACTGGCACAAAAACAGACACACAGATCAATGGAATAGAATCAAAAGCCCAGAAATAAACCCACACATCTATGGACAGCTAATCTTTGACAAAGGAGCCAAGAACATACAATGGAGAAAAGAAAGTCTCTTCAACAAATGGTGTTGGGAAAACTGGATAGCCACATGCAAAAAAATGACAGGAGACCCTTACCATACACAAAAATTAACTCAAAATGGATTAAAGACTTGAATGTAAGACCTGAAACTATGAAACTTCTAGAAGAGAACATAGGCAGTACGCTCTTTGACATCAGTCTTAGCAACATATTTTCAAGTACCATGTCTGACCTGGCAAGAGAAACAACAGAAAAAATAAACAAATGGGACTACATCAACTAAAAAGCTTCTGCACAGCAAAGGAAACCATCAACAAAACGAAAAGAGAACCTAACAATTGGGAGAAGATATTTGCAAACCATACGTCTGATAAGGGGTTAATCTCCAAAATATATAAAGAACTGATACATCTCAACAACAAAAAAACTAACAACCCAATTAAAAAATGGGCAAAAGCCCTGAACAGACGTTTCTCCAAAGAAGATATACAGATGGCCAACAGGCACACGAAAAGATGTTCAACATCATTAACTATCAGGGAAATGCAAATCAAAACTACAATGAGATATCACCTCATGCCCGTCAGAATGGCTATAATTAACAAGACAGGAAACAACATGTGTTGGAGAGGATGTGGAGAGAAGGGAACTCTCATACACTGCTGGTGGTAGTGCGAACTGGTGCAGCCACTATGGAAAACAGTATGGAGAGTCCTCAAAAAATTAAGGATAGAACTACCATATGATCCAGCTATTCCACTGCTGGATATTTATCCAAAGAACTTGAAAACACCAATGCGTAAAGATACATGCACCCCTGTGTTCATTGCAGCATTATTCACAATAGCCAAGACTTGGAAGCAACCTAAGTGCCCATCAAGGGACGAATGGATAAAGAAGATGTGGTATAAGATGGCTTCTCCTGTGAATTTTACCAAACATTCAAAGAAGATTTAATACTCATCCTTCTCAAACTATTCCAAAAAATAGAGGAAGATGGAACACTTCCTAAAACATTCTACGAGGCCAACATCACCCTGATACCAAAACCAGACAAAAACAATACAAAGAAAGAAAATTACAGGCCAATATCGCTGATGAACATAGATGCAAAAATCCTCAACAAAATATTGGCAAACCGAATACAGCAATACATTAAAAAGATCATACACCATGATCTAGTGGGATTTATACCAGGGATGCAGGGATGGTTCAACATCCGCAAATCAATCAACGTGATACATCACGTCAACAAAACAAAGAATAAAAACCACATGGTCATTTCAATAGACACAGAGAAAGCATTTGACAAGATACAACATCCATTTATGATAAAAACTCTCAACAAAATGGGAATAGAAGGAAAGTACCTCAACATAATAAAGGCTATTTATGACAAACCCACCGCCAACATCATACTCAATGGGGAAAGACTGAAAGCCATTCCTCTGAGAACAGTAACGAGGCAGGGCTGCCCACTCTCACCACTCCTGTTCAACATAGTACTGAAGGTTTTGGCCAGAGCAATTAGGCAAGAAAAAGGAATAAAGCGAATCCAAATAGGTAACGAAGAAGTGAAACTCTCACTATTTGCAGATGACATGATTTCATATATAGAAAACCCTAAAGAATCCATTGGAAAACTATTACAAATAATCAACAACTACAGCAAAGTTGCAGGGTACAAAATCAATCTACAAAAATCAGTTGCATTTCTGTATGCTAATAATGAACTAACAGAAAGAGAGCTCAAAAAGATAATACTATTTACAATGGCATCAAAAAGAATAAAATACCTAGGAATAAATCTTACCAAGGAGGTGAATGACCTATACAATGAGAACTACAAGACATTATTGAAAGAAATTGATGATGACATAAATAAATGGAAAGATATCCCATGAACGTGGATGGGAAGAATAAACATAGTTAAATGTTAAAATGTCTATATTACCTAAAGCAATCTACAGATTCAATGCAATCCCAATCAGAATCCCAATGACATTCTTCACAGAAATAGAAAAAAGAATACTAAAATTTATATGGGGCAACAAAAGACCCTGAATAGCTAAAGCAATCCTAAGAAAAAAGAACAAAGCAGGAGGCATCACAATCCCTGACTTCAAAACATACTACAAAGCAATAGCAATCAACACAGCATGGTACTGGTACAAAAACAGACACACAGATCAATGGAACAGAATTGAAAGCCCAGAAATAAAACCACACATATACGGACAGTTAATTTTTGACAAAGGTGCTAAGAACGTACAATGGAGAAAGGAAAGTCTCTTCAATAAATGGTGTTGGGAAAACTGGACAGCCACATGCAAAAGAATGAAAGTGGACCATATGCTATCGCCATTCACAAAAATTAACTCAAAATGGATCAAAGACCTGAAGGTGAGACCTGAAACTATAAAACTCATAGAAGAAAATATAGGCAACACACTATTTGACACTGGTCATAAAGGAATCTTTTTTGGATGACATGCCTACCCAGACTTGGGAAACCAAAGAAAAAATAAACAAGTGGGACTTTATCAGATTAAAGAGCTTCTATAAGACAAATGACACCAGAATCAAGATGAACAGACAACCCACCAGCTGGGAGAGAATATTTGCAAAACATACATCTGACAAGGGGTTGATCTCCATAATATATAAAGAACTCACACAACTGAACAACAAAAAAACAAACAACCCGATCAAAAAATGGGCAAAGGAAATGAACAGACACTTCTCCAAAGAAGATATACAGATGGCCAATAGGCACGTGAAAAGATGTTCAACATCACTAATCATCAGGGAAATGCAAATCAAAACAACACTAAGATATCACCTCACGCCCGTTAGAATGGCTATAATCACCAAGACAAAAAGCAACAAATGTTGGAGAGGATGTGGAGAAACAGGAACCCTCATACACAGCTGGTGGGAATGCAAACTGGTGCAGCCTCTATGGAAAACAGTATGGAGATTCCTCAAAGAATTAAAAATAGAGATGCCCTATGATCCAGCCATCCCACTACTGGGAATCTATCCAACGAACCTGAAATCAACAATCCAAAGAGGCTTATGCACGCCTATGTTCATTGCAGCATTATTCACCATAGCCAAGAAGTGGAAACAACCTAAGTGTCCCTCGACTGATGATTGGATTAAAAAAATGTGGTATATATATACAATGGAATACTACTCAGCCATAAAAAAAGACAAAATCGTCCCATTTGCAACAACATGGATGGGCCTGGAGGGTATTATGTTAAGTGAAGTAAGCCAGAATGAGAAAGACAAACACTGTATGATCTCACTCATATGTGGAATATAAACCAACACAGGGACAGAGAAAACTGTATTGTGGTTACCAGGGGCAATGGGGGTAGGGGGTGGGCAAAGGGGTGAAGGGAGTCATATATATGGTGATGGACAAACGAAAATGTACAACCCAATATTTCACAATGTTAAAAACTATTAAAACATCAATAAAAAAATTTTAAAAAAAAGATGTGGTATATATACACAATGGAATACTACTCAACCATAAGAAACGATGAAATCCAGCCATTTGTGACAATATGGATGGACATTGAGGGTATTATGCAAAGTGAAATAAGTCAGAGGGAGAAGGTCAAATACCGTATGATCTCACTCATTAAGTAGTAGATAATAACAACAACAAACCAACACATAGAGACAGAGATTAGATTGGTGGTTACCAGAGGGGAAAGGGGGAGGGAAGAGGGCGAAAGGGATAATTAGGCACATGTGTGTGGTAATGGGTTGTAATTAGTATTTGGGTGGTGAACATGATGTAATCTATGCAGGAATAGAAGTATAATGATGTACACCTGAAATTTATACAATGTTATAAACCAATGTTACTGCAATAAACAAAAAAATTTTAAAAAATAAATAAAATAAAATTGCAACCTCTGGGGAAAATAAATAAATAAATAAATGTTCTTTAATCTCTACATGTAACAAGTTTCTTAAAGTGAATTTATACCTTCAGAGAAAAATACTTGTGTCTCTATTATTGGCTTTAAATAATCCTCAAAAGATGAGGAAATTGGCATACGTACACGACCTCCATGTGTTTTCCCCATCTAGGATCTCCAGAATTTGGTTGGCTATATTATGATTTCTATCTATATCATCATGGTATATATATAACATTTATATGCTACTCTTTCTGTATTTGCTTTACCCTTTAATGGACACATTGATCACTCCTAGTCATTTTTACTATTATATCTATTGGTAGAAATTTATCAGACAGTTGTGTCTTCAAGAAAGGGTCTTGGGAACTATAAGGCATCTGTTTGTCCCATTATACTTGGATGGCAGTCTAGCTTGGCACACATTCTCTTTCCCTGAAGACTTGGTAGGCATTATTCCTCCATCTTCTAATGTTGGATGCTCTTATAGAGAGGCTGGAAGCCTCATGAATTTTTTCCCATTCACAAGTGATTTTGTTTTTTTGCAAGGATTCTCATAAAATTCTTTCTTTTTCTCTGAAGTCCATTAACTTCATCATTATATGTGTTGAAGTTAGTTGTTCTACATCAATTTCACCAGGGACAGATTTGTTCTTTCAAGCTAAAATTCAAGTCTTGTTTCTGGAAGCACACTTGAATTATATATTTGAACATTTTTGTTGATGTTGCTGTTCCATTTAATCTATTCTCTTATTCAGAAACACCAATCATATATGTGGGAGATCTACTTTGTTCTCTCTCTATATCATTTTCTCTTTAATCCCTTTAAACTTTTAAAAACTATTTGTTATATTCTCATTCATTTTGCTCACTTTTCTCAGGCTTTCCCTCCATGCCTATGGCTTTTTTTCCAGCAATATCTCCTTTTGTTTTTGCTATTTCTAATATGAGCTCTGTTTCTTCTTTATTTCTATGTCTTCTCCATTTCTTTCTTGAACTCTGCCAGCTCATTTTTATCTCTTTTATCTTATTTTTTCTTGAGCTATTTTATCTCTAAGTTCTTCATTCACAGATTTTGTTTTTATTAAGTTTTTTGCATGCATATGTAAATCATTGGTCATGATTTTCATTTTTTTCTGTGGCAAACTATTTCTGGTGTGTGATATTTGGCCTACTCTTGGCCATGCTCCTTTATTCTTTAGGATATTTTTGTGTAGTTCCTATACTGGCTCCTTTTTATTATTACTAATATTTCAATGATGATTGATTTTCCTAGACTAGCTCTTTGTGGAAGGCAGAAAGGACAAGGTTGAGCTCTGAGCAGCTTAACATTTTCTTGGTTCAAAGCGTGGAGCCCCTTCAAGGTATAAGATAACCTAAGTAAAAAAAACTCACAGGATGAGCTCAATAGCAGAATGATGATGAGAGAAGAAAGAGTTACTAAACTTAAATGTATATCCATAGAAATTCTTCAATCTGAACAACCAAGAGAACAAAGATTGAAAAAAATGAACAGAGCAAAGGGAACTGTGAGACAATAACAAAAGGGCTAAAATTTAGAGCTCATCTGAGCTCTAAAAGGAGAGGAGAAAGAGTATGGTACTGAAAAAATAATTGAAGAAATAGTGACTGAAAACTTCCCCAATTTAGCGAAAGACTTAAACCTCCAGATTCAAAAAGCTTGATGAATCCCAAAAAGATAAACAAAAAGAAATCCATACCCAGATGCGTCATAATCAAACTGCTAAAAACTAAAGACAAAGAAAAAATCTTGAAAGCAGACAGAGTAAAACCATGTGTCACATATATGTAAACAACTATTTGAATGACTGCAGATTTCTTATCATAAATCATGGAGTTAAGAAGGAAGTGGCACAAAGTTTTTGTGTTGAAAGAAAAGTCAACACAGAATTTTATATCCAGTGAAAATGTCCTTCAGGAATCAAGGTGAAACAATGACATTCTCCAGCAAACTAAAAGAAGCCATTGCCAGCATAACTGCTCTAAAAGAATTGCTAAAGGAAGTTCTTCAGACAGAGGGGAAATAATAACAGAAGGAAACTTAGACCTTTAGGAGTGAAGGAGAAGCATTAGAAATGGTAAATATATGGGTAAATAAAATAGACCAATCTTCTCTCAAGTTCTTTAAAATATGTTTTATGATTGAAAGCAAAAATTATATCATTTTTTGATGGGGTTTTCAGTGTATGCAGATGTAGTATATAAGATAGCTACAACATAAAGGGAGGAGGGCAAAGGGACCTATATATTGGTAAGATTTATATTCTACCTGAAGTGGTAAAATATTGATTCAAAGTAGACTGTGAAAAGTTAAGTATGTATATTGTAATCCCAAAAGCAACCACTAAAAAAGACTATACAAAGAGATAGTAAAAAAACATAATGGGTAAATTTAAATGAAATGAAACAAATGTTCAAATAATGCGAAAGAAGGCAGGAAATAGAAACAGAAGAACAAAAAACAGAGTGAACAAACAGATAATAAATAATAAAATAGTAAGTTTAAGTGCAAGCATATCAATAACTGCATTAAATGTAAATGGTCTACACACACCAATACAAAGACAAAGTTTCAAAATACATTAAGCAAAAACTGAGAGAACTAAAAGGGGAAAAATCCACAATTATATTTGGAGACTTCAACACTCTGCTCTCAGTAATCAATAGAACTAGTAGAAAATCAGCAAGGGTATAAAACTGAACAACACTATCAATCAACTGGATCTAATTGATACTTATATAACAATCCCCCAAACAAGAGCAGAATACATTCTTTTCTAGTGCACATGGAACATTCATCTAGACAGACCACATCCTGTGTCATAAAACAAACCTCAATATGTTTAAAAGAATTGAAATCATAGAGTATGTTCTCTGACTATAATGGAACCAAACTAGGAATCAATAACAGAAAAGTCTCCAATCAGACATTAAACAACACATTTGTAAATAATTCATGGATCTCAAATGAAATCAGAAAATATTTTGAGCTAAACAAAAATGAAACTACAATATTTCAAAATTAGTGGGATGCAGCTGAAGAAGTACTTAGGTGGATATTTGTAGTATCAAATGTTGATATTAGAAAAGAAGAAATATCTCAAATCAATAATTTGATCTTCCACCCTAAAAAAACTAGAAAAAAAAGAGCAAAAGAAACCCAAAGCAAGTGAAGGAAGGAAATAATAAAGATAAGAGCAGAAATTAATGACATTAAAAACAGAAAAACAATAGAACAAAATCAATGAGATAAAATCTGGTCCTTTGAAAAGATCAATAAAATTGATTTGACAAGACTGACAAGGAAAGAGAGAGAAGACAAAAATTATCAATGTCAGGAATGAAAGAGAGGATATCACCACAGACCTTATAGACATTAAAAGGATAATAAGGGAATATTATGCATAGTTCTCTGGACAAAAATTTGACAACTTAAATTAAGTGGACCAATTCCTCAAAAAGCAAAAACTACCAAAAATCACTCAAGATGAGACAGATGACATGAATAGTCCAATAACTATTAAAGAAATTCAATTCATGGTTAAATACTTTTCAAAAATGAAAGCTCCGTGTCTAGATAGTTTTACTGGCAAATTCTACCAAACATTTAAAAAATAAATAACACCACTTGTACACAATCTCTTTCAGAAAATAGACGAGAACACTTCCCAATTCATTTTATGAAGGCAGCATTACTGTGATACCAACACCAGATAAAGACATTACAAGAAAAGAAAACAACACATTATTATTCTTTATGACCATAGACACAAACATCATCAAGAAAACATTAGTAAATCAAATCTAGGAATATGTAAAAAGAATAATACCCTGTAACCAAGTGGAGTATATCCCAGGAAGGCAAGGCTCATTCAAGGTGCAAAAATCAGTGTAATCCATCATATCAATAGACTATTGAAGAAAAACCACATGATCATATCAAATGATGCAGAAAAAGTATTTGACAAAGGTCAACATCCTTTCATGAGAAAAACAAAAAACTCTCAGCAAACTAAGAATAGAAAGAAACTTTCTTAACCTGATAAAAGGCATCTACAAAAAAATCTACAGCAAACATCATTGTTAATGATGAAAAGTTGAACGCTTTCCTTTTAAGATTGGGAACAAGACAAGGAAATGCACTCTCACCATTTCTATTCAATTTCATACTGGAAGTCCTAGCCAGTACAATAAAGTAAGAAAAAGAAATTAAAGGTATACATATTGAAAAGAAGAAATAAAACTTTCCTTATTCACAAGCAACGTGATTGTGTGTGGAGAGAATCCCAAGGAATCCACAAAATAATTTTTTCTAGAACGAATAAGGGAGTTTAGCAAGGTCACAGGATACAAGATCAACACCATATTTCAATATATTAATAATTTGTCAATCATGTTTCTATATACTAGTGATTTGGAAAACAAAATATTTTTTAAAAACCGTTTACATAGCTCCAAAAAATGAAATATCTAGGTACACATCTAATCGTGTATAGAATCTGTATACTAAAAACTATAAAAAGCTGATGGAAAAAATTAAAGACAATAAATAAATGGAGAAACATACTGTCTTTGTGAATTGGAGGACTCAACATAGAAAAGATGTCAAATCCCCCAAATTGATCTGTAAATGTAACACAATTTCAATCAAAATCCCAGCATAATTTTTTTAGATATAAACAAGCTGATTCTAAAATTTCTATGGAAAAGCAAAGGAACTAGAATAGCTAAAACAATTTTGAAAATGAAGTATATAAAGTTGGAGGAAGCACACTACCTGATTTTAAGATTTACTATATAGTCACAGTAATCAAAACTGTGTGGTATTTTGTAGGGGGATAGACACACAGGTTAATAGACGCATAGATCAATGGAACAGAATAGAGAACCCAGAAATAGATCCACAGATATATGTACAACTGATTTTCAACAAAAGTGCAAAAGCAATCCAATAGAGAGAAAATCACCATTGCAACATGGTGCTAGAGCAATTGTACATCCTTAGGGGGAAAAAAAGAATCTCAACCTAAACCTCACATCTTATACAAAAATTAACTCAAAATGCAAAAGATAAAACCATAAAACATTTAAGAAAAAGTAGGAGAAAATCTTTGGGACCTAGAGCTAGGCAGAGAACTCTTAAACTTGACACCAAAAGCAAGGAAAAATTGATAAATTGGACCTCATCAAAATTAAACCTTTTTTTCTGTGAAAGACTCTGATAAGAGGATGAAAAGTCAAGCTATAGCCTGGGAGAAAGTATTTGCAAACCACAAATCTAGAATATATAAAGAACCCTCAAAACTCAATAGTAACAGAACAATCAGAAAATGGGCAAAAGGCATAGACGGACTTTCACCAAAGAAGATATATAGACAGCAAATAAGCACATGAAAATATGCTCCACATCATTAGCCATTAGGGAAATGCAAAACAAAATCTCAGTGAGATACTACCACATACCTGTTAGAATAGCCAAAAACAAAACAAATACTGACAATCCTAAGCGCTGCCAAAAATGTAGAGCAACTGGAACTCTCATACACTGGTGGTAGGAATGCAAAATGGTACAGCCGCTCTGGAAAATAGTGCAGTAGTTTCTTACAAAGTTAAATATACACTTACGTATGTTCCAACGACTCCACTTCTAGATATTTACCTTAGAGCAGAGGTCACCAGGCAAGCAGGTCAAATCAGGCCAAGGATCTCCTTTGGTATTGTCTGCAAGCTAAGAATGCTTTTTAAAGTTTTAAAGAGTTGGGTTTTTTTTTTTTAAAAAGAATATTTTACAGAGACTATACATGGCCCACAATGCCTAAGATATTTACTATCTGCCCCTTTACAAATGTTTGCCAATATCTGCCCTAGAGAAATGAAAACTTATATTCACACAAAAACCTGTACATTAACTTTTATACCCCTTCTATTCCTTTTGCCCCAAACTGGAAGCAACTCAAATGTCCTTCCATTGGTGAAAGGATTGACAAACTGTATGTGATACATCCATAATAATGAAATTCTACTCAACAATAAAAAGGAATAAACTATTGTTACACACAACAGCTTGGATGAATCTCAAAGGCATTATGCTGAGTGAAAGAAGTCAATCTCAAAAGGTTATGTACTGTATGATTCCACTTATATGACATTCTCAAAAATATAAAATTACAGAGACAGAGAACAGATCAATGGAGCTTGGGATGAGAGGGTGTGACTCTAAAGGGGCAGCATGAGGGAGTTTTGGGCATGATGGAACTATTCAGTATCCTGATTGTGGTGGGAGTTACACGAATCCGTATATGGTTTAAAACTCATAGAATTGTATACCAAAGAAAAAGGTCTATTTTATTGTATAATTTAAAAAGGAAAATAACTTAAAAATTCAAAATGGCCAAACATTTGCCAATGTGGAGATAGTTTAAATTGACTCATGAAAGAAAATGAAATTTTAAATTGAGCTAACAGCAGTAATAATAGCAAAACAAAGGCAAGAATGCTGGTGCCATTTCAGGTAAAGTTTAGATTGGTTATTAACCTCTGTCATGTTGTCAGCTTATGCCAGTACAAGATGCTGCAGTGGTTAGGTGGTAAATGTAATGGATCTGGGGGCAGAAGGAGGATCATTAGACACACCACAAATAGTGTTCTTCTGCAATATCAATGCCTCTGGATAGCATTACTAATTAAGCCATTTAAGGCTTCATTGAGAATTTGGCACAGGTTAGAACAGTGGGATACAAGTCATTCCCAGAGGGGCCCGCCCCGTGGCTCAGCGGTTAAGTGCACGCACTCTGCTGCTGGCGGCCCGGGTTCGGATCCCGGGCGGGCACAGACGCACCGCCTCTCTGGCCATGCTGCGGCCGCGTCCCACATACAGCAACTAGAGGGATGTGCAGCTATGACATACAACTATCTACTGGGGCTTTGGGGGGAAAAAATAAATAAATAAAATCTTTAAAAAAAAAAACAAGTCATTCCCAGAGAGGATAAATAGTATTTTTGATTTTTATAACCAATGCCTAAAATGTCACTGCAGAACAATAAGTGGTTCAGCGTTCATGGGCAGGCACCATAGGGAGTTGGGTTTCTCTGGAGTGAGCCTATCAAGGGCCTTACAAACTCAGGTACTTCTGTTAATGGAGCCCTGTGGTAATGAGCCCTCTAATATTACCTCCAGATGGTGGCAGTGATGAACAATAACTCTACTCTCTCTTCATCCAATTAAAGAGTTCCTAGTCAGGTCTTGCGAACCAACATGATATTGTCTTTCTTTGCCAGCCAAGGGCATATCTCTCCACCCAGTCTCTCAGAGTCCATTTTAAAAAGTTAGTTGAAATGTGATCCCTTCTAGATGAGAGAACCAAGAAAAAGGAAATACTGATCATACATCTCAAAGAGCATACATCATATGCTGTTTCCAACATATCTGAATCACTACAAGTATCAAGAGAAGAAAATAAATGTATTTCTTTGATATCCACCTAACTGCAAGGGAGGCTGGGAAATGTAGACTAGTAACATTGCCAGAAAGAAGAATTAAGAGGTGTGGTGAGGGCCGGCTCCGTGGCTTAGCGGTTAAGTGCGCGCGCTCTGATGCTGGCGGCCCGGGTTCGGATCCCGGGAGCGCCCCGAGGCACCACTTCTCTGTCCAACGCGAGGCCGAGTCCCACGTACAGCAACTAGAAGGATGTGAACCTATGACATACAGCTGTCTACTGGGGCTTTGGGGGGAAAAAACTGAATAAATAAAATCTTTAAAAAAAAGAGGTGTGGTGAACAGCCAGCCAGACTTGGCCACTAGCAAATTGGTGGTGGTGGAGGATGAATTAGAGAGAGACCACTTGAACAACTTACCCCAGAGAGTGTTCATTAAGTGATCAATGTCAGCCAAGAATAAAGATTGTGAGGCAGAGCCACAAAACTTTGATCTCAGACTTATTTATTAGTTGAGTCTTCCAGGAAGCGGATGCTAAGACAGAGTTAGGAGTGAAGAGGTTTGTTGGTAGGTAATACCTGTGAAAAATAAAAGGAGGAGAATGCAGGCTGGGCAGGGCCAGCTTCAGACTGCAATGTAGATCTGACAGTCTTAACTAATACAATGGGGAGCTCCAAAGCAAAGATTGCCCATTACAGGAGTTCCACATTGCACAGTCATGGCAAGGCCTAGTACCCACACCATACTCAGTCATTGTCTGGGAGCCACAGAGGAAGAGAATGGCCTTGGTTCAAAAGCTGAGGCAGAGTGATGTCAGCAAAATGGCAAAATAGGAAGCCCCAGACCCTCCTTCCTCCCATGGGGATGCCAATTTAACAATACAATTCCCTTTGTGAGAAATCCAGAAACCAGTTAAAAGGCTCCTATACCCCAGCAAGCATGAAATCAGCTACATCAAAGTTGGTAGGAAATTTTGTGGCACCCTCTCACCTTAGTCCTTCCCCCAGGCCCAATGCCACATGATCATGAGGAAACTCCCAGCTCCTGGCTTCTTCCTGAGGAGGGAAAGAGACTAGACTGTACATCCAACATTCTGACTTTTCAGGGGGGCTACCTGAGGGACTGGCTTCTGTCTTGCCTGTCTCAGAGCATTGATAAGACCCAATAGACTTTAAATGCCTGGGGGTTGCTGAGAACAAAAAAAAAAGCTGGACAGGCATGCTGCCGTTCCTGAGAACCTGCAGTACAGCAGACAAAGGCCGATACAGCTTGGCAGCCTCTCCCTCAGGAGGGAAGGAAAGAGTGGAGCATATCCAATGTTCCAGCTTTTTAGGGGGCTGCCCAAAGGACTGGTTTATGTCTCAGAGCATTGATGGGACCTAGCGTACTCTAGATGCCTGGGGGCTGTTGAAAACAAAAAAGATCAAGCAGCCTGCTGCTGCTCCAGAGGGTCCATGGTACAGGAGACAGAGGCTGATACAGGAACAGGAGACAGCCTCTCCCTCAGAAGGAAAAGAGAAGAATGGAGCATGAATCCAACATTCTGGCTTGTTGCGGGGCTGCCCAAGGGACTGGTTTCTGTCTAGCACAACTTGAGGCACTGACAGGACCTAGCATGCTCTAAATTCCTGGAAGCTACTGGGAAAAAAAAAAGCTAGATGGTATTCTGCTTCTTCAGAGGACGCACAATACAGCAGACAGACACCAGAGGAAGCAAGAGATTATGAGCTCTTGAATGAAACAAACAAGCAAATCCCTTTAATTAGAAATCTACATGCACAAGTCCAGAGAAGACACATCCACAGAAAAGGTTTGAGAGGCCCCCAGAATCTGTAGCCAGGCTGATTGCTGAAGGTCTTTCCCCCGTACAAAGCCAGTTCGTAAAGACTGGGAAAGGTTGGCTGTTTTTTTTCAAATATCAGTGGATATCAACGTAAAGCTACAAGGAACATCAAGAAACAGGGGAAAATGGCCCAATCAAAGGGACAAAATACATCTTCAAAAACTGACCCTAAAGAAATGGAGGTATATGAATTACCTGACAAAGAATTCAAAACAACCATCATAAAGATACACAATGAGCTCAGGAAAATGATGTATGAACAAAATGAGTTCAACGTAGAGATAGAAAATAAAAAAGAACCAAACAGAATTTTAGAGATGAAGAATGCAATAAATGAACTGAAAAATTCACTAGAGGGTGGGGCTGGCCCGGTGGTGTAGTGGTTAAGTTCATGTGCTCCGCTTCAGTGGCGTGGGGTTCACAGGTTTGGATCCCAGGCTCAGACATATGCACTGCTTTTCAAGCCATGCTGTGGCGGCATCCCATATAAAGCAGAGGAAGATGGGTTCATATGTTAGCCCAGGGCCAATCTCCCTCAGCAAAAAGAGGAGGATTGGCAGCGGATGTTAGCTCAGGGCTAGTCTTCCTCACACACACACAAAAATTCACTAAAGGGAGTCAACATCAGACTTGATCAAGCAGAAAAAAATCAACCAACTCAAAGACAGTTCATTTTGAAATTATCCAATCAGAGAAGTAAAATGAAAAAGGGTGAAGGAAGCCTAAGGGATTTATGGGATACCATTGAGCGGATCAATATAGGCATTATGGTAGTCCCAGAAAGAGAAGAGAGAGAAAGGAGCAGAAAACTTATTTAAAGAAATAATGGCTGAAAACTTCCCAAATCTGGGGAAGGAAATGGCATCCAGATTCAAGAATCCCGGTGGACACATAATAATCAAATTGTCAAAAGTCAAAGACAAAGAGAGAATTTTGAAAGCAGCAAGAGAAAAGTAACTCATCACATTCAAGGGAGCCTCCATAAGACTATAAACAGATTTGTCAGCAGAAACCTTGCAGGCCAGAAGAGACATGTACAAAGTGCTAAAAAAAAACTACCAACCAAGAATACAATATCCACCAAAACTGTCCATAAAAAATAAAGGAGAGAGGGCCAGCCCCAGTGGCCTAGTGGTTAACTTCAGCATGCTCCACTTCAGTGGCCCAGGTTTGGTTCCTGGGTGTAGACCTATACCACTCTGTTAGCAGCCGTGCTGTGCTGGCAGCCTACATACTAAAAAATAGAGGAATATTTGCATGGATGTTAGCTTAGGGTAAATCTTCCTCAGAAATAAATAAATAAATAAAAATAAAAAGATAAAGGAGAGAGAGCCAGCCCTGATGGCCTAGTGGTTAAAGGCCCATGCCCTCACCCCCGCAACCTAGGTTCGTTTCCTGGTCATGCAACCACACCATCCATCTATCAGTTGCCATGCTGTGGCAGCGGCTCACATAGAGAACTAGAGGGGCTTACAACTAGGATATACAACTATGTACTGGGGCTTTGAGGAAAAGAAAAAAATAAAATGAAATAAAATAAAATAAAAAGGAGAGAGAAAGAATTTCCCAGATAAACAAAAGCTGAGGGAGTTCATCACCACTAGACCAGCCTTACAAGAAGTGCTAAGGGGAGTCCCTCAAGTTGAAACGAAAACACATTAAACAGCAACACAAAAGCATATGAAGGTAAATATATAGACAAATACAGAATACTGTAATTATGGTGCAGAAATCACTTTTAATTCTGGTATAGAAGTTCAAAGACAAAAGTATAAAAAATAACTATAATTATAAAAATATGTTGATGGATACACAATATAAAATATTTAATTTCTGACATCGATAACATAAAGTAGAGGGGGGAGAAGTAGAAGTATAGAGTTTTTATATGTGATTTAAGTTGTTGTCAACTTAAAATAGATTGTTATCATGACAGTTGGTCCCCAACTTATGATCTGAAAATTTTTTTTATCAACTTACAATTTTTCAACTTTACAATGGTGTGAAAGCAATGTGCATTCAGTAGAAACTGGACTTCAAATTTTGAATTTTGACCTTCTCCCAGGCTAGCAATATGTGGTACAATGCTCTCTCATGATGCTGGGCAGCAGCAGCCAGCCACAGCTCCCAGTCAGCCACAAGATCATGAAGGTAAACAACTGATACACTTACAACCATTATGTACCCATAAAACCGTTCTGTTTTTCACTTTCAGTACAGTATTCAATAAATTACATGAGATATTCAACATTTTGTTATAAAATATGTTTTGCGTTAGATAATTTTGCCCAACTGTAGGCTAATGTTAAGTATTCTGAGCACATTTAAGATAGGCTAGGCTAAGCTATGATGTTCGGTATGTTAGGTGTGTTAAACGCATTTTGACTTATGATATTTTCAACTTATGATAGGTTTATCAGGATGTAACCCCATTGTAAATTGAGGAAGATCTGTGTAAGGTGTTTCATGTAAGTCCCATGGTAACCACAAAGAAAATACCTATAGAAGATATACAAAATAAAATAAGAAAGGAATCAAAGCATGTCACTACAAAAAAAAATCAATGAAACACAAAGGAAGATAGCAAGAAAAGAAAAGAGGGACAAAAGAGCTACAAGACAAAGAGTACACAGTGATCAAAAAGTCAATAGTAAGTCCTTCCCTATCAATAATTACTTTAAGTGTAAATAGATTAAACTCTCCCAATCAAAAGACAAGGAGTGGCTGAATGGAGAAAAAAGATAGGATCCACCTGTATGCTGTCTACAGGGCTCACTTTAGATTTAAGGATACACATAGGTTGAAAGTGAAAGGATGGAAAAAGATATTCCATGCAGTGGTAACAAAAAGAGAGCAGAGGTGACTATACTTATATCAGACAAAATAGATTTTAAGTCAAAAACTGTCACAAGAGACAAAGAAGGACATTACATAATATTAAAAGGTCAACTCACCAGGAAGATATGACAATTATAAATATATGTGCATTCAAATCAGAGCACCTAAATATATGAAGCGAACTGAAGGGAGAAATTGACAGCAACATGACAATAGTAGATTTCATTGCCCCACTTTCAGTAATGGATAGAACATCGAGACAGGAAATCAACCAAGAAACTGAGGACTTGAACAACACTATACACCAAATGGACCTAATGCACATATACAGAACATTCCACCCAACAGCAGCAGAACACACCTTCTTCTCAAGTGCACAGGGAACATTCTTTAGGGTAGATCACATGTTAGGTCAACTAAACAAGTCTCAACAAATTTAAGAAGATTGAAATCATACCAAATATCTTTTCTGACCACAATGGAATGAAACTATAAATCAATAGCAGAAGGAAAACCGGAAAATTCACAAATATGTGGAAATTAAACAACACACTCCTGAATAATCAATGGATCAAAGAAGAAATCAAAGGGAAATAAGAAATATCTTGAGAAAGACGAAAACTAAAGTGCAACATACCAAAACTTATTGGATGCAGCAAAAGCACTACTGAGGGAATATTACAGCAATAAACACCTACATTAGAAAAGAAGAAAGATCTCAAATAAACAACCTACCTCTACACCTCAAGGAACTTGAAAAGGAAGAACAAACTAAGCCTAAAGTTAGCAGAAGGAAGGAAATAATAAAGATTAGAGTAAAAATAAGCAAAATAGATAATAGAAGAATGATTGAAAAAAATCAATGAAACTGAGTCAGTTTTTTAAAAAGATAAACATAATTGACAAAAAATACTAAGAAAAAAGAGAGAAGACTCAAATAAATAAAGTCAGAAGTTAAAGAGAAGACATTACAACTGATGCCACAGAAATAAAAAGGACCATAAGAGACTTCTATAAACAATTACATGCCAACAAATTGGATAACCTAGAAGAAATGGATAAATTCCTGGAACATACAACCTAACAGCACAGAAGTCATGAAGAAACAGAAAACCTGAACAGACCAATAACAAGTAAGGATATTGAATCAGTAATCAAAAACCTCCCAACAAAGAAAAGCCCATGACCAGATGGCTTCACTGGTGAATTCTACCAAATACTTAAAGAACAATTGATGCCAATCCTTCTCAAACTCTTCCAAAAAATTGAAGAGGAGGGAATACTTCCAAACTCATTTTATGAGAACAGCACTACTCTGATACCAAAGCTAGATAAGAAAAGTACAAGAAAATAAAATTACAGGCTAATATCCCTGATGAACATACATACAAAAATCCTCAACAAAATACTAGCAAACCAAATTCAGCAGCACATTAAAAGGATCATACACCATGATCAAGTGGGATTTATCCCTGGGATGCAAGCATGGCTTAATATACGCAAATCAATCAATGTGATACACCACATTAACTGAAGGATAAAAATCATATGATTATCTCAATAGAGGCAGAAAAAGCATTTGACAAAATTCAACATCCTTTCATGATAAAAACTTTCAACAAATTAGGTATAGAAGTTATGTACCTCAACATAATAGAGGTCGTATGTGACAAGCACACAGCTAACATCATACTCAATGGTGAAAAACTGAAAGCTTTTCCTGTAAGATCAGGAAGAAAGCAAGGATGCCCACTCTCACCACCTCTATTCAATATAGTACTGGAAGTCCTAGCCAGAGTAAAATTATTTCTGTTTGCAGATGACATGACCTTATATGTAGAAAACCCTAAAGATTCCACAAAAAAACTTAGAACTAATAAATGAATTCTGTATAGTTGCAGGATACGAAATCAACATACAAAATCAGTTGCATGTCTATACAGTGAGAGTGAACTATCTGAAAAAGAAATTAAGAAAAATATCCCATTTACAATAGCATCAAAAAGAATAAAATACATAGGAATAAATTTAACCAAGAAAGTGAAAGATCTGTGCACTGAAAACTACAAAACACTGATGAAAGAAATTGAAGAAGACACAAATAAATAGAAAGACATCCTAGGGGCTGGCCCGGTGGCGCAGTGGTTAAGTGCGCGTGCTCCGCTTCCGTGGCATGGGGTTCGCAGGTTCGGATCCCGGGCACGCACCCACACACTGCTTGTTAAGCCATGCTGTGGCGGCGTCCCATATAAAGTAGAGGAAGATGGGCATGGATGTTAGCCCAGGGCCAATCCTCCTCAAGAAAAAAAGGGGAGGATTGGCATCAGATGTTAGCTCAGGGCTAGTCCTCCTCACAAAAAAATAATAATAATAATAAAATAAAATAAAATAAAAAGAAAGACATCCTAAGTTAATGGATTGGAAGAATTAATATTGTTAAAATGTCCATACTACCCAAAACCATCTATAGAGTCAATGCAATCCCTATCAAAATTCCAATGGCATTTTTTACAGAAACAAAAGTAAAACAATCCTAAAATTCATATGGAACCACAAAGGAAGGAGAATAGCCAAAGCAATCTTGAGAAATAAGAACAAATCTGGAGGCCTCACACTTTCTAATTTCAAAATATATTACAAAGCTACAGCAATCAAAACTGTATGATACTGTCATTAAAAACAGGCACATAGAAGAATGGAACAGAATCAAGAGCCCAGAAATAACCCCATGCCTATATGGTCAACTGATCTTTTACAAGGGAGCCAAGAGTACACCATGGGAAGATAGTCTCTTCAATAAATGATGCTTGTAAAACTGGATATCCACATGCATAAGAATGAAACTGGACCCTTCTCTTACATCATACACAAAAATCAACTCAAAATGGATTAAAGACATAAACATAAGACCTGGAACTGTAAAACTCCCAGAAGAAAACAGAGGAGGAAATCTTCATGACATTGGTCTTAACAATGAATTTTTGGATATGATATCAAAAGCATAGGCAGCAAAAGCAAAAATAGACAAGTGGGACTACATCAAACTAAAAACTTTCTGCACAACAAAGGAAACAATGGACAGAGTGAAAAGTCAACCTATGGAATGGGAGAAAATATTTGCAAACCATACATCTGATGAAGGGTTAATATGTAAAATATATAAGTAACTCATACAACTCAATAGTGAAAAAAAAATCTCATTAAAAAAATAGGCAAAGGACTTGAATAGGCATTTCTCTAAAGAAGACTTACAAATGGCCAACAGGTATAAGGAAAGATGTTCAACATCACTAATCATTAGGGAAATGTAAATCCAAACCACAATGAGATATCACTCCACACCTATTAGGATGGGCATCATAAAAATTTTTTTCTTTTTCTTTCTTTTTTTGTGGTGAGGAAGATTGGCCCTGAGCTAATATCTGTTGCCCATCTTCCTCTTTTCACTTGAAGAAGATTTTTGCTGAGCTAATATCTGTGCCAATCTTCCTCCACTTTGTATATGGGACGCTGCCACAGCATGGCTTGATGAGTGGTGCATACATCTGTGCCTGGGATCCAAACCCGCAAACCCTGGGCCACTGAAGTGGAGCACGTGAACTTAACACTATGCCACCAGCCGGCCCCTAAAAATTTCTTTTTAAAAAAAGAAAATAACAAGAGTTTAAGGATGTGGAGTAATTGGAATTCTTGTGCACCATTAGTGGGAATGTAAAATGGTGTAGCCACAATGGAAAACAGTATGGTGGTTCCTCAAAAAATTAAAAATAGAATTACATGTGATCCAGCAATCTCACTTCTTGAGTATTTATCTAAAAGAATTGAAATCAGGATCTCAAAGGTATCTGCACTCCCATGTTCATTGCAGCATTATTCACAATAGCCAAGAGGTGGAAACAACCTAAGTGTCCTTTAACAGATGCATTGATAAAGAAAAAATGGTGTATACATACAGTGGAATATTATTCCACCATAAAAAAGAAGGAAATACTGTCATATGCTACAATATGGATGAACCTTGAGGACATTATGCTAAGGAAATAAGCCAGTCACAGAAGAACAAATACTGCATGACTCCACTTACACGAGTTATCTAAAGTAGTCCAACTCATTGAAACAGAAAGTAGATTGGTGATTGCTAGGGGCTGGGGGGAGGTAGGAGGTTGCTGTGCAATGGGTATAAAGTTTCAGTCATGCAAGATGAAAAAGTTCTAGAGATCTGCTGTACAACATGTGCTTATAGTTAACAATACTGTGCCGTACACTTAAAAATTCGTTTAAGAGGGTAAATCTCATTTATGTGGGTTTTTTTTTTTTAACCACAGTAAAAATTTAAAAAAAAAACAAGAAAAAAGCTGAGGCAGAGCCTGAAGGCATTAACAGAGAAGGCTATCAGTTAACTGCATTCCATGCAGCTGAATGTTAAGTTCCTTCTTGAACATCAGAGTGGCATACCTCTATGGCTACTGTACCTTGTCCTGCTCAACATTTTTAGTAGCAGTGACTGAGATGAAGCCATAGAATGATAGATAATGACATATCTGCAGCTGACTCACAATATGAAGATAGCCCTTATGAGAGGCAACTAAATCAAGTTTGAAAACCATCTTGATGGCTGGGACAGAGCTGGACTGAATCCAGCAAGATGAAATCCTACAAGGATTAATGAAAAATCTTCCATTTAGGTTCATGATAACTAATTATATAAGTACTAGTTGTGAAAATATTTTTCCATTCATATGCAAGGATCTGCAAGTTTTATATGATTACAAGACCAAAAATGATGCAAGAATTGTGCTATGGCTATTTAAAAAGGCAGAGAAAACTGTGGCCACATTAATGAAAGTGTAGTGTCTAGAACAAGGAAGGTGATATCCCATCTGAAGCAGGTGTTCCCTTCTGGGCATCAGTATTTAAGAAGGACACTGACAAATTAGTCAACATTCAGAGGAAGGTGACCAGGCTTTTGGAATGTTGAGGAATCATGTAATATTAAGAACAGATGAAGAAATAGAGTCCATTTATTATAAGCTATCTTAGCACCCTGTAGTTTTCCTGGAGGAATTTATATAGTACTGTAAAATAATTTTTTAGTTGTACAGATGTTTTCCAATTTCTTTAACTTTTTATTTTAAGATAATTATAGATTCACAGGAAGTTGTAAAGATAGTACCGAGAGGTCCCATGAGCCCGTTACCCAGTTTTCCCCAATGATTATATCTGACATAATTATAGCACAATATCAAAACCAGGAACTTGACATTGGTACAATATTTGTAGATAGTTCTGTGTCATTTTGTCATGTGTGTAGTTTGTGTAACCACCACCACAGGTTTTACTGGTCTTTTCAAAGAACCAGCTTTTTGTTTCCTTTATTTTCTCTGTTTTTTTCTGTTTTCAACTTCATTAATTTCTGCCCTTATCTTTATTATTTCCTTTCTTCTACTTGCTTTGAGTTTATTTTGCTTTTTTTTCCCTAGGTTCTTGAGGTGGGAGCTCAGATTGTTGATTTGAGACTTTTCCTCTTTTCTAATATAAGCATTTAGTGCTATAAATTTCTCCCTCAGCACTGCTTTAGCTGCGTCCCACAAATTTTGATAGAGTGTGTTTTCATTTTCATTCAGTTCAATGTATTTTTTTAAATTTTACTGGAGATTTCCTCTTTGACACATGGATTATTTGGAAGTGTTTTGTTTAGTTTCCAAGTTTTTGGAGACTTTTCTTGTTCTCTTTCCAGTATTGATTTCTAGTTTAATTACGTTGTGGTCAGAAAACACACTATATGATTTCAATTCTTTTAAATTTGTTGAGGTTTGTTTTATGGCCCAGGATATGTTCTATCTTGGTATATGTTCCATGGGCACTTGAAAAGAATGTGTATTTTCCCTTTGTTAGGTGTAGTGTTCTATGAATGTTGGTTGGTTGGTGGTAGTGTTTTGTTCTTCTATATCATTGCTGATTTTCTGTCCAGCCATGCATTAATTGTTGACAGAGGAGTGTTGAAGTCTCCAACTATAATTGTGGATTTGTCTATTTCTCCTTTCAGTTCTATCAGTTTATGATTCACCTATTTAGCTGCTCTGTTGTTTGGTGTATACACTTTGAGGAATGCTATGTCTTCGTCGTGTATTCACCCTTTTATCATTATGTAATATCACTCTCTGTCCCTGGTAATTTTCTTTTCTCTACAGTCTACTTTATCTGATATTACTATAGCCACTCTTGCTTTCTTTGATTAATGTTTGAATTATATAGCTTTCCCATCTTTTTATTTTCAACTATCCATATCATATTTGAAGTGTATTTTTTATAGACAGCATATAATTGAGTCATGTTTTTTATCCATTCTGCCGATCTCTGTCTTGTAATTGGTGTATTTAGGCCATTTAAATTTAATGTAATTATTGATATGTAAAAGCTTAAGTCTACTTTTTTATTTTTTTTCTTCTGTTTATTCTCTGCTTTTCATTTCTCTGTTTTCTTTTTCCTGCCTTCCTTTGAGTTACTAGAATATTTTTTAGAATTGCATATTGATTTATCTGTAGTGTTTTTAATTGTATCTCCTTGTATAGTTTTCTTATTGGTTCTTCTAGGTAATACTAATTTATATATATATGATCACAGTCTACCAGTGTCATCATTTTACCAGTTTGAATGAAGTTTAGAAACCTTATCTCCTTTTGTGTCCCTTTATCCTTCCCAATTTATAATATAATTCTCTTAAATATTTTCTTTTCATACATTTCGAATCATATAAGACAATGTTATAATTTTTGCTTCAACTATCAAATATAATTTATAAAACTCAAAAGGAGAAGGAAAGTCTATTGTATTTACTCATATTTTTCCTCTTTTCTTTGTTCTTTCTTCCTTGCTGATATTCCAAGATTCCTTCTTTTATCATTTGCTTTGTGTTTAGGGAACTTCCTTTAGCCATTCTTCAGGGTTGGTCTGCTGGTGACAAGTTCTCTTGGTTTTCCTTCATTTGAAAATGTCTTGTTTTTCCCCTTCATTCCTGAAGTATATTTTCACTGTATATAGAATTCAGAGTTGACACTTCTTTTCCTTCAGCACTTAAAAATGCAAGGCTGCTTCTTTCTGGCCTCCATGGTCTCTGATATAAAATCCACAGTAATTCTAGTAGTTTTTCTCTATAGATAATGTGTCATTTCTCTCTAGCTACTTTCAAGAATTTTTCTTTGTCTTTAGTTTTCAGAAGTTTGACTATGACATGTCTTGGTGTGGATTTTTTGAGATTTATGCTGTTTGAAATTCACTCAGCTTTTGAATCTGTAGGTCTTTTGCCTAATTTGGGAAAATTTTAACCATTCTTTCTTTGAATACTTTTCCCCTCTCCTTTTGGGACTCTGATGACGAGAGTTAGATATTTTTTTATAGTCCTATGTTTCCCTGAGGCTCTATTCTTTTTTGTTCAGTCTTTTTTCTCTCTGTTGTTCAGATTGTGTAATTTCTATTTTATATCTTCAAGGTCATGATTCTTTCCTCTGTCCTCTCCTTCTGCTATGAGCGCCTTCATTGTGTGTTTTATTTTAGTTTGTATTTTTCAGTTCTAAAAATTCCATTTGGTTATTCTTTATATCTTATATTTCTTTGCTAAGACTTTCTATTTCTTTGATGAGACTTTCTATTTTCTCATTTGTTTCAAGCATGTTCATGATTACTTATCAAGGCATTTTTATGATGGCTGTTTTAAAATCCTTGTCAGATCATTTTAATATCTTTGTCATCTCAGTGGCAGCATCTATTGATTATCTTTTTCAAGTTGAGATCTTCATGGTTCTTGGTGTGATAAATGATTTTCTATTGAAACCTATGTTATAAGACTCAGGATTTTATTTAAATTGTGTGTTTTAAGAGGCCTCCTCTGGCACCAGTCTGGCCAGAGAATGGGGGATGTCACCTCATTACTGCTGGGTAGGCCTAGACGTCCACATTCTACACTCAGTCTATGTTGACACTGGGAAAGTAGTGAGGAGGGGTCCTTGTTACTTCTGGGTAGGGATGGGAATTGAGGCTCCCCATTAGGCCTCCACTGGTACCATCCTGGCTGAAGGGGGAAAGGGGACCTCATTACTGCACCCCACATTGCCTCTGTTGACACCAGTCAGGGATAGCCTCATTACTGCTGAGCAGTGCTTAAAGTCCTGACTCTCCAGCAGACCTCCTCTGATACCACCTCAGCAAGGAGGGGAAGGGGCTCCTCATTACTGGTGGGTGGAGGTGGACGTCCAGGATCCCCCAGATGGTCTCCACTGACACCGGAGAGGGGGGCCTTGTTACCACCCACTAGGAATGAAAGTCTTGGCTTCCCACTTGGCCTTCTCTGACACCCCTTGGTGGAGGCTCAGAGCCCTTCCTTAGGGCCTGGTGAAGGCTGGCATTTCTGAGTTGCTGGCTTCTCCAGTATGCAGAGGGATAGATCATTCCTCAGGTCCCAGGTCCCTAGCCAGTCTGCCTTCTCTCCACCTTTTAGAATCTTATGTTCATTTTATATGTAATATCCAAGGGGTTTAGCTGTACTTAGTGGGAGGGGTAAGGAAAAGCACTTCTACTCTATCTTTTCAGAAACAGAAGTGGAAACTAATATTTATGAATTATGTTTCCCTTGCTAGACAATGAGCTTCGTGTTGGCAAGGATCATTTCTGTCTTGTTTATTGCTGTATCCTCAGCTCTTAACACAGTGTCTGACACATAACTGACGGTCTATAAATATTTGAAAATTGAATAATGCTCAACATCACTAATCATCAGGGAAATGCAAATCAAAACCACAATGAGATGCCACCTCACATCTGTCAGAATGGCTTTTATCAAAAAGCCAAAAAATAACAAGTGTTGACAAGGATGTAAAGAAAAGGAAGACCTCATACACTGTTGATGGGAATGTAAATTGGTGCAGCGACTATGGAAAACAGTATGGAAGGTTCTCAAAAAATTAAAAATAGAACTACCATATGATCCAGCAATTCTACTTCTGGGTATTTATCTGAAGAAAATGAAAACACTAACTTGAAAAGGTATGTGCACCACCATGTTCATTATTGCACTATTTAGAATAGCCAAGATATGGAAACAACCCAAGTGTCCATCGATGGATGAATGGATAAAGAAATTGTAGTATCTATATACAATGGAATATTATTCAGCCATAAAAAAGAATGAAATCTTGCCATTTGGGACAACATGGGTGGACCTCGAGGACATTACGCTAAGTGAAATAAGTCAGACAGAGAAAGACAAATACTATACGATTTCACTTATATGTGGAATCTACAAACAACACAAATGAATGGAAAAACGAAACAGAAACAGACTCATAGACAGAGGAAACAAACTGTTGGTTACCAGAGGGGGGAGGGGTTGGGGAGTGGGCAAAATAGGTGAAGAGGATTAAGAGGTACAAACTTTCAGTTATAAAATTAATAAGTCATGGAGATGTAATGTGCAGCATAGGGAATATAGTCAATATATTACAATATTGTAATAACTTTGTATGGTGATGGATGGGAACTAGGCACCATGGTGTTCATTTCATAATGTGTATAAACATTGAATCACTATAATATACACCTGAAACTAATAGGATATTGTATGTCAATTAAATTTCAATTTAAAAATTGAATAACCATTTAACCAGGAAAAGACAAAACTTAGAGGAGACCTGATAGTTGCCTTCAAATATGCAAGAGGTTGTTTTATAGAAGAAGGGTTCAATTTGTTCTGTGGCATTGCCTACCAAGAATACAGCAATAGTTAAGAGTAGAAGGTACAGAGTAGCAGGTTTTGGTCAATAGAAGGATCCATTTTCTAATAATTAGAACTTTCTAACAATTCAATGAAGTAGTGAGTTTCCAGCCATAGAGAATATTCAAGCAGAAGTTGGGTGATAAATCACTCTCCAAGGTCAGACTGGAGGCGATTCCTCCACCATGTGGAAGTCTGGATGAGTTGACCTCTGTGCCAGTGCTTCTCAAATATTCATTTGCCTAATACTCACCTGGAGCTCTTGTTAAAATGCAAATTCTGGGGCCAGCCCCATGGCGTAGTGGTTTAAGTTCAGAGTGTTCCACTTCGGTGGTCTGGTTTTGTGGGTTTGGATTCTTGGCGTGGACCTACACCACTCATCAGCCATGGTGTGGTGACGACCCACATATAAAGTAGAGGAAGATTGGTACAGATGTTAGCTCAGGGCTAATCTTCCTCAGCAAAAAAAAAAAAAAAAAGCAAATTCTGATTCAGTCGGTCTGGGATGGTGCCTGAGATTCAGCATTCCTAACAGTCTTCTAGGTGATGCTGATGCTGCTGGTCCATAAACCACACTTTGAGGGACAAGTTTTTCTGCCTCTCTTCTCAATGAATGTTCAAATCAAACAAATTAAATAACTGGTTTTCTGTGTAAAAGAAATATTAACATCCAAGCTCAGCCCATAGATGTCTGTCCCTCTAGCTGGCTGAGACATGAAAGAAAACGTAGGTGCCCTGAAGTGCAGCATTCTCACCACCAGAAAGACTTGCCTCATGTACTTCTCAATATTATGTTTTAATTCTGTAGCTTGGACACCAAGACCTTTCCTAAACTGTGTTCCCTAAGATGCCAGCCTCCTGCAAGCTGTTAACAGGGCTTCTTGAGGAAAAGGGATTCTAAGATCAACTGAATTTGGGAAGCCTGTAGCCTGCGCTTCTGGAAATTTACAAAGCCCATTAATTTCCTAAAGACTACAAGAGTACTGAAGTGAAGAAACCTGCTTAATTTTGTTTAACCTAAATATATTTGACTCCCAAATCTCATAACACCTATTAACATCTCAAAGGCCGGCAGATTTCATGTGCCCAGGTAAGAAGCGCTGTTCACAGTGGACTTTGGTATTTTTTTCCTCTCGTAATATATTATAGAAAGGATATTATTATGCTAGTATTCAAAGCAGATATGCCTTCTCAGGAAAATAACTAAATCCTTAACCTTGAATATGAGACCTCTTGGCTTAGTTTGGACTCCCCCAGAAGCAGACCCCCAAGACAAGAATTTGACGGGCAGGAGGGAAGTGATCTCAGGAAACATCAGTAGGGAGGTAGAAAAGTGAAATGCGGAAAAGAAGGAAGCCACAAAGTGTAAGTCATTGAGCAGGCTACAGTTATGGGCAACTGAGGCTCAATCCCACTGGAGAACTCTGGGAGATAGCGTGGAACACACTTTGGGGTTGTCTAGTCACCCCCTCACAATGAAGAAAGGAAGCTAGAGTATTTATCTTAAACTCCTGTCCATCTTTGGCTGAGGGCTGCTCCCAGGGGTGCTTTTTGGCATTTCCTGCCTGCCCTGCCCCACCCACAGCTGAGAGAAAGGGCACAGGCTGAGTCACAGGTGCTTGCAGTAGACAGCCTTAGTCTTGTATTGGAAGAGTGAGCACCAAGGGGCTGCGAGTAGGGCACTGATGGTGTCTGCCACATCTCTGAATTCTAAGTGTGTTTTTTCTAGTCTCTTCTTGGCTCTAGTGTAGTTAAATATACAACCCTATTAGTAAAATATTTTTGAGGCTACTGAAACAAGCTCTCTCTCTCTATTTTTTAAGTCCAGGAAGCCATCTGGGAATGACCAGGTTGGGTGCAGTAAGGTGGGGCAGGCTGGGAAGGATTGACAACTCAAACTCCCCCCTTACTCCTTGGAATGGCACAGATGGTAGTGGGACAGACTCAGCTGCAGGGACATGGGGCACAGACCCAGCTTCTAGGATGAGAGCAGTTCCAAACAGGAGACAGTCCATGGCATCTGACAGCTATGGCAAAGCACAGCTGACCGTATGATCTAGGCAGTATTAGGAAGGCCAAACTTGGGTGAACAAAATGTCCCTAAAGGTGCTCAGAGCATGTGAGGGGACTCCAGGCAGAGGTGATGCTTAGAGAGCCAAGAAGACAGATGGGCAGCAGGTGACAGAGTCATCTGTCTCCCGTAGTTGCAGCCAATCATTGGGAAAGGGTTTGGGCATGACTCTGGATTTTGTGAGGGAGCCTACCGAGACTAAGTCAGGGCCCCCAGCCTTAGAGAGTTTTAGGAACCAGACAGGTGCCCAAAGCAGGGCCTTAAATACAGAGAACAAATCCAAGACCAGGAAAAGGTCAAAAGTAGAACTGTGGCTTCCAGTTAGGGAGACAAAAAGCCCAAAGCGAAGACAACATACACAGCAAGGATGCCCTGGTTCTGGGTCCCAGCATATGGGGCTAGGCTCCTGAGATAGTCCAGCCTAAAGCCAGAATTTGTCCTTGAGCTTGGGGAAGGCTACACCGACAGATGCACATCAAGCAGTCCTAGCAGTAGAGGATGAAGTTCTTTGAGACCAGGAGTCAGGAAAAGCCTGGCCCCCTCCTCTGACGTTTGCAACCAGGTGGTCCTGGGTTCTTGCCATCCAACCACCCCCCGTCCCCCATCCATCCCAATGCCTCCTCATGGCCTCACACATCCCCTTCTCTCTCTGTCCCACTGACCACCACCCTAAGCCTTTGGAGCACTTAGAAAATGGCAGTCAGGATCCTGCCCACTGGCCTTGAAAGGCAGCTGACTGCTGGGATGGAAAAAATCACAGGAGCCAATCATTCCGGTGACAATATCCAGAGCTTCCATCCTCTATAATTCAGAGATAGAATTTGCAGGCAATTTGAAAGTCTTCCATTTTTTAATATTTAAAAGCACCTCTCCTCGAATTCCTCTGCTTGCATACTATTAAGGCTCCTTCTCCTCCTTTCCCTTCAGATGACACTGTACATGTCTATTTTGGTCAGTTTCCTGTTCAATGTGCTTCCTTTCCTCTTTCTATTCTTGCTCCTTATTCATCTTTTCCCCTCTGCTCGTTTATTTGCAGTTATTTTTTTTACCCAGAGTTTGACCCCGGCCTGCTGCCCCCTTGCCTACCCCAACCCATGATAAGATTTGGATCTTTTCATTTATATTGACCACGTCACCAGCAATTTATTCCTTGTAGCACTTTCCTTACTCGTGTTTCCTTTCTGTTTTGTTTTTAATCTTCCATTACCCAGCTTTTCCTGGCAAGTGTTCAAGACAAAACTGCATATTTTTCTAAGCCTTCTTTCTCTTTTAGTTCTTCTTTCCTTTCTCCCCTTTGCCCCTGGCTTCCTGAAAGTCGGCCTGAGGATCCATTTTATGTCTTTGTTTATACCAACAACAAATACATCATTTACTGTTTTGAATAAATGGTGCTTTTCAGCTAATGGAGAACTTGTTTCTCTTTTGAAAACACTTGGTTCTCTTTTGAAAACATTGTCTTAAAAGAATCAGATAAACCTCTCTGATACTTTTACTGAAGTATTTCTGCATTCTCATCGCAGAATTCCAAGAATGTAGCATCACGTGTATTCGGAGCCAGACTTCTGACAAGATGCCCTTAATAACCCACAGCTTTTTTATGAGTTTTTCCATCAAATGTGACTTCAGTTATTAAGATGTCCCAGGTGATTAGACTTGCCAGCAGCCTCCTAAATGCTCAGCTGAGGAAACCTGATATTGCTGGGAGAGGCTGTTCGGGGCAGATTACGTTGCAGTGGGAAAAGTCAGAGGCCTGATGTCTGCCGAACTTTGTTCACTTCTCAGAAGTCCTTTGACTGTGTGATGTGGGGAAGTCGCTCTAAATCTCTTTGTCTCTCTCTGACTGCAATACGGAGACAAGACTGCATTACAGAAGTTCTGAGAAAAATATTACAAAATATTAACAAAATGCTTTGAACTTCTTGTATATTTCACCACAGTAGATCTAGCAAACTACTGTCCCTTGTCTCGTCCCAGTCAGTCACTCTGGGGCAGAAAACTGTTAGGAGTGGTAAGACTAGCCAGAGGGCAGTGTTGGGGGGTCGGGGTATCGCTGCATGTGACCCTGCTGGGAGAGGGGCAGGGGCAGGAGTGGGGCTCATACAAACGCCTCCCTCTCAGTCCTGTCTCAGGCATCCAGGCATATTTCCCTAGCTTCCCATTATTTGTACATCTGAGAGTTCACGTTTTTTCCAGAGGCTGTATATTCCTTATTGCTCAAGTGAATAAGGGGCCAAGGGAGTAGAACAATGATACAGAAGCAGCATAACATGGTGGTTAAGAATATAGATTTGGGAGCCAGATGCCCTGGGTTTGACACCTGGCTCTGCCGTGTAATAGCTTTGTGACCTTGGGCAAGTTACTTAACTTCTCTGTCCTCAGTTTCATCATCTGTAAGTTAAGAACAATGTTATGAAGATTAAGGAAGTTAAATTTGTAAAGGGCCTGCTTGGAACGGTGCCTGACACATAGTGTTAGCACTGCCTAAATAGCTATGATAGATATAGCCAAAGGTTAGCATAAGTTAGCATAAGGGAAGCCATCTTGTAGAAGGGAACCATGTTGGAACTATAAATGACCCTGATCCACAAGACAGCCCCCTCTGCTGAGTCAGCAATGCTTTAGTTTGCACGTCGCCTAGATAAGTCCCACCTACTTGTGAGAAATATGCATGCTCTGCTACTTTCTCAGCCTTGGCTTATACATAGACCTCCCCATTGCGATAAGGCAGTAACTTTGTTCTTTAAGTTTTCCCAGCAATGTAATGACCTCCAGAAAGGAGCCCTATGCTGGCATCCATCACCAGTGACAAGAAAAAGGATGATCTGGTGTCCAAGGACTACAATACCAGATGGTCACGTTCCGACACCTCCCTTCTTTTCAGCCCATTTGCCCTATATAACTGCTTCAAAATTTTGTAGTTTTAAAATGATTCTTTAGGACACTAGTCCACCATCTTCCCCCTTGCTAGCAAGCTGTGATAAAAAGACCCTTTCTCTCCTACCACCTTGCCTCTGGACTGTTGGCTTGTCTTTGCTGCGAGTAGGGGACCCCTGTTTGGCAGTGACAATAGTGAGCATGTTAAAGTTCTTGTTAAATCAAAACATTGTCCCAATTCTAATGTTTTTAATGTTGTAAAATCTTTCTTGAAAAAAATTGAAGATATAACAAAAGACTGTTTGCAAAGACAGCCTTCTTGTGGCAATGTGGAAAATAAAATGTAAACATAGCAAAAATAAAATTATTTAGGGAGTGCCAGGCAGACTATCAAAATGATCCTGCTGGCAAGATTTCACACTGTGAAATAATAACTTACTGATGGTTGTGCTGTTTATAACTAAAAGGAAGGAAGGACAAGAGGTAGGGAGGGAGATAAAGGTGGGGGGAAAGAAGAAAGAGAACAAAGTCCTCTGAGATTTTGATTTCTTTTTTAGAAAGATAGATCCAAGATACAAGAGAGTTCCTGTAGAAATTTGAGAGGTGTGACAGATTGTATTTTCCCAATATAGCTGCATCAGTATGGCTGTGTCAATATGTGTATCCCATCCCACATGCTCTTCTTTCAATGTGACATTGACATCCCTCCCACCAGGGAGTGGGGTCTATGTACCCTCCCCTGGAATCTGGGTGGAGGCTCAGTCATGATCCCACCAATGTAGCATGGTGGAAATGATGCTAATGTGACTTCCAAGCCTAGATCATAAAAAGGATATGGCTTCCACTCCGTGCTCTCTCTCTCTCTAGATACTTGCTCTTGGAATTCAGCCATCGTGTTATGTGGGCCATATTAGGAGGTGACGTGTAGGTGTTCTGGCTGACAGCCATCATTAGCCACTAGATATGTGATTGAAGGAGCCTTCAGATGCTTCTAATTCCCTCACTGAGTCTTCCTAGCTGAGGCCAGACATTGTGGAGCAGAGACAAGCTGTCTCTGCTGTCCCCTGTCTGAATCCCTGACCCACAGAAACCATAAAAGACTATAAATGATTATTGTTGTTTTAAGCTACTAAGTTTTAGGATAATTTGTTGTGCAGTAATAGATAAAATAATACAGGAATGCTATAAGAAGGTAAAGAGTGTGATTTCTAGAGGAGAAGGACATCAGAATTTTCCCATGGGAAATCCTATTTGAGCCTTTATATTTAAATCCTTCCCCCTTTAGCAAACAAACTCATCATTCTAAAATCTGGTCAAATGAACTATGCTTGATCCAAGTCAAATTGTGAATCTCTGAACAGGGCCATACTTGGGAGTCTTGAAAGCCCCTCACAGAGATCCAGGGCTCCCTGACCCAGGCTGCTGCCCAAGGACTGAATGAGGAAGGGCTAAAGATTTTCAACTTGAGAGTGATTATGAAGTGGCCTGGTGTCTGGAGCCCATCAAAAGCATAACCAACAATGTTCTGAACTTATATTCTATTGTGTTAGCTACAAGTGCATACAATAAATGTAAGAAAATATAATAAAAAATAACTAAAAGAAAACACCAATCCTCCATTTTTCCTAATTAAATATACAAGTAATATACATTTCATTTTAAACAAATTAAAAAGTAAAAATTAAGAAAAATTTAAAAACTAACATAATCCCACCACCCAGAAATGACCACTCATAATATCTTGGTGTGTTCTTTAAGGAAATATTATATAGATATTTACCTAGATATATTTGGGGGTGACCATATGAAACATTCAGTCTGTATCCCACTTTTCTCACATAATATATCTGTACATCTTTCAATGTCAATAAATATAGCTCTACTTTACTGTTTTAATGGTCATATAGTAACCCATTGATTGAATATGCCATAATTAATTTAATCAATTTCCTATCATTGGGAATTTTGTCATTTCTATTTGCTTTCTTTTTTTAATAAAAATTGTATATATTTAAGATGTACAACATGATGTTTTGATATACATATACATGAAATGATTACTACAGCCAAGCTAATTAACATATCCATCTCCTCACATAATATCCATTTGTGTTTGTGTGTGTGTGTGTGTGTGTGGTGAGAGCACCTGAAATATACTTTCTTGGCACATTTCCAGTATACAATACAATACAATACGGTATTATTAACTATGGTCATTATGCTGCACATTAGATCTCTAGAACTTATTCATCCTACATAACTGGAACTTTGTACCCTTTGACCAATATCTCCCCATTTCCTTCACCTCCTCACCCGTGGCAACCACCATTCTACTCTCTGCTTCTATCAATTCAACTTTTTTAGATTCCACATATAAGTGAGATCATGTAGTATTTTTCTTGCTGTGTCTGTCTCATTTCACTGATCATGATGTCTTCCAGATTCATTCTTGTCACAAATGGCAGGATCTCCTTTTTCAAGGCTGAATGATATTCCATTGTATATAAATACCACATCTTCTTTATCCATTCATCCATCAGTGGACACTTAGGTTCTTTCCATATCTTGGCTATTGTGAATAATGCTGCAAAGAACATGGGGGTGCAGATATCTCTCTGAGATACAGATTTCAATTCCTTTGGATATATACCCAAAAGTAGGATTACTGGATCATATGGTAGTTCTATTTTTAATTTTTTGAGGAACCTCCGTACTGTTTTCCATAGTGGCCGCACCAATTTACATTCCCACCAACAGGGCACAAGGGTTCCCATTTCTCCACATCCTCACCAATGCTTGTTATCTCTTGTCTTTTTGATAATAACCATCCTAACAGATGTGAGGTGACATCTCCTTGTGATTTTGCTTTGCATTTTCCTGATGATTAGTGATGTTGAGCACCTTTTTATGTATCTGTTGGCCGTTTGTATGTCTTCTTTGGAAAAATGTCTATTCAGGTCCTTTGCCCATTTTTCAATCAGGTTGTTTGTTTTCTGCTATTGAGTTGTATGAGTTCCTTATATATTTTGGATATTAGCCCATTATCAGATATATGGTTTGCAATTATTTTCTCCCATTCCATTCCTGTTTCATTTTGCTGATTGGTTCCTTTGCTGTGAAGAAGCTTTTTAGTTTGAGGTAGTCCCACTTGTTTATTTTTGCTTTTGTTGCCTGAGCTTTTGATGTCATATCCAAAAGTTATTGCCAAGGCCAATGTCAAGAAGCTTTTTCCCTGTTTTCTTCTAGAAGTTTTATGGTTTCAAGTCTTATACTTAAGGGTTTAATCCATTTTGAGTTGATTATTGTGTATGGTGTAAGATAGGGGTCCAATTTCATTCTTTTGCATGTGGATATCCAGTTTTCCCAAAACCATTTATTGAAGAGACTATCCTTTCCTCATTGGGTATTCTTGGCACCCTTGTCAAAAATTAGTTGTCCATCAAAAAACAACAAATGTTGGAGAGGTTGTGGAGAAAAGGGAACCCTCATACATGGTTAGTGGGAATGCAAACTGATACAGCCACTATGGAAAACAGTATAGAGATTTCTCAAAAAAATTAAAAATCAAAATACCATATGACCCAGCTATCCCACTACTGGGTATTTATCCAAAGAACCTGAAATCGACAATTCAAAGAGACTTATGCACCCCTATGTTCATTGCAGCATTATTCACAACAGCCAAGACGTGGAAGCAACCCAAGTGCCCACCAATGGACGAATGGATAAAGAAGATGTGGTATATATATTTATATATATACACACAATGGAATACTACTCAGCCATAAAAAAAGACAAAATTGTCCCATTTGCAACAACATGGTTGGAACTTGAGGGTATTATGTTAAGTGAGATAAGCCAGACAGAGAAAGACAAACACCATATGATTTCACTCATATGTGGAAGATAAACAAATACATGGACAAAGAGAACAGACTAGTGGTTACCAGAGTGGACGGGGGTTGAGGGGTGGGCCCAAGGGATAAAGGGGCACATATGTACGGTGATGGACAATTAATAATGTACAACTGAAATTTCACAACGTTATAAACTATTATGACATCAATTAAAAAAAATTAGTTGCCCATATATGCTTGAGTTTATTGCTGGGCTCTTGATTCTGTTCCATTGGTCTATGTGTCTGTTTTTATGCCAGTACCATATTGTTTCTACTTGCTTTCTATTACACAGCCTTGCATTGAACATATTGCTACATACACGTATCTGATTATTTCTTTAAGATAAATTGCTAGTAGATTTGTAGGATCAAAGAGTCAGAACTTTATAGGTCTTTTGACAAACAGTGCCATAGTGTCCTCTAGAAAGATTATAACAATTTGCACGTACGCCAGCAGTATATGAGAGTTATATACTTGCTAACACTCAGATTTATTCTTTTTTAACTTGGCTCATCTTATAAGCAAAAAAATGTGGATCATTGCTGTTTTAATTTGCACCTTTTAAAGTTGAACATGTTTTTGTTTTGTTTTGGTTCAGTGTTTAGCCATTTATAGTTATTTAGGAATTGCCTGTTCCTGTTCTTTGCCTTTTTTATTAATGTATATATGCCTTTTAATTGATTTGTATGAACTATTTATGTGGTAAAGATATTAACCCATTGTCTAGCATAGACACTGTAATTACTTTTCTTAAGTGCTCGTTCGTCTTTTAACATCATTAGTAGTGGTGGTGTTTTTTCAATTTCTCCAAATTTTCTAAGTAGAAAATATCTTTACGTATAGTGATAAATTTTTAAAAAGTGTCTGACATTAGCATATACCATATGTGCAGAAGGACCTGGGGGGAATGTTGCCCTGGGTGATGCTCTGTACTTTTCTGTACTTCCCAGATTTACTAAAATGAGTAACTAACTTTTATAATCTTAAAAAATATTCTAAAGAATTTGTTTTTCTTTTTTTAAGTGCAGAGAAATTTGTGTGGTCTATGTGAGTGGAATGCCAGAAGCAAGAAAGAGGATGGGAGGGAAGTGAGGTGAAGGGTGAAGCTGAAAATGAAAATGGGAACCAGATCAGCAAGAACTTCAGATTCCACATCTAGTTTGCAGTCTGTAGTTGAAGGCTTTTAGACAGGAAAGTGCTCTGATAAGATCTGTATTTCAGAAGAAGAGCTCTGATTACAATGGGAAAGATAAATTAGATTTTGGAATTAAGAAGCCATTGGTGATGGTATCAGTTGTTTATTGCTACAATAACAAAGAACCACAGAATCTCAGTGATTTACAACAGTGCTTATTGCTCACGTGTCTGGGGTCAGCTGGAGGTCAGCTAGGCAACCCTGCTCGTCTTGACAAGACTCTTTCACACGTCTGGGAGTGGTTGCCTATTGGCTGATCTAGACTGGCCTTGGCTTGTTCCGAACTGTCTTTTCATGGATGTTTGTATGGCTAACATGCTTGGAAGATAGAGATGGTATCTCCCTCCAGAGCAAAGGGCAAGTATGCTTACCATCTATTGTAAAAGATTCAAGTTCCCTAACCTTAGAGTTTTTCTCCTGTAACACCATCCACTGTGTGAGCAGGCATCCACCAGAGCCCATTTACATCACCCTCGTCAGACTTGGGGGACAAGGGGTACTGATGCAAATACACTCATGCTCATGCTGCTTGCTGTGCCATGAGTAATAAAATCCTTTGCCTTTCACCCAGAAGTCACATGTCTCCTGCCAGCATCCAGGAACTGTGGCAAGTTAACAGTGTAAAATCTCAGACCCTTTACAGTTTTTTTTCTCAGTTTTATTGAGATATAATTGACATACAGCACTGTATGAGTTTAAGGTGTGCAGATAATGACTTGACATACATATAGTGTGAAATGATTACCACAGTCAGTTTAGTTAACATCTATCACCTCATATAGTTTCAAAAAAATTTTTTTTCCTTGTGATGAGAACTTTTAGGATCCACTCTCTTAGCAACTTTCAATATACCGTACAGCGTTGTTAACTATAGTCATCATGTTGTACCTTACATCCCCAGTACTTATTTATCTTATAATTGACAGTTTGTACCTTTTGATCACCTTCACACGATTCCCCCACCCCCACCCCCGCCCCTTGCCTCTGGTAACCACAAATCCGATCTCTTTTTCTACGAGTTTGGTGTTTGATTTTTGTTGCTTTTTTTTTTTTTTAGATTCCACATATAAATAAGATCATACAGAATTTGTCTTTCTCTGTCTGACTTATTTCACTCAGCCTAATGCCCTCAAGGTCCATCCATGTTGTCACAAATGGCAGGATTTCCTTCTTTTTTATGGCTGAATAGTATTCCAGTGTGTGTGTGTGTGTGTGTGTGAGTGTGAGTGTGTGTGTGTACATATGCTTTATCCATTTCAGACCCTTCACAGTTCTTGACATCAGTCACTTCTCCCTCCCAACCACTGGATCTGTAAGGATCTTTCACAGCCACGTTCCCAGTGCTGGTCACAGGGCTTGTATTTATCTAGCACTTCAGAAATATTTGTCAAATGAATAAATTAATCGTTTTTATTTACTCTTTATTTTCAATAGACTTGGAAATATCATTTTACTTGATATAGTCATCAATCTCCTGTCATTGTTACTCCTAGTAAGCTTTTCCCTCCAGTACTTGTTAAGACAGTGGTATCACAGCATTGAGATACTTGGGTATATCATAATTTTTAAAGCATTTTGGGATGGTGCCCAATGCAGGGCTTCCTTATATCCAACACAGTTATACATGGGCTCTTATGGATGTTGTTCCCACTTTTCTGAAATTCATTTTTTTCTGAAATTCATTTGCATATGAGCTTTGATTTCTTTATGAAAATTTTTCCTGTAGACTTGAAAAAAGAAACTTGAAATGCTTCCCTGTACACTTGTTGGCTGGATTCCCAACTATTCATCCAACTGGGTTAGTAAGCCCAGAAGGAAGACGGAGGAAAATGAAAATAGGTAATCAACTGACTCAAAAGGAGAGAAATAGATAAAGGTTAGGACAACTTGTCCATTCGACGGTATTGTGCAAGTTTTCTGCAGCTGTCTGCTCAGCTGCTGATTCTAGGTTAAAGTTGAAAAGGGAAAACTCTACGTGCACATATTTTCCAATTTAAAAGAATGTTGAAGTATTTGACACTCAAATATTATCATACATTAAAAATCCAGTGATGAATTTTAATAAAGCATATATGCAGGATAGAAGAAATTCAGCTCAGATTTAAACATCATCAATGTTTAAACTGTATTAATTTTAAAACTTCAGCCCTGGAACGCTTATAGAGCCTGTCTCCTCCTGCTGACTCTGGCGACAATATCTGGGCTAAACGTGAGTCATAACTCGTGACATTGCAGACAGCATCTGCGAAGTGGGGCCTTTCACTTCTCACTTCGGCTCATGTTTGCTTGTGCTGATTGGAAAGGAAGGACGTAAGAGGAAAGCAAATGTGGGACTAGGGTTCTCCTAATTTCATTCAAAAGGCTCTGGACTAAAAAATATTTGAAGGTTTTAAAAAAATGGAACACATGAGACGATTTGAGCTTCAATAAGCTTAAAAATGCAATGGATACTTAATGCTGCAGAACTGTACACTTAAAAATGGTTAAAATGGTAAATTTTATATCATATATATTTTACCACAATAAAAAAAATGTAATGGATTAAAACCCATAAAGTATGTTTAAATTTTTGAATTCATAATGATACTTAAAAACTAGCTACCTTAGAGGATGTCAGGGAACCAATTCATCATCTGAAAACTGATCAAAAAGGGGAAGAATCAAACATATATCCTGCTTTTCCTGTAGAAATTGTACCACTAGGTAACCAAATAGTATATCAGGGGAGCATCTCTTTATAACATTTTTCCAACTAATAAAGGGAAATAAAATGATAGAATTAGATTATCACCATTTTGCAACACTCAGTGAATTAATTGATCTAGGCAATGAGAATCAACAGCAGCTAATGTTGCAAAAAGAGACACAGCCAGACATTTTGTATCTCCTGATGAAAGAACTCAGCACTGCTTATGGTCTTGCAAAAGAAAGCCACTGTAAATCTGGTCAAACCTCTGGATCCAGGTGACTATTTTCAAGAAAAGCTGGGAACCACATACATATTGAAATGCATCATGAATGTGCCATCAGCAAAATTCAAACTGTAGGAAACTCTATAGGTTAAATTGTCCATGTTCTTCAACAGGTAAATTATAAGGAAAAGAAGGAATGAAGAGGGGCCGGCCCCGTGGCTTGGCAGTTGAGTGTGCGCACTCTGCTACTGGCGGACCGGGTTTGGATCCCGGGCGCGCACCGACACACCGCTTGTCTGGCCATGCTGAGGCGGCGTCCCACATACAGCAACTAGAAGGATGTGCAACTATGACATACAACTATCTACTGGGGCCTTGGGGAAAAAAGGAGGAGGATTGGCAATAGATGTTAGCTCAGGGCCGGTCTTCCTCAGCAAAAAGAGGAAGATTGGCATAGATGTTAGCTCAGGGCTGATCTTCCTCACAAAAAAAAAAAGAAAAAGGAATGAAGAGGGAACCTGTAGATTAAAAGAGATTTAAAAGATGAATCCATTTTTTAATGAGCAGAGGTCAACTAGAGTGTCTAAGGATTCACACTTGCATAATGAAGCCATAAAGCAGTGTGAAGAGATTACTACTATAAAAATCAGGACCGTGGGCATGGAGGGACTTCTGGAGTGGCTGGCAAAGTACTACTTCTTCACCTGGATGGTAGTTACGAAGGTGTGACCTTATAATAATTCACTATTCTATACATTCGTTTTGTGTGCTTTTCTGTGTTTTATTTTATAATAAAAATATATTTAAGTTGGGCATTCAGAATGAACTGTAGTAGTATGCATCAGCCAGGACTGCCATGTAGATGTGGCCAGCTGGTCAGAAAGAAAGATGATGAGAGAACGGTGAGTCCCCAGAGGCCACGTAAGGGCCAAGCTTTTGCCCAGCTACATGTGGGAGAGTGGCAACTGAATTGTACTATGAGTTTGGGCCAAGACAGACTTTTGAATTCCTGGCAGAAAGGGATGGGAAAGGGCTCAGAAGTTGTTTTGAGCAAACCATATTTTAGTTCCTGGAGCAATTTGGTTCTCTGGGCATCATAGCTCAGGCCAGCTAATTGCCAGCAAAAACTTGGAATTGCACCTTCAATACTGTGCTGTTTGAAGGCTGTGAGTGAGGACGTACTAGCTTTAGAGACTCCGTTTCATTACAGAGAAATACTATAGCACCCTTATCAACAATGCACTTAAAGCTGTATCCAAGGCTGCAGCTAGCTCTTTTTCCACCAAGAAGTCTGGAGAAGGTGAGGAGCTTACTACATAAATGATACCAAAAAGCCCAGATGTATGTCCCCAAGGGGAAGGCAGCATAAAATGTCAGAGCAGGAACAATACGTTCTACCAAAGATTTCATTTAACAATGTGATACCAATAAACACCTATTAGAATCCTAAAATCCACAAATCTGACAATACCAATTGCTGGCGAGGATGTGAAACAACAGAAATTCTCATTCATTGCTGGTGAGAATGCAAAAATGGTACAGCCACTTTGGAAGACCATTTGGCAGTTTCTTACAAAGCTAAACATAGTCTTACTGTGCAATATAGCAATTGTGCTCCTAGTTATTTACCCAACTGATTTGAAAGTTATATCCACACAAAAACCTGCACACAAATGTTTATAGCAGCTTTATTTATAATTACCAAAAATCGGAGCAATCAAGAGGTCCTTTGATAAGTGAATGGATAAACAAACTATGGTACATCCATACAGTGGAATACTATTCAGTGATAAAAAGGAATGTGCTATCAAACCATGCAAAAAATATGGATGAATCTTAAATGCCTATTGCTAAGTAAAAGTAGCCAGTCTGAAAAGGCTACATATTGTATGATGCCACTTATGTGACATTCTGTAAAAGGCAAAACTATAGAGATAGTAAAAAGATCAGTGGTTGCCAGGGGATTGGGGTAGAGGGAGAGTTGAATAAGTGAAGCACAGGAGATTTTTAAGGCGGTGAAACTATTCTGTGTGATGCTATAACGGTGGATGTGTGATGTTATGCATTTGTAAAAACCCATAGAACTTTATAGCATAAAGTGTGAACGTTAATGTACACAAATTTCTTTTAAAAGTCAATTAGCAGGTCAAGGGATCCCAAGATGGAATATAGACTGTGACAAAAGGACCTAACTGCATTACAAATATATGAAATAACTTCACTGAAGGGGGAGGGGAAAAAGATGCTGACCTAAGTAACTTTGGAAATGAGTGGATACTGTAAGACTAAACACAAAAGAAACTGTACATAAGCACTACACTCTGGATGATAAAGTGGTTTCCCACGGACATACGGGTTAACAATTCTTTTTTTGTGTGTGAGGAAGGTCAGCCCTGAGCTAACATCCATGCCAATGCTCCTCTTTTTGCTGAGGAAGACTGGCCCTGGGCTAACATCTGTGCCTATCTTCCTCCACTTTATATGGGATGCCGCCACAGCATGGCCTGACAAGTGGTACATCGGTGCGCACCCAAGATCCAAACCCGGGCCGCCAGCAGCAGAGCGCACGCACTTAATCACTATGCCACGGGGCCGGCCCGGGTTAACAATTCTAATGCTGCTATACACGTATACTGGAAGTGAGCAATTAAGTAAATAGATGGCAGATCATGGAAGCCAGGTTTCTCGGTGTTAGAGTGGAAGGTTACAGACAGGTAAGGGGGAGAAGGCTAGAATGATCCATGTAGTACTGGACTAGAGTTGGAGACATCAGTATGGAGACATCATGTTTAGCTTAATATAGATATAGATGGATACATATAGAAATATTTATAGATATGTAGATATATACTGGTTAGTATACACACATATTTCCTTGCTCCATCAGCTGAGAACGCCTAGAAGCCGTGACAGGCCAGTAGCAACGAGCAAACCTAATGCCTAGATCTTGGTTTCTAATACCATTTTCTAATAAAACAAAAGGAACCCAGGCTCCTTGGAGAAATGGTTGATTCTAGAGCTGGGGCAGAATATCCAGAATGAGCCTAGAGTATCTTGTAGTGCCGGAAGGTAAGGAAGTGCTAAACACACACACACACATACACAGATAGGGGGTATGTCAAAAGGACAAGGAGTCAACTGAAAAAGCTCCCAGTGGCCAAAGCTGGAACAATCTAAGCAACAAAATAAATATTGGATTATAATCCAAATATTCATGAGTGCATACTGATGTAAATGATTGAATAAATAAATAAATGGGGAAGAAGAGACAAATGTCCTCGTGCATAAGAATTCCAAGTAATTTATGTAGATACTCCATCCTCAAGTAGGTGGAGCATAACTCCCCACTCCTTGAGTGTGGGCTGTGCTTAGTAACGTCCTTCCAAAGAGGACAGTATGGAAAGAGGGGCAAAGGAGCAGGTTTACAGTGGACAAACCTGACAAACACTATCTCAGCCAGGTGACCAAGGTCAACATTAACAGTGATCAGTCATATTGATAATATGTACGCTTGATATGATATGATGAGAATGTCACTTTACCTCTGTGGTCTTCCTCCTCAAAACCTGTAACTGAGTCTAATCATGAGAAAAACCCAGACAAATCCCTACTGAAGGACATGCTACAAAACACCAGACCAGCACTCCTCAAAACTGCCAAGATTATCCAAACCAAGGAAAGTCTGAGAAACTGTCACAGCCAAGAGGAGCCTAAGGAGACGTGACAACTAAACGTAATGTGGGATCCTGGATATATCCTGGGACAGAAAAAGGACATGGGAAAAACTAAGAAAATATGAATAAAGTATGGACTTTAGTTAATAATAAAGTATCAATATTCGTTCATTAATTGTGACAAATGTGCCATTGCAGTGTAAGGTGTTAACAATGGGGGAAACTAGGGGTGGGGTGTAGGGGAACCATTCGTACTATCTTCACGACTTTTCTGTAAATCCAAAACTATTCTAAAATAAAAAGTTTATTTAAACTGTAAAATAAAGATTGTATTATATACTTTAGAGATCAATCACTATCAATCAATCACTAATCAATAATGATTAATTAATTTAAGTATTTAATGAGCACCTGTTTTGTATCAGCAACTTTGTTGGCGTGTATAAGGGACCCTTATATAACTTAAAATTTATCTCAACCCTCAAGGAGCTTACAGTCTAATAGAAAAATGTGGACTCTAAACATCCCATAGGTTTGCTAAGTGATTTTCCTTTAATGCAATGATGGGAGTTTTCATTTTACTGACTCTAATAATTTCCCTTATCCTACAGAAAGTGTTATAAGCAGACTGGCCTGTGAAGCTCTTCATGTTTTAAAAGAGAAGCTCATTCACTGTCACAGTTTCTTCATTTGCAAAATAAATTAAATTCACATCTTAGAACGTTAGAGCTAGAAAGGCTCTTTTAGCAGACGCTGTGGATGCCCTGCCCTTATTCCCTCACCCCTCCCTCATCAGCGTGCAGAAGCCTGACTTCCAACTTTCATCATCTGCCTTTCTTTCCTGGGGGCTTTCTCTGGCCTCCAGAGCCTACTTTGCTAGGCAAGAGGCAGGTGGAAGTCCCAGAAAATTAATCCGCCTGACCCAGCAAGCCTAACAGTCGCCTTGCTGGAGGTGGTGTTTAAACACCCAAGCTCCCTGCCCCTAAGGTGGGATAACTCTGTGGTGTGTGTCTACACTGCCTCCTGTAGATCCCCAGGATTAAACCCCAGTTGCCCACAGTGGTTATTTGCTTGATAACACACACTTTATTGGCTAACTTCACTTCCCCATTCTTCTATCAGTGTTTCTTCACCTCCCAAATAAACTACTTACTCAAATCCTTGTCCTAGGGTCTGCTTCTAGAAGAACACAAACTAAAATAGCCTTCAAGTTCATTTAGTCCAGGGAAAAAAATGTGCAGAGAGGTGAAGTGACATGCCCCAGCTCCCACAGCTAATCAGTAGCAGAGCTGGGCCAGCGACTCCCACAAAGTAAGTGCTCAAAAGACTATTGGTTGAAGAATAAAGAATGAAGGTGTAGAACCCATGTTTCCTGCCTGCTGGTTTGGTGCTCTTTCCACTAAGCAATTTACCCTTGGTTATTAAAAATTCCCAACACTTGGGGCTATAATTTAATAGATAAACACATAGATCAAGATGGTAACTGTCAGCCATTATGAGTGCAATTTATTCCTCATGGAAGGCTGGACGCTTTCAGGGGGTCAGGGACCACCTGGGAATGGTATAGTTGGAAACGGGATAGGAGTTAGGATCAGACATGAGGGGATGTGGGTAGGTCACCAGGCTGAGTGGCACAAGCAGGAGCCTAGAGTGGAAACAGACTGAGGCATCAGTGTGTGAGTCACCAAATCCAAGCAAAAGGACTGGCATGTAAGAGGCAGTGGGGTCACAGTGCTGACAAGAAGCAAGGCAGCAGAAAATAGGAAGCATCCAGGATGGCTTTGGACAAAGTGCTGTGGATAGCCCTCTCCTGGGAAGGAACCCTGTGGAAGATCCTCCATCCTTACCCCTCAGGATGACCTCTGTTGTCTTAAAGTGGCAGTGCTCAGAGTGTGCTACACACAATTCATAAAATTACGATTATTGAGATTTATAGATTGTGGCACAGATTGCTAATTGCCTACCTACTGTTCATTCTCCCTTTCTTCATTACTAACAGAAACTCTCTATTGTTGAAAGTGGCAATGTGCTCAACTTTAAAACAATACTTTTCCAGCTTTCCCTGCAGATATTGGTGGCCAATAAGGTGAAAGCAAAAGTCATTGTGTGAGGCTTCTGAGAAAGCTTTGTAAAGGAAACTGACTAATGTGAGTGATTTAACCTCTTGCCCTTGCCCTTTCCTCCAGCCTACTGCCTAGAACGGGTATCTAACGGCTGAGTTGCAGCAGCCATCATGCACCATGAAAAGCAATCTTGATGATGGGAGCCATGCACCAAATATTGGGGAACAGCAAGAAGGAGCCTGGGTCCCAGATATGTGTAGAGCCTCTGTATCAACCCTGGATGCCTATCCCTGAACTCCTTTTATAGGAGAAAAAGTAAACCCCTAGCATGTTTAAACCACTGCAATTTGGGTTTCTGTGACATGCTGTAGAACCTAATCCTAACTGATACACTGACCAAGAGTCATAAAAGAAGTATAATATTTGTAGGAAATATTAAACTTTATGTGTGAACTATCCTAAAGAAAAACGCTAGAAATGTTAGGTTTCTTAAGGTAATAATTAAGCCACTTAAATCTGAAATCATTGCCTGATATATACTGAGAAGAGGAACTTTAATTCAACCAATGATTGTATCTTTTGACAAAGGAAATTTCCATGTGAGCAAATTTGTGGTGCAGGGTTTTCTGCAGCTATACCTTTGCTGTGCTGTGGCTCTGGTGGGGGAGCACACAGACCATCTTGAAGACTTGATGTTGGTTTCTGCGATATTGTGATTTATAAGAAATATATGTATTTGGTCATTCAGATGACCAAAATATATTTCTCATATGTATTTGGTCTTCATTCACAGTTCCTGGCTCACAGTTCCCCAAACCCTTGGAATTTCCTGAGTGATAAGAACAATAGGAGCACCTTTGTTATGATATTTGGTCTCTTGTCCTCAGTTCCTGAAAATGCTTCAGAGCCACAAAGGGGAAATGGTTGTCTTGTTATTCATAACAAGCCCTTTCCACCACAACTGGGTCTATGTTAATGAAGGTGAGTTTTGGAAAGCACCTAAGGATGGGGGCTGGTTGCCAGGGGAACCAACCATGAATAGAGTGTTGGAACCTTTAGTCCCACCTCCTGATTTCTAGGGAGTAGAGACTAGAGGTTGACTCAATCACCAATGGCCAATGAGTTAATCAATCATGCCTATGTAATGAAGACTTCCTAAAAACCCAAAAGGAGGGGATTCTGAGCGCTTCCAGGTTGGGGAACCAGAACATTTTCACGTACCACCATGCTGGGGCCCAAGCTCCACAAGGACAGAAGCTTCTTTGTTCAAGACCTCGCCCTATGTATGTTTTCATCTGGCTGTTGCTTTGTATCCCTTAATGTCCTTTGTAATAAATCTGTAATCTAGTGAGTAAACAGAGTTCTGTGAGCCGTTCTAGCAAATTCGTGGAAACTTCTGATTTATAGCCAGTGGTCAGAAGTGCAGGTAACAACCTGGACTTGTGATTGGCATCCTGAGTTGCAGGGGTTCATTGGAACCTCCACTTTGTAGCTAGTGGGTCAGAAGCACAGGTAATAACCTGGGCTTGCGATTGGCTTCTGAAGTGGAGGGTGGTCTTGTGGGACTGCGCTCTTTACCTCTGGAATCTGATGCTATCTCTGGGTAGATAGTGTCGGAATTGAGTTGAATTCTCAGACACCCTGCTGATGTCCGAGAATTGCTTGTCAATGTGGGGAAGCCTCCACACACTCAGACACACATTGGAATTGGGTCTGGGAACCCAAAAAATAGTTTCATTGCCTGTTGTGCCTGTGCTACACATTGGGGAATGTTAAGTCAGTAAATGTGATACATGCTGGAATCATGTCTTTCAAGGATAAAAACAACGAAAGGAGGGGCCGACCCAGTGGCGCAAGCGATTAGGTGCACGCGCTCCTCTGTGGCGGCCCGGGGTTCTCCGGTTCGGATCCCGGGCATGCACCAACGCACCGCTTGGCAAGCCATGCTGTGGCGGCGTCCCATATAAAGTGGAGGAAGATGGGCACGGATGTTAGCCCAGGGTCAGTCTTCCTCAGCAAAAAGAGGAGGATTGGCAGATGTTGGCTCAGGGCTGATCTTCCTCACACACACACAAAAAACAATGAAAGGAGAAAGAAAAACTAATAAAAAAAATGTTATTCCTTCATTCTTTGAGAGAGAGGGAACAGAGTAGAGGGGACAAGGATGGACTTTTCTGAATACCTTGTTTGGAACATATAAATATTTTTGTGTAATTATAAAAACAAATTTAAATAAAAAGGATTAAAAAATCAATCCATGAATAACAAAAGAAAAGTGAAATAAATCAACCTGTATATAAATTGGTGTCTTAACAACACAGAAAGAAATTATTTCAAATAACTTTAGCAGCCACTGTGGAAAACAGTATGGAGGTTCCTCAAAAAATTAGAAATACAACTACCATATGAACCAGTAATTCCAGTTCTCAGTATTTATCTGAAGAAAATGAAAACACTAATTCAAAAAGGTATATGCACCCCCATGTTCCTTGCAGCATTTATTTTCAGTAGCCAAGATACGGAAATAACCTAAGTGTCCATTGATAGATGAATGGATAAAGAAGATGTGGTATATATATATATACAATGGAATACTATTTAGCCATAAAAAAGAACGAAATCTTGCCATTTGCAACAACAACATGGAAGGACCTTCAGGGCATCACGCTAAGTGAAATAAGTCAGACAAAGAATGACAAATACCATATGATCTCACTTATATGTGGAATTTAAAAACAACAACAAACCAAGTTCATAGATACAAAGAATAGATTGGTGGTTGCCAGAGGTAGGGAGTGGGGGGTGGGAGAAATGGGTGAAGGTGGGCAAAAGGTGCAAACTTCCAGTTATAAAATAATGAAGTCATGGGGATGTAATGTACAGCATGGTGACTATAGTTAAAAATACTATACTGCATATTTGAAAGTTGCTAAGAGAATAGATCTTAAAAGTCCTCATCACAAGAAAAATAATTTTTGGTAACTATATGTGATGAAGAATGTTAACTAGATTTATTGTGGTGATCGTTTTGCAATATATACAAAATAAAATCATTATGTTGTACACCTGAAACTAATATAATGTTATATGTTAATTATAACAATAAAAAATAAATTATTTCAAATAATTTTAAATACATAGTGTTGACTGTACATCTCTTATGGGATATATCCTATAGACAAAAAGAAATACAAAAAATATCTTAAACTTTTAGTGATGATTCTACTATTGCTATTTTGAAACAATTAGTTTGTATAATATATATACACACACATATATATACACACTCATACACACATATATATTAGGAAAAAGCAATAAGTAACTATGTTAATGTCATTAAGAACTAATATTTTCAGCCTAAGAGAAAAGAGATACAAATATAAATTCAGTGAAATTATGTAAAAGCCATGTCATCTTAATTTTGAATTGAAGATATCAATATGAATTTGTAAATTATTTTTATCTTTCTAAAAAGTACAAACTTCCCAGCTCTGTCCACTGAAAAGGCAATGATTAACTCAGGGCAATGAGTACTCCTTTGTACCCAGATTGTGGTTTCTCAATGCCTTTACCCACTAAAAAGAACCAGGACTCCTAGGAGAAATAGCTTATTTCAAACTTGGGCCAGGATATATACAAGATAAGCTGTTGTAGCAAAAAACATGGAAGCTATCAGATATTATTGATGTCATGTCAAAAGGACACAGTAACCAATTTTAAGGGGTTCTTGCTAAAGATGGAACAATTTGAACATCAAAAAGAATTACAGGGGCTGACCCGGTAGCATAGTGGTTAAGTTCGTGTGCTGCACTTCGGCAGCCCAGGGTTTGCAGGTTTGGATCCTGGGCGCAGACCTACACATTGCTCATCAAGCCATGCTCATCATGTGGGCAGCATCCCATATACAAAATAGAGGAAGATTGGCATAGATGCTAGCTCAGGAATAATCTTCCTCAAGCAAAAAGAGGAAGATTGGCAATGGATGTTAGCTCAAAGCCAATCTTCCTCACCAAGAAAAAAAAAATTACAATCCTAAGGTCAGGAATAAGACAAGAATGTCTGCTGTCACCACTTCTATTCAACATTGTACTGGAGGTTCTATCCAGGACAATTAGGCAAGAAAAAGAAGTAAAAGCCATCCAGATGGGAAAGGGAAAAGTAAAATTATCTCTATTTGCAGATGACATATCCTATAAACAGAAAATCCTCAGAAATCCACTAAAAAACTATGAGAACTAATAGTTCAGCAAGGTTGCAGGATACAAGATCAATATACAAAAATCAATTGTTTTTCTATACACTAGCAACAAACTCTCTGAAAATAAAATAAAAAACAATTCCATTGACAATAGCATCAAAAAAGTAAAATGCTTGGGAATAAATTTAACAAAAGAACTGTAAAACATACACTGAAAATTACAAAACATTGTTAAAAGAAATAAAAAATCTAAATAAATGGAAACTTATCACATGTTTATGGGTTACATAGTAGTACTCTCCAAAGTGATCTACAGATCCAAGGCAATACCTGTCAAAATTCCAGCTTGCTTTTTTGCAAATTGACAAACTATTCCTAAAATTCAAACGGAAATGCAAGAGACCCACAATAGCCAAAACAATCTTGAAAAAGAAGAACAAAGTTGGAAGACTCACACTTCCTGATTTCAAAACTTACTACAAAACTATCATAATGAAGACAGTGTGGTACTGGCATAAAGATAGACATATAGATCAATGCAATAGATTTGAGAGTCCAGAAATAAACCCATTCGTTTACAGTCAAAGGATTTTCAACAAAGGTGCCAAGACTATTTAATGGGGAATGAAGAGTCAAATGGTGCTGGAACAACTACATCTCCACTTGCAAAAAAAATGAAGTTGGACCCTTACCTCACACCATAGACAAAAATTAATTCAAAATGGATTCAATAAAATGGGTATAGAAGGAAAGTACCTCAACATAATAAAGACCATATATGAGAAACCCACAGCTAATATCATCCTCAATGGTGAAAAACTGAAAGCTATCCCTCTAAGAACAGGAACCAGACAAGGATGCCCACTGTCACCACTCCTATTTAACATAGTATTGGAAGTCCTAGCCAGAGCAATCAGGCAAGAGAAAGAAATAAAAGGGATCCAAATTGGAAAGGAAGAAGTGAAACTGTCACTATTTGCAGATGACATTATTTTATATATAGAAAACCCTAAAGAATCCACCAGAAAACTTTTAGAAGTAATAAACGAATATGGTAAAGTTGCAGGATACAAAATCAACATACAAAAATCAGTTGCATTTCTGTACACTAATAACGAAGTAGAAGAAAGAGAAATTAAGAATACCATCCCATTTACAATTGCAACAAAAAGAATAAAATACCTAGGAATAAACTTAACCAAAGAGGTGAAAGATCTGTACACCGAAAACTATAAAACATTGCTGAAAGAAATTGAAGAAGACACAAAGAAATGGAAAGATATTCCGTGCTCTTGGATTGGAAGAATTAACATAGTTAAGATGTCCATACTTCCTAAAGCCATCTATAGATTCAATGCAATCCCTATCAAAGTTCCAACAACATTTTTCACAGAAATAGAACAAAGAATCCTAAAATTCATATGGAACAACAAAAGACCCCGAATAGCTAAAGGAATCCTGAGAAAAAAGAACAAAGCTGGAGGTATCACACTCCCTGACTTCAAAATATACTACAAAGCTATAGTAACCAAAACAGCATGGTACTGGCACAAAAACAGACACACAGATCAATGGAATAGAATCGAAAGCCCAGAAATAAACCCACACATCTATGGGCAGCTAATCTTTGACAAAAGAGCCAAGAACATACAATGGGGAAAAGAAAGTCTCTTCAACAAATGGTGTTGGGAAAACTGGATAGCCACATGCAAAAAAATGAAAGTAGACCCTTACCTTACACCATACACAAAAATTAACTCCAAATGGATTAAAGACTTGAATGTAAGACCTGAAACTATGAAACTCCTAGAAGAAAACATAGGCAGTACGCTCTTCGACATCGGTCTTAGCAACATCTTTTCAAATACCACATCTGATCGGGCAAGAGAAACAATAGAAAAAATAAACAAATGGGACTACATCAAACTAAAAAGCTTCTGCACAGCAAAGGAAACCATCAACAAAACGAAAAGACAGCCTAACAATTGGGAGAAGATATTTGCAAACCATACATCTAATCTCCAAAATAGGGCCGGCCCTGTGGCTTGGTGGTTAAGTGCGCGCTGCGATGCTGGTGGCCCGGGTTCGGATCCCAGGTGTGCATCGAGGCACCACTTCTCCGTCCATCCTGAGGCCGAGTCCCACATGCAGCAACTAGAAGGATGTGCAGCTATGACATACAACTATCTACTGGGGCTTTGGGGGGAAAAAATAAAATAAATAAAATCTTTAAAAAAAATCTCCAAAATATATAAAGAACTCATGCATCTCAACAACAACAAATCTAACAACCCAATTAAAAAATGGGCAAAAGACCTGAACAGACATTTCTCCAAAGAAGATATACAGATGGCCAACAGACACATGAAAATATGTTCAAAATCACTAACTATCAGGGAAATGCAAATCAAAACTACAATGAGATATCACCTCACGCCCGTCAGAATGGCTATAATTAACAAGACAGGAAACAACATGTGTTGGAGAGGATGTGGAGAGAAGGGAACTCTCATACACTGCTGGTGGGAGTGCAAACTGGTGCAGCCACTATGGAAATCAGTATGGAGATTCCTCAAAAAAGCAAGGATAGAACTACCATATGATCCAGCTATACCACTGTTGGGTATTTATCCAAAGAACTTGAAAACACCAATTTGCAAAGGTACATGCACCCCTGTGTTCATTGCAGCGTTATTCACAATAGCCAAGACTTGGAAGCAACCTAAGTGCCCATCAAGGGATGAATGGATAAAGAAGATGTGGTATATATACACAATGGAATACTACTCAGCCATAAGAAATGATGAAATCCAGCCATTTGTGACAATGTGGATGGACATTGAGGGTATAATGCAAAGTGAAATAAGTCAGAGGGAGAAGGTCAAATACCGTATGATTTCCTTCATTAAGTAGTAGATAATAACAACAATAAACAAACACATAGGGACAGAGATTGGATTGGTGGTTACCAGAGGGGAAGGGGGGAGGGAGGAGGGTGAAAGGGATAATTCGGTACATATGTGTGGTGATGGGTTGTAATTAGTATTTTGGTGGTGAACATGATGTAATCTATGCAGAAATAGAAGTACAATGATGTACACCTGAAATTTTTACAATGTTATAAACCAATGTTACTGCAATAAACAAAAAATTTTAAAAAAAAATGGATTCAAGACCCAAATGTAAGAGTTTAATCTAAGATGCTCAATATCATTAGTCATTAGGAAAAATCCATATAGAACCACAATGAGATACCACTTTCCACCCACTAGGATGGCTATAATCAAAAAGACACATGATATTAAGTGTTGGCCAGAGTGTGGAAAAATTGAAATCCTTATACATTGTTGGTGGGAATGTAAAATGGTGCAGCCGCTTGGGAAAACAGTTCGGCAGTTCCTCGAAACGTTAAACACAGAGTTACCATAAGACCCAGAAATTCCACTCTTAGGTATATACACAAGAGAAATGAAAACATATGTCCACACAAAAAGTTGTACATGAATGTTCATAGCAACATTATTCATAACGGTCAAAAAGTGGAAACAACCCTGTATTAGTTTCCTAGGGCTGTGGTAACAAATCACCACAAACTGAGTAGCTTAAAACAACAGAAATTTACTCCCTCACAGTTCTAGAGTCCACAAGTCTGAAATCAAAGTGCTGGTAGGGCCGTGCTCCCTCTGAAGTTTCTAGAGGAGAATCCCTCCTTGCCTCTTCCAGCTTCTGGTGGTTCCAGGTGTTCCCTGGCTTATTGTGGATTCATAACTCCAATCTCTGCCTCAGTCTTTACATGTAGTTCTCCTCCTCTCTCTCCTCTGTGTGTGTCTTGTAAGGACATTTGTCACCGAATTTGGGGCCCACTAGAATGATATCATGTTGAGATCCTTAACGTAATTACATCTGCAAAGAACCTTTTTCCAAATAAGTTCACATTCACAGGTTTCAGGGTTAAGAGATAGACATATCTTGGGGCCAGCCCCGTGGCATAGTGGTTAAGTTTGCATGCTCCACTTCGGCGGCCCAGGTTCATGGGTTCAGATCCCGGGTGTGGACCTACACACTGTCAGCCATGCTGTGGCAGTGACCCACATACAAAGTAGAGGAAGATTGGCACAGATGTTAGCTCAGGGCTAATATTCTTCAAGCAAAAAAAGAGGAAGATTGGCAATGGATGTTAGCTCAGGGCGAATCTTCCTCAGAAAAAAAAGAGATAGACATATCTTTTTGGAGGCCACCATTCAACACATTACAAACCCAAAGATCCGTCAACTGATGAATGGATAAACAAAATTTGCTTCATCCATACAATGGAATATTATCTGGTGATAAAAAGTACTGACACATGCTACAACATGGATGAAACTTGAAAGCATTATACTAAGGGAAAGAAGCCAGACAAAGGCCACATGTTGTGTAATTCCATTTATATGAAATGTCCAGAACAGGCAAATCAATAGAAACAGAAAGTAGATCAGTGGTTGCCTGGGTTGTGGGAGTCTTAGGGGGAATGTGGAATGACTGCTAATGGGTATAAGGTTTCTTTTTGGCCTGATGAAAATGTTCTAAAATTGTATTGTGGTTATAATTGCAAAACTCTGTGACTATACTAAAAACCATTGAACTGTGCACTTTACATTGGTGAATTGTATGGTATGTGAATTATATCTGCATGAAACTGTTAAAAGTGAGGAATTAAAAATGAATAATGAATGTAATGGATTGAAAATACATCAAATATGCTAAAATCCATAGGCTCATAATGATTTTTTTAAAAAGCTCTTTGGTCATCTTTAGACAACATTGGTGAATAAAGGAATAAAGGAATCAAGCACTTATTCTGACGTTCCTATATGAACTGTACCTTAGGGTATCCAAATAGTTGATAAGAGAAAGTTCTTTATTATAGATAAATTCCCACTAATAAAGGTAGAAGAAATGACAGAATTAGAATCTCACAAATGTGTAAGCCCTAATGAAATAATGAATCAAGGGAGTGTTTTCCATTAGGTGAAAGGCTGATGGGAACATTAAAAGAGGGACTAACAACACCTGAATCCAATGATTAATCTTAGCATCACTAAAAATGGGACAGCCAGACATTACTGGCCTTCTGATGCAATGCAATAGGAAATACACAGTACCACTTACAAAGTATTCTTGCCAATAAAATCAAACCCGAATTTGACCGAGCCTCTAAATCTAACTACCAATTTATAGGAAATACAGGGTTTAAAGGAATATATTAAATGACACTAGAAAGATGGATGCAATCTGCCAAATTCTGTGGGAAATTTTCTAGGGCAATTGCATCAGTTTTTTTCAGCAAATAGCAAGAATATAAGAGGGAGGGGTAACCTAGCAAAAAGACTTGAGAGACATATTAAGCACATGCCATGAGGGACCTTGTCTGGTTCCTAGTTTGAAAAAACAAACTGTAAAAAATATAATTATGAGAAAATGTGGGAGATTTTGAACACTAACTGGATATAAATGATATTAAGAAATTGTTGTCCATACTTTTTAGTTGTGATAATGGTTATGTTTGAAAAAAAGTTTGTATCTTTCAGAGATACATACTTAAATATTTATAGATGAAAAGATATAATGTCTGGGATTTGCTTTAAGATAATCTCATGGTGGGAGAGAGAAGTAGCTGGGAATACAGATGAAATAAGATTGGCCATCTGTTCATAATTGTTGAAACCAGGTGATGGTTCATATACCGTACTACTAGTATATGTATTTGGAAATGTTCTAGAGCAAAAAGGTTTTTAAAAAATGTTCTTTGGAACATTGAACTGAACACTGAGTATGTTTTTCCATATAAGTCAATATGTTTTTTGCCTAGTAAAGTGTATGGGAATTCCTTTTTGCCTAATCTGACTAAAACAGATCATTTGGAGGGTAGAGAGGCATGCTTTGAAATCAGGCCTGGGTTTGAGTTCTGGGACCACTATTCGCTCACTTTGTCAGATACTTAACCTTTATGGAGCTCAATTTCTTCATTGGTCAAACAGACATAATAATAATAGCTCGTCTCTCCTGGGGTTGTTTGGGAGTTAAATAAGATATAGAATAGAAAGCACTTGGTACAGTGCCTGGCAGTGCTCTGTAAATACTGGGGACAGCTAATTTTTAATTGTTTCCATTATCTATTGTGAGTTGACTTGGCTCAGCTGGGAGCTTCTACTCTATCTGCTGTCAGCTGGAACCATAGTCATCTATCTGGTGGTTGAATTGGGCTGGAACAACCAAGATGGCTCACATATATGGCAGGCAGTTGATGCCGACTGTTGGCTGGGAGCTCAGCTAGAGCTGTTGTCCACAGCACCTACAAATGGCCTCTCCATGACACTAGGGCTTCTCTCTTCATGGCAGCTGGGTTCTGAAAGAAGTGTCCCAGGAGCAAAGTGGAAGCTGCCAGTTCTTGGGGCCTGGAACTGACACAGTCTTACTTCCTCCACATTCTATTGGTTAAAGAGTCACAAGGCCTGCCCAGATACAATGGGAGGGGAAATAAACACGACCTCTTTTTTTTTTTTTTTTTTGTGAGGAGATCAGCCCTGTGCTAACATCTGCCAATCCTCCTCTTTTTTTTGCTGAGGAAGACTGGCCCTGGGCTAACATCCACGCCCATCTTCTTCCACTTTGTATGGGACGCCGCCACAGCATGGCTTGACAAGCAGTGCGTCCGTGTGCGCCTGGGATCCGAAGTGGCGAACCCCGGGCCACCGCAGCAGAGCACGCGCACTGAACCGCTTGCGCCACCGGGCCGGCCCCATAGACACGACCTCTTAATGAGGAGAGGGACAAACAATTTATAGCCATCTTTAATCCACCACATTGTGTCCCTGTTTCCCCAGTACTTGGTCTATAGATAAAGATAGAGATTTCAAAGAAACACACCAAAATACTACTCAGTATATGTCTTTGGAAGGTGATCTCCTTGGACCACCCTAGCTGACATTTCCATGCTGTTTAGCCAACTAAGCCAGGGCCTGGGGAATGGGGGGGCTAGGCAACGGTCACTAGCCCCCCACCTCTGAGGCTGGATGGGAGGAGACACCAGGGCAAGACTAAGTCTTCACTGCAGAAACACCTTGGCATGAGTCAGTGGTTCTCAAAGAATAATTTATGAGACCAAATTAGGTTATCTATTTTTAATTATTGTGGTTATTAATTTGACAAATTGAAATTTAATACTGTTCTTCATGCAATAATTCTTGAGACTTGAGGAACTGTTAGTATTCTCTTCCAAGATATTATTTCCTTTAGCTTTAAGGCGTAACAGCTTTCCACGTATTTCCTTCTCTTCCCCTTTAACCAACAGTTGCTGACACTCACATTTTCTCTGACATTATCTAAAACACAGTCCAGGAGGGATTCTTTTTTTTTTTTTAGTGTGCATTATACAAACACAAAAGCCTCTATTTTGGGTAAGAAACATTTCCTAGAGCTGAAAAATGCAAAGTTAGTGGCAAGCTTGAGCAATGTGAGTTTTACATCAAGACAGAGCTTTGCTGCTAATTGGAACATTTACAGTAAACAAATGATTGATAAAGATACCCAGTTGCCTCTATAAATAGGGAAGTGGAGAACCCAGCCATGCTGAACACTGTGTTTATTTTCCACTGAAAGGGGATGTAAACCACTAATCACAGGCATGCCGCAGTTTAATTTCTATACAAGACTCCTTCCTGGTTTTCTGTTAAAAAAAATGATGGCAGTTTTGCTCACTAAATTTCTTTGTGTAGAATTCTTAAGTGCTATTAATTTTAACATAAGCTATCAAAAAAAAAAAAAACCAAAAAGGTCTTTAAAAAAATTTTAGGTGCTTGTAAACTTGGATTCATTTTGCTGTTGAAAAGATCCCAGCTGACAGCTGGGATATAAATGCATGGAAAAGGAAACAAACACTGGCTCTTTGACCATGACCTGGAAGTTATGTCAGAAGAGTCTGGCATTCTGTCAATTGGCCACAAAGCAAATTTGGGAGGAGGGGATGGAGCGGATGGAACAGCCACATATTTCTGGCCCTTTCTGAAATTCTGAGTACATCAGAACACTCAGCTAGAGGCTCAGGATCATTGTGGTGATAAGTGATTGAAAGCACTTCCTTAGAAATGAGCTGTCCTTGTCTAAGCTAAGACCCTTACTGACATATATGAGAAGATTTCTGACTTGTTTGAGACTCTTTCTAACTTATTTAATCCCTTCCTGACTTGTTTCATGCTCTGTCTGATGAATTAGATACCCTTCCTGATTTCTATAGGACCTTGCCTAACTTGTTTGAGAACCTTCCTGACATGTTTGAGAGCATTCCTAACTTGTTTCAGACCATCTTTTCATTTGAGAGATCCTTCCTGACATATTTGAGATAGTTCCTGATTTGATTGAGATCCTTCCTTAGGTACTTGAGACCATCCTGATGTATTTGAGACCCTTCCTGATGTATTTGAGACTAGTCTTGAGGACTTTGACATGCTTCCTGCCATGTTTGGGATGATTTCCAACATATTTGAGACTCTTCCTGTCCAAGATCCTTCCAGACATATTTAAAACTCTGCCTGACAACTTGGAGACCCACTCCTACTTATTTGAGACTCTTCCAGACTTATTCGAGACCTTACTGGCATGTTTAAGACCATTCCTGACGTATTGAGACTTTTTGAAACTCTTTTTGAGACTCTTACTTACATATTTAAAACTCTTCTGGACTATTTTAGACATTTCCTAACTTGTTTGAGATGATTCCTGCCATGTTTGAGACCCTGCCTGATCTATTTGAGAAACTTCCTGATGGATGTAAGCCCCTTCCTGACATGTTTCAAATCCTTCATGACTTGTTGGAGACGTCCTGACGTGGTAGAGGACTTTGTTGACTATTTGAGCCTCTCCCTCTCTGTTCGTGACCCTTCCAAAAGTACTTGAGACTCTTCTTGACTTGTTGACACTCTTCCTGACCGAGAGCCTTCCTAGCTGTTTGAGACCCTTCCTGAGGTAATGAAAACGCTTCCTGACAACTTTGAGATCCTTCCCACCATGTTTGAGACTGTTCCTGGCTTGTTTGAGAACATTCATGGCACATTTGAGACCTTTGCTAACATATCGGACCACTTCCCAGCTTGGTTAAGACCGTTTCTGACTATTTGAGTCTCTTCTTGACATGTTTAAGACACTTCTTGAGTTGTTAGAGATACTGACTGATGTAATTAATCTCTTCCTGTATGTTTGAGACCCTTTCTCACTTATTCTTGATACTTTTTGAAAATGAGATCCTTCCTGACATGTTTGAGACCCTTCTTGACATTTGAGACCATTTCTGACATGTTTGAGACTCTATCTGATTTGTTGAGACCCTTTCTCACAGGTTAGAGAACTTTCCTATTTGAGACTCCTCCTTTCAGTTTGAGGCCCTTCTGTACTTACTTGGGACTATTGCTGACATGTTTCCAACTTCTCCTGATTTCTTTGAGACCTTTCCTGATTACTTTAAGATGTTCCTGACTTGTATGGAGACACTTCGTGACATATCTGAGCCCCTTCCTAATGTATTTTAAATTCTTCTTGACTGTTTGAGCCACTTCCTGTCATGCTTGAGACCCTTCGTGAGTTGTTTGAGACTTTTGCTGATGTATCTGAACAATTCCTGCATGGTTGAGACCTTTTATGACATACTTAAGACTCTTCCAGTCTTGTCTGAGATGTTCCTAACCTATTCGAGACTCTTCCTGACGTCTTGAGAGACTCCTTGATTTATTTGAAACCCTCCCTGATGTATTTGAGACTCATCCTGACTTGTTTGAAATTCTTTTTGACGTTTTTGAGACCCTGTCTATTTGAGACCCTCCCGGATGTATTTTAAACTCTGCCTGAGGAATTTGAGACCCTTCCTGACAAGTTTGAGATCCTTCCCTACTTGTTTGAAACTCTTCCTGATGTATTTGAAAACCTTTCTGACTTGTTTGAAACTCTTCTTGAGCTGTTTGAGATCCTTCCTGACATGGTTGAGACCATTCCTGAAGTATTTGAGCCTCTTCTTGGCTCTGAGACCCTTACTGATGTATCTAAAACTCTTCCTGACTACATTCAGATACTGACTTTTTGGGAAACGTTTTCTGACATATTTAAGACCCTCCCTTACAAGTTGGAGGCCCTACTTGACAATTTTGAAATGCTTCCTGATTGTTTGAGACTCTTTCTCATGACTTTGCCACCATGCTTGGCTTGTTTCACAGCCTTTTTGACCTTGGAACGCCTCCCAGACCTGTTTGAGACTCTTCCTGACTAGTTGAGATCCTTCCTGAGGTATTTGAGAATTTTCCTGACATACTTAAGACTACTACTAACTTGTTTGAAACTTTCCTGATGTATTTGAGACTTCCTCTCAGTTTGGGATGCTTTCTGACATATTTAAAGCTCTTTCTGACTATTTGAGACTGTCCAGACTTGTTTGAGACTGGCATATTTGAGACCTTTCCTAATGGGTTTGAAACTTTTCTTGAATATTTGAGTTCCTTTCTGAGTTGTTTGAGATCTTTAGTGATGCAATTGAACCATTCCTGTATGGTTGAGACCCTTGCTAAGGTACCTGAGGCACTTCCAGCCTTATCTGAAACCCTTCCTAACATATTTGAGACTCTTTCTGATGTACTGAGAGACTTCTTGATACATTTTAAACCCTTCCTGAGATACTGAAAACTCATCCTGACTTGTTTGAGACCCTTCCTGACATATTTGAAACTCTGTCTGAAACCCTTTGAGATGTATTTTAAACTCTGCCTGACAAATTTGAGACCCTTCCTGACAATTTTTAAATCCTTTCTAAATTGTTAGAGACACTTCCTGATGTATTTGAAACCCATTTGGACATGCTTGAGATTCTTCCTCTCTGTTTACAACACTTCCTCACATGTTTGAGACCATGCCTGAAGTATTTGAGATTCTGCCTGTCTCTGAGACCCTTCATGGTGAATGTAAAACTCTTTCTGATTACCTTCAGATAGACTCTTCTTGTCTGTTTGAGACACTCCCTGTAACTTTGAGATTGTACCTTACTACTATGTGACCCTTCTTGACTGGATGAGACACTTTTAATGACTTCAAGGCTTTTCTTGACTTGTTTGACAGCCTTTCTGATGGATTGAGACCCTTCTGATATATTTGAGACACTTCCTGAGAAAATTCCTTACATATTTAAGACTCTTCCGGACAGTGTGGTCCTTTGTGACTTGTTTGAGATGCTAGCTGCCATGTTTGAGACACTTCTCGCCTGTTTGAGACTCTTCCTGAGGTGTTAGAGTCTCCTTGTATTTGAGACTCTTCCTTTCAGGATAAGACACTTCCTAACATGTCTGAGACCCATCCTGAGTTGTGTCAGATCTTCCTGATGTATTTGAGACTCTTCCTGTCTGTTTGAAACTATTCCTAATGTGTTTAAGAAACTTCCTGACCTATTTAAGGCTCTTGCTGAAATGTTTGAGACACTTCATGACATGTTTAGAATGTACAGATATGTTTGAGACCCTTATGGATGTTTTTGAGAACTTTTCTCTGTTGAAACCCTCATTGATGTCTTTAAAGCTCTTCCTAATAACTTTGAGACACTTCCAGAATTGTTTGAGAAGATTCTTGATGTACTTGAGACTCTTCTTCCCTTTTTTACATTTCCTTACATGCTTGAGTCCCTTCCTAGCATGTTTTCTACTCTTCTTGATGTAGTTGGGATTCTTCCTGATGTATGTGGGACCTTTCTTGACTTTTGAGACCATTCCTAACATGGTGACACTCTCTTGTATCTGAGACACTTCTTTTCTGTTTGAGACTCTTACTGACTTATTAATAACTCTTTTAAACTACTTTAAGAATCTTCCTGATTTGTTTGAGATATTTTCTCATGTATTTGAGACTCTTCTGTTCCAAACACTTCCTGACAAGATTAAGACTCTTCACGTGTTTGAGACCCTTCACGTTGTATTTAAGAACCTTCCTTGTGTATTTAAGACTCCTGAAAAGTTTGAGACTCCTCATGACGTGTTTGAGACTTCTCTGACATGCTTAAGACACTTTTCAACTTGAGACCCTTATTGAAATCTTTAAGACCCTTCTGGGTGTATTTGAGACCATTCCTTTTTGTTTCTGACCCTTACTGACAAAATTGAAGCTCTTCCTGACTACTTTGAATTACTGTGGTCCAATTTGAGAGAATTGTTGATGTATTTCAGACTTTCCCTCTTTCTTGGCAACACTTCCTGTCTTGTTTGAGACACATCTTGACATCTTTGAGACTCTTCTTGACGTATTCAATACCCCTGCTGTATTTAGTTTCCTAGGACTTCCATGAAAAAGTACCACAAACTGAGTGTCTTAAAACAACAGAAATTAATTCTCTTACAGTTTAGGAGGCCAGAAGTCTGAAATCAAGGTGTCAGTAGGATTGGTACCTTCTGCAGGCTCTGAAGGAGAATCTCTTCCAGGTCTCTCTCCTAGCTTCTGATGGTTGCCGGCAGTCCTTGGTATTCCTTGGCTTATGGACATATCACTCCAATCTCTGTCTCCATCTTCACATGGCATTCACTTCTCTATGTGACTTCACATGGCCTTCCTATAAGGACACTAGTCATTGGATTTAGGGTCGACCCTAATCCGGTATGACCTCATCTTAACTAATTACATTTGCAAAGACTCTATTTCCAAATAAGGTCACATCCTGAGGTTCCAGATGTACATGAATTTGGGGTGGGGGGGACACTATTCAACTTAATGCATCTACTAACATATTTGAGATTCTTCTTGACTGTCTTTAAGATCTTTCAAGACATATTGTAAACTCTGTTTGATGAATCTGAGACATTTCCTGACTTGTTTGAGATACTTTGTGATTTTTTGAAACTTTTCCTAGTGTATTTGAAGCCCTTTCTAACTTGCTTGCAGCTCTTCCTGTCTGTTTAAGGCTCTTCCTGACATGTCTCAGATTGTTCCTGCCATGATTACTACTCTTGCTGATGTATTTGTGAATCTTCCCAATTTATCTGAGATATTTCCTGATTGCTTGAGACTGTTCCTGTCTTTTTGAGAACATTCCTGATGGATTTGAGAACTTCTCTTACCTATTTAACACTCTTCCTGACAAGTCTGAAATACTTCATGAATTTTTTGAGACTCTTCCAGATGTATATGAGGCCTTTTCTGACTTTCTTGACTCCCTTCTCAACTTCTTTGAGACTCTTCCTGACATGTTTGAAATGTCTGAGATGTATTCGAGACACTTCCTGCTCTTTGAAACCCCTTACTGACTTATTTATAATTCGTCCTTATATTTTGAGAACCTTCCTGACTTGTTGGAGATGCTTCCTGATATATTTGAGACTCTTTTTCTCTGTTCTGGATACTTCCTGACAAGTTTGAGACTCTTCCTGAAGTATTTGAGACAACTTCTTACCATATTCGAGAACCTACCTCATGTATTTAAGATTGTTCTTGACATATTTGAGAACTTTCATGACTTGTTTGAAACTATCTGTGACATATTAGACACTTTATCTAACTTGCTTGAAACCCTTCTCAACTTATTTGAAAACTTACAAAACATGTTTGAGACCCTTCTGGAGGTATTTGGGTCTTTTCTCTGAGATGCTTACTGACTTGCTTAACAAATTCTTCCTGACTACTCATTAAGAACCTTCCAGACTTAAGGAGATTCCTAATGCATTTGAGACTTTCCCTCTGTTTGCAACACTTCATGACGTGTTTGCTACTCTACCTGATGTACTTGAGATTCCTCTTGATATATTTGAGACCCTTGCTAATTGTGACCATTCCTGACTTAGTGTCACTCTGTCAGTTGTATCTGAGACATTTCCTTTCTGATTGAGACCCTTACTGACTTATCTATAATTCTTTTTAACTACTTTGAGAGTGTTCTTGACTTGTTTGAGATGTTTCCTCATGTATTTGAGAGTCTTCCTCTCTCTTCTAGAAACTTCCTGACAAGTTTAAGACCCTTCCTGACATCTTTGAGACTCCTCATCTGTTTGAGACCTTCCCTACTATATATGAGAGCCTTCCTCATGTATATAAGACTCTTCCAGGCATGTCGGGGAGCCTTCATGGTTTGTTTGAGACTCTATGGTATATTTGAGAACTTTTCTGACATGCTTGAGACACATCTTGACTTGTTTGAGTCCCGTACTGAAATGTTTGAGACTCTTACAGATTTATTTGAGACTCTTCTCTCTGCTTGAGACCTTTACTAACAAATTTAAAGTTCTTCCCAATGTCTTTAAGACCCTTCCAGTCTGGTTTGAGAGGATTTGTGATGTATTTAAGACACTTCCTCTTTCTTTGCAACACTTCCTGTCATGTTTGAGACTCTTCCTGGTGTTTGAGACTCTTCCTGGTATTTGAGACTCTTCCTGACTGTGATTTTTCCTGACATGTTTGAAACTCTTTCAAAGTTTTTTGAGACTCCTCCTGCTGATGTTGAGGCCCTACCCCAATGTGTTTGAAACCCTTTCTGACCTGCAAAAAACTCTGTTGAATTGTTTGAGACCCTTCCTGACATGTGTGAGGCTGTTCCTCGAGTATTTGAGACTCTTCCTGTCTGTTGGAGACCCATTGTGACTTGTTGGAGACACATCCTGACATGTGTGAGACTACTTTGAAAGTGTTTCTGACTTGTTTAAGATGATTCTTGATGTGTTTCAGACATTTCCTCTCTGTCTGTGACCCTGACTTGTCTGAGACCCTTCCTGACATATTTGCCACTCCTTCTAATGTCTTTGAGAATCTTCCTGACCATGTGTGTTTGAGACCCTTAAAGACATATTTGAACTCTGCCTGATGAATTTGAGACCCTTCCGGACAAGATTGAGACTCTCACTGATGTGTATGAGACCCTTCCTGATTTTTTGACACATGCAGAAATATTTAAAGCCTTTTCTGACTTGCTTGCAACTCTTCCTAACATGTTTGAGACCATTCTTGACATATTTACTACTCTTCCTGATGTATTTGAGACATTTCCTGAATTTTTTGACATCTTTAAGATTCTTTTTATCTCTTTGAGATCATTCCTGATGGATCTGAGAACCTTCTATACCTATTTAAGACTCTTCCTCCCATGTTTAAGACCCTTCATAATGGGTGTGAGACTCTTCCTTACATATATGAGACCTTTTCTGACTTGCTTGACATGCTTCACAACTCGAGTCCCTTATTGAAATGTTTAAGACACTTCCAGATGTATTTGAGACTCTTACTGACAAATGTAATGCTCTCCCTGACTACTTTGAAGTCCTTCCAGTCTGATTTAAGAGGATTCATTATGTATTTCAGATCCTTCCTCTCTCTTGGGAGCACTACTTGTCATGTTTGAGACTGTTCCTGATTTATTTGAGACTCTTCCTGATGATATTGAGGACCCCTTGATGTGTGTGAAACCCTTTCTGACATGCATGACTCTTATTGATGTATTTGAGACCCTTCCTGACATGTATGTGACCATTCCTAAATATCTGAGACTCTTCCTCTCGGTTTGAGACAGATCCTGGCGTGTTGGAGATGCTTCCTGACATGTTTGAGATGCTTCCCGATATGTTCGAGACCGTTCCTGACACATTTGCTATTCTTTCTGATGTATTTGAGAATCTTCTTAATGTCTTTGAGACATTCCCTGCCTGTTTGAAACCATTCATCACATATTTGAGACTCTTCCTGTCCCTTTGTAACCATTCCTGACAGATTTGAGAACCTTCTTTTCCTATTTTAGATTCTTCCTGACATATTTGAGAATCTTCATAACATTTTTAAACTCTTCCTGACATTTTTTATATCTTTTCTAACTTGCTTGAGACCCTTCCCAACTTGTTTGAGAACCTTCCTGACATGCTTGAGACTCTCACAAATGAATTTGAGACACTTCCTTTGGTTTGGTAAACCTTACTGACTTATTTATGGCTCATCCTTACAACCTTGAGAACATTCCTCACTTATTTGAGATGCTTCCTTATGTATTTGAGATTCTTCCTCTCTGTTCTGCACCATTCCTGAGAAATTTATGACCCTTCCTGTCATGTTTGAGATTCTTCCTCACATATTTAAGAACCTTCCTGACATATTTAAATCTCTTCCTGACATGTTTTAGAGCATCCATGACTTCTTTGCAACTCTTCCTGACATATTAGGAACCTTTTCTGACTTTCTTGAGACCCTTCTCAACTTACTTGAAACCTTTCCTGACAAGTTTGAGGCCTTTCCAGAAGTATGTAGTTCTCTTTTTCTCTTTGAGACCTTTGTTTACATAATTAATGCTCTTCCTGACTAATTTGAGACCCTTCCAGCCTTGTTTGAAAAGATTCCTGATGTATGTGAGACCTTTCTTCTCTGCTTGTAACACTTCCTAACACGTTTGAGAAACTTCCTGACATGATTGCTACTCTTCCTGACATATTTGAGATTCTTCCTAATTTATTTGAGACCCTTCCTGACAGTTTGAGACCATTCCTGACATGTTGACACTCTGGGTTGTTATCAGAGACACTCCGTTTCTATTTGAGACTCTTACTGGCTTCCTTACTACTTTGAGAAACTTCCAGATCTGTTTGTGATGCTTTCTCATGTATATGACTCTTCCTCTCTGTTCTGGATATTTCCCTACAAGCTTGAGTCATTTCCTATTATGTTTGAGACTCCTCTTGATGTATTTGAGACTTTTCTAATGTATTTAAGAACCTTCACTATGTATTTAAGACTCTTCCTGGCAGGTTCGAGAGCCTTCAGTCTTTTTGAGACTCTTTGCAACATATTAGCGACCTTTTCTGACTTTCTTGAGACACTTCCCTACTTGTTTGCATACTTTGCTGACAAATTTTAAAGCTCTTTCCTACTACTTTGAGAACCTTCCAGTCTGGTTTGATAGGATTCATGATATATTTCAGATCCTTCCTCTCTCTTTGTGACACTTCCCGTCATGTTTGAAACACATCCTGACATGATGAGACTCTTCCTGGTGTATTTGAGATACTTCCTGACTATTTGAGATTTGCCTGCCATGTCTGAAAACTTGACAAAGTTGAGGCTCTTCCTGATGATGTTGAAGCCCTCCTTGATGTGTTTGAAACCCTTTCTGACTTGCATGAGACTCTTCATTTGAGACCTTTCCTGACATGTTTGAGACCTGTACTTATTAACTGGAGACTCTTCCTGACAAGTTTGAGACTTCTTGACATATTGTGACCTTTCCTGACTACTGAGACTGTTGCTTTCAGTTTGAGACCTTACTGACCTGTTTTTTGAAACTCTTCCTAACTACTTTGGAACTGTTCCTGACTTGTTCGAGCTGATCTGTGATGGATTTGAGACATTTCCTCTTTAAGTATGACCCTTTCTGACTAGTTTGAGACTCTTCCTGACAGATTTGAGACCCTTCCTCATGTAGTTGAGACTCTTCCTAATTTGCCTGCCTGTTTAGGACTATTAGAGATATATTTTAAACTCTGCCTGGCAAATTTAAGACCTTCCCCTACCGGTTTTAGACCCTTCCTGACTTGTTTGCATCTCCTACTCTATTAGATATTCCTCCTGACTATTTGAGTCTCTTCCTGCCCAGGTAAGATGACTCCTGATATACTTGAGAGCCTTCCTAACTTGTTGCTACCTTTCCTAACTATTTGAGACCCTTTCTCAAGTTTTTGAGACCCTTACTGACTTCTTGAGACCCTTCTTAACAGATTTGAGATTTTTCCTGGTTATTTGATACCCTTCCTTCAGGTTTAAGACCCTTTGTGATGTATTTAAGATGTTCATCTCAGTTTGGAGTCTTTACTGACGTATTTTAAAATCTTCCTGACTATGTTGAGACCATTACTGATTTGTTTGAGATGGTTTCTGATGTGTTTGACACACTTCCTTTCTCTTTGAGAACATTTATGATATGTTTGTGACACTTTCTGATGTATTTGAACCCTTCCTATATGATGGAGACCCTTCTTGTTTTATCTATGACCCTTCCTGAGATAATTAAAATTCTTTCTTACCATATGACCCAGCAATTCCACTCCTAGGTACATACTCCAAGAGAAATAAAAACTTATGTTAACACAAAACTTGTACTCAAATGTTCATATCAGCATTATTCATAATAGCCAAAAAGTGGAAATAGCCCAAATGTCCATCAACTGATGAATGAGTAAATAAAATGTGGCATACTCATATGATGGAATATCATTCAGCCATTAGAAGGAACGAAGTATTGATATATACTACAGCATGGATGGGTCTTGAAAACATTATACTAAGGGAAATAAATCAGACAAAAAGGCCACATGTTATATGATTCCATTTATATGAAATGTCAGAATAGGCAAATTCACAGAGACAGAAAGCAGATTAGTCATTGCCACTGGCTGGGGGTAGGGAGAAATGGTGAGTGACTACTAATGGGTAATCACTCCTACCCGTTACTAAAAATAATATTTTTAGGGTGATGAAATATTCTGGAATTAGATAGTGGTGATGGTTTCACAACCTTGTATATATACTAAAAACTACTGAATTATACACTTTAGAATGCTGAATTTTACTGTATGTGAATTATATATCAACAGGAAACTCTATTACAAAAAAAAAAATCTTCCTGATGACTTTAAATTTTGAGATACTTCCTGATGTATTTAAGACCTATTCTGACTTTTTAAGATCTTTAAGAACATGTTGAAGACATGGAAACATGGAGACCCTTCCTGATGTCTTTTTTTTTTAAGATTATAAATGGCTTTATTTTTCTCCAGCTTTATTGAGATATAATTGAGATATAACATTGTGTAACTTTAAGGTGTGCAATGTGATGATTTGATACACATACATATTGTGAAATGATTACCACAATGAGGTTAGTTAACACCTCCATCACCTGACATAATTAGCTTTTTTATGTATGTGGTAAGAACATTTAAGATTTACTCTCTTAGCAACTTTCAAGTATATAAGAAATTATCGTTAACTATACCCACCATGCTGTACATTAGATCCCTAGAACTTAGTCATCTTATAACTGGAAGTTTATACCCATTGACCAACATATCCCATTTCTTCCACCACCTCCACTCCTGCCAGCCCCTGGCAACCACCATTCTACTCTGTTTCTATGAGTTTGGCTTTTTTAGATTCCACATATAAGTTAGATCATTCGGTATTTGTCTTTCTCTATCTGACTTATTTCACTTAGCATAATGCCCACAAGGGCCATCCATGTTGTCACAAATGGCGGAATCTCCTTCCTTTTATGGCTGAATAATATTCCATTGTGTGTGTGTGTGTGTGTATCACATTTTCTTTATCCATTCATCCACTGATGTGCACTTAGGTTGTTTCCATGTATTGGCTATTGTGAATAATGCTGCAGTGAAGATGGGAGTGCAGACATCTCTTCAAGATCCTGATACATTTTCTTTGGATATATACCCAGAAGTGGAATTGATGGATCATATAGTAGCTCTATTTTTAATCTTTTGAGGAACTTCCATACTGTTTTCCATAATGGCTATACCAATTGACATTCCCACCAACAATGGACAAGGATTCCCTTTTCTTCATGTCCTCACCAACACTAATCTCTTGTCTTTTTGATAATAGCCACTCTAACAGGTGTGAGGTGATATCTCATTGTGATTTTGATTTGCGTTTCCCTGATGATTAGTGATGTTGAGCACCTTTTCATGTACCTGTTGGCCATTTGTATGTCTTCTTTGGAAAAATATCTATTCAGACCCTTTGACCATTTTTTCAATTGGATTGTTTGGGGGTTTTTTTGTTATTGAGTTGTATGAGTTCCTTATGTATTTTGGATATTAACCTGTTATCAGATATATGGTTTGCAAATATTTTCTCCCATTCCATAGGTTGCCTTTTCATTTTGTATATTGTTTCTTTTGCTGTGTAGAAGCTTTTTAGTTTGATGTAGTCCCACTTGTTTATTTTTGCTTTTGTTGCTATTGCTTTTGGTGTCCTATCCAAAAAATCATTGCTAACACCAATGTCAGGGAGCTTGTTCCCTATGTTTTCTTCTGGGAGTTTGACAGCTTCAGGTCTTATATTTAAGTCTTAATCCATTTCGAGTTAATTTTTGTGAGCAGTGTAAGATAGGGATCCAATTTCATTCTTTGGCACGTGAATATCCAGTTTTCCAGGCACCATTTTTTGAAGAACTTATCATTTCTCCATTGAGTGTTCTTGGCTCCCTTGTCATATATTAGTTGACCGTATATGCATGGTTTCATTTCTGGGCTCTCAATTCTGTTCCATAGATCTATGTGTCTATTTTGATGCCAGTACCTTACTGTTTTGATTACTATAGCTTTGTAATATACTTTGAAATCAGGAAGTGTGATGCCTCCAGCTTTATTCTTCTTTCTCAGGATTGCTTTGACTATTTGGGGTCATTTGTGGCTCCATATGAATTGTAGGATTGTGTTTTCTATTTCTGTGAAAAATGCCATTGGAATTTTGATAGAGATTACACTGAATCTATAGATTCCTTTGGGTGGTACGGATAGTTTAATAATATTAATTCTTCCAATCCATGAACACAGAATATCTTTCCATTTATTTATGTCTTCTCAATTTCTTTCATCAAAGTCATAATTTTCATTTTACAGATCTTTCACCCCCTTGGTTAAATTTATTCCTAACTATTCTATTATTTTTAATGCTTTTGTGAATGGGATTGTTTTCCTTATTTCTTTTTCAGATATTTCATTGTTAGTATAGAAATACAACTGATTTTTGTCTATTGATTTTGTATCCTGCAACTTTACTGAATCTTTTGATTAGGTCTAGCAGTTTTTTGATGGAGTATTTAGGATTTTCTATATATAAGATCATATCATCTGCAAACAGACAATTTTATTTCTTTTCTGTTTTGGATGCTTTTTATTTCTTTTTCTTGACTGTTCTGGATAGGACTTTCAATAATATGTTGAATAAGAATGGTGAGAGTAGGAACCTTTATCTTGTTCCTAATCTTAGAGGAAAAGCTTTCAACCTTTCACCATTCAGTGAATGTTAACTGTGACCTGATCATGTATGTCATTTATTATTTTGAGGTACATTCCTTCTACACATAATTTGTTGAGAGTTTTTATCATGAAAGGATGTTGAATTTTTGTCAAATGCTTTTTCTATATGTATTGAGATGTTCAAGTGTTTTTTATCTTTCATTCTGTTAATGTGGTGTATCACATTAATTCATTTGTATATGTTGAACCATCCTTGCATCTAGGGATAAATCCCACTTGATCATGGTGTGTGATCCTTTTAATGTCCTGCTGAATTCAGTTTGCTAGCATTATGTTGAGAATTTTTAAATCTATATTCATTAGGGATATTTGCCTGTAGTTTCTTTTCTGTCGTTATGCAATTTTTTGGCATGTAATTGTTCATAGTGGTCTCTTATGATCCTTTGTATTTCTGTGTTATCAGTTGTAATGTCTTCTCTTTAATTTCTGATTTTATTTATTTGAGTCTTTTTTCTTGGTTAGTCTAGCTAAAAGTTTGTCAATTTTGCTTATCTTTTCAAAAAAGCAGCTCTTAGTTTTGTTGATCTTTTCTCTTTTTTTTTTTCTGATCTCTATTTCATTTATTTCTGCTCTGATCTTTGTTATTTCCTTCCTTCTGCTAACTTTGGGCTAGTTTGCTCTTCCTTTTCAGTTCCGCGAGGTGTAAAATTAGGTTATTTATTGGAGATCTTTCTTTTTTCTTAACATAGGTGTTTATCACTATAAACTTCCCTCTGTGTCCCATAAGTTTTGGCATGTTATGTTCCCCTTTTTGTTTAAGATTTTTTTTTATTACTCTTTTGATGTCTTCTTTAACCCATTGGTTGTTCGGGAGTGTGTTGTTGAATTTCCACATATTTGTGAATGTTCCCAGAAGGGGCAGAACTTCAATATTTATCATTCCACCCTCTAGGTACCTGTTGCAGAGGCTAAGTTCCAGGTGAGTGTGGTTGAGAGGTCGAGGGCTGCTGTCTTCCACACAGCCCCCACTCCTTGGGTGGAGGATCTATTTCAAATGTGGTACACTAAGAATACTGGGCCCCTGATCACTCTTGCCCCAGCTTGTTTATAGGGAAGAAGTTTCATGCGGGGGGAGGCAAACTGAAGAAGACCAGAGGCTAACACCCCCTGCTCAGTGCCCAGCTCCTAAAGCAGGTGTATCACTCAGAAGGTAGCATGGCACTGTCCCTGCCCCATGCTCTGGAGCCATAGGTCAGAAATTTTGCCCAGAGGGACAGGCAGGCCATAAAACAGAGAGCTCTGAAGCTCTTCCCAAAGGAATTAACTTTATTTGAAACATAGTATGGAAAAATTCAAGTCTAAGGAAGCTCTCAAAAACAATGGAGGTTTTGGTGGAAAGCAATTAGGAGAAGAGTAATAGTTTCATTAGAGATATAAGCTAAACCAAAGGCTAGCTAGTTTACAGGGAGGACCAGGGAAAGTGGCAGCTAGAATATCCCTCCTAGGATCAGAATAAACCTCAAACACTAACCTCAAACTCCATCCCTGCAAAGGATCCTGAATTTAAAGGGTTCCGTCTGTGGGGCACTTTATGCCCCAGGGCATTGTTGAAAGCAATAGAGCAATCAGCGGGCAATTAGTGGAGCTTAACAGCTGGGTGTGATCAGAGATAGAGACAATCAAAGAGAGCCCTGCTAAAACCACTTGCATCCCAGGCTGACTACTGGTGCCCAAGACTTTGCCCTCTGAGGAGCAATATCAGAGGCTTCACATTGCAGGAGAAATTGACTTTACTAAAGTAATCCAGCCAATCACTAAGCAAATAAACAAACAAACAACAATAACCAGCCCCAGGAATAACGGGACCAGTACCCAGAGTTGCTACAATATATTATATAAAATGTCCAGTTTTCAACAAAAAATTACAAGACATGCAAAGAAACAGGAAAGTATGATTCATACACAGGAAAAAAGCAGGCAACAGAAACTGCCTGTGAGAGCAATCAGATGTCAGATTTAACAGACAAAGTCTGTAAAGTAGCCATTATAAATATATTCAAAGAACTAAAGGAAATCATGCTTAAAGAAGGAAAGGAAGGTATGATGACTGTGATAGACTCTTTGTGTCCCTCCCAAAATTTATATGTTGAAATATAATCCCCAATGTAATTGTATTGGGAGGTGGGGCCTTTGGGAGGTGATTAGGTCAAGAGCATGGAGCCCTCAAGAATGGGATTACTGCCCTTATAAAAAAGACCCAAGAGAGCTCGCTCACCCCTTCTGCCATGTGAGGATACAATGAGAAGACAGCTGTCTATGAACCAGGAAGCAGGCCCTCACTGAATCTGCCAGCACCTTGATCTTGGAATTCTCAGTCTCCAGAACTGTGAGAAATAAATGTTTGCTGTTTAAGCCACCCAGTCTGTGGTATTTTTGTTATAGCAGCCCTAACCATCTAAGAGAATGACCATCAATCTTATCAAGTAGGGAATATCAAGAGATAGAAGTTATAAAAAAGAACCAAATGCACATTCTGGAGTTGGAAATACAAAAACTAAGACTTTTCGTGTCTGGTTCCACATGTAAGGGGCTTGGAAGTTGCCACTCTGTACTAACAACAAGTGAAAATCTGAACAGACTGAAAAGCAACGGCTTTTCTTGGATCTTCAAGAGACGGGGAGACATAGGGCAAATCACTGCCGCCAAGATTGAAGAGACAAGCAGGTGAATACACAGAGTCACAGCTTACCAGAGCAGAGATTCGTGAGTGGAAACCACTGCAGCAACTAGTGCCAGGGTAGGAAAACCTGAACTGTAATTGACAAATTGCTGGAGGCTCAGTGTGCAACTCTGAGAGCTAAAAACTCCAAGGGGACTCAGTCATCAGAGGGCCTCCACAATATTGTGAGATTTACCTCCAGGAGCTAAACCAGTTTTCCACAGTAAATATTGGAGAAAATTTTCCTCATGCTTCTGGCAGAGGGAGAGGAAAAGAAACCATTTTGAAATAAGCTACCACTCTCTGTTTTTCTTAAGGCCTGCCCTCAGGGTAAACTAGTTAACCAGAGCCTAACCTGCTGGGGTATTATCAGAGCCTAACTGATCTGGGGGGAAGGGAAATACCCACCTCCAGCCCACTCTAGCCATCCTGTCCCATCCATGGGAGAAGAAAAAAACAAACTGTTGTGAAGTTCACAGTCCAGAGACATAAGGTCACTAAAAGACTGAGACCTAATCACAGGACTATAGAATGCTCCCCCTCCCCCCACACCTCACCACCACATTACTAAAGGCCTATATACAGCAGTTCCTTTTACCCAGTACATCATGTCCGGCTATTAAGAAAAAATTACAAGGCATACCAAAATCAAAAAACACAATTTGAAGTGACAGAGTAAGCATCAGAACGAGACATGGCAGGGATGTTGGAATTATCAGACTGGGAATTTAAAACAACTATGATTAATATGCTAAGGGCACTAATGGATAAAGTAGAAAGCATGTAAGAACAGATGGGCAATGAAAGCAGAGAGATGGCAATCCTAAGAAAAAATCAAAAAGAAATGCTAAAGATAAAAAACACTGTAACAGAAATGAAGAATGCTTTTGATGGGCTTATTAGTAGGCTGGGCATGGCTGAGGAAAGAATCTCTGAGCTAGAAGATCTATCAATAGAATCCTCAAAAACTGAAAAGCAAAGAGAATAAAGACTGAAAAAAAACAGAAAAGAATATCCAAGGACTGTGGGACAACTACAAAAAGTGTAACATAGGCAAAATTAAAATACCATAAGGAGAAGAAAGAGAGAAAAGAACAGAAGAAATACTTGAAACAATAATGACTGAGAATTTCCCCCAAATTAATGTCAGACACCAAACCACAAATACAGGAAGCTCACAGAACATGAAGCAGGATAAATGCCAAAAAAACTACATCTAGGCATATCATTTTCAAACTACAGAAAAATCAAAGGTAAAGAAAAAACCTGAAAGAAGTCAGAGGTAAAAAAAAAAAAAACTTTACTGATAGAGGAACAAAGATAAGAATTACATCTGACTACTCCTCAGAAACCATGCAAGCAAGAAGAGTGGTGTGAAATATTTAAAGGGTTGAGAGGAAAAAAGTACCAACCTAGAATTCTGTACCCTGTGAAATTATCCTTCAAAAGTGAAGGACAAATAAGGACTTTCTCAAACACAAAAATTGAGAGAATTTGTTGCTAGTAGACCTGCCTTGCAAGAAATGTTAAAAGAAATTCTTTTGAGAAAAGGAAAATAATATAGGTCAGATACTGAATCTAGATAAAGTGAGAGAAAATATCAAAAAAGGAATAAATGAAGGTAAAATTAAAACTTTTCTTTTTCTGGGCCAGCCCCAGTGGCCTGGTGGTTAAGTTCAGTGCGCTCCACTTCAATGGCCCAGGTTTGGTTCCTGGGCACAGACCTACACCACCCGTCAGTCAGTGGCCATGCTGTGGCAGCAGCTCTCGTACAAAAAGAGGAAGATTGGCAGCAGATGTTGGCTCAGGGCGAATCTTCCTCAGCAAAGAAACAAAAAAAAAAAAACACTTTTCTTTTTCTTATTCTTAATTGATCTGACGTATAATAGTTTATTCAAAATAATAGCAACAATGTATTTGATTATGTATGCTTATGTGTATATCTATATATATAAATATATCCTTATGTATGCTTATATATAAGTGAAATGAATGATAGCAATGATGTAAGGGATGGGGGAGAGGAATTAGGATTATTTTGTTATTATAAGGTACTCACACTACCCCTCAAGTGGTATAGTGTTATTTGAAAGTAGACTTAGATTAGCTGTAAATATATATTGCAAACTCTAGAACAACCACTAAAAAAAGTTAAAAAAAAAAAAGAAACAAGAAAAAAAGAAATATGACTGATATGCTAAGAAAGGAGAGAAAATAAAAATATAAAAAATGCTCAATTAAAACCACAAAAGACAGAAAAACAGAGGAAGGCAAAAATAGGAACAAAGAACAAGGGCAACAAATAGAAAACAGTTACAAATATGGTGGATATTAATCCAACTCTATCAATAATTACTTTGAATGTCAATGGTCTAAATGCACAATTAAAGGACAGAGATTGTCAGAATGGATCAAAAACCAAGACCCAATTATATGATGCCTACAAGAAACCCACTTTAAATATAAAGCACATATAGATTAAAAGTAGGAAAATATACCATTCTCGCACTAACGAAAAGAAAGCAGGAATAGTTATATTAATTTTAGACAGAGCAGACTTCAAAGCAGAGAACATTATCAAGGATAAAGAAGGAGATTACACAATGATAAAGGGGTCAATTCTCCAAAAAGACACAACAATTTTTAATGTGTATGTGCCTAACAACCCGAGCATCAAACTAGATGAGGCTAAAACTAATAGAATTGCAAGGAAAAGTAGATGAGTCCACTATCATAGTTGGAGACTTCAACTCTATCAGAAATGGACAGATCCAGCTGGCAGAAAATCAATAAGGACATAATTGAATTCAACAACACCATCAATCAACTGGATATAATTGACATCTGTAGACTACTTCATCTAACAACAGCAAAATATACATTCTTCTCAAGCTCACATGGAACATTTACCAAGAAAGATCACATTCTGGGCCATAAAACACACCTTAACAAATTTAAAAGAATAGAAATAATACATTGTCTGCTCTCAGACAACAATGGAGTTAAACTAGAAGTCAATAACAAAGATAACTGGAAAATAATAAAATATGTGGAGATTAAGCTCCATCCCTCTAAATAACACATGAATCAAAGAAAAAATCTCAAGAGAAATTTAAAGATATTTTGAACTAAATGAAAATGAAAGCATAACTTATCAAAACTTGTGGGATGCAGCAAAAGCAGTGCTTAGAGGGAAATTTACAGCATTGAATGCATATATTAAGAAAGAAAATACAGTAACTGAAATTAAAAATTCACTAGAGTTCAAAAGTAGCTTTGAACCAGGAGAAGAAAGAATTAGTGAACTTAGGGGCCAGCCCAGTGGCATAGCGGCTAAAAGTTCATGTGCTCTGCTTTGGCAGCTCAGGGTTCGCAGGTTCGGATCCCAGGCATGGACTGACACATCGCTTATCAAGCCATGCTGTGGCAGGCATCCCATATAAAGTAGAGGAAGATGGGCATCGATGTTAGCCCAGGGCCAATTTTCCTCAGCAAAAAGAGGAGGATTGGCAATGGATGTTAACTCAGGGCTGGTCTTTCTCACACACACAAAAAAGAATTATTGAACTTAAAGATAGATCAATGGAGATTATGCAATCTGAAGAGCAAAGAGAAAATAGAATAAAGAAAAATGAACAGAGCTTCAGAAATGTGGTCCACGATGAAGCACACCAACATCAATGTAATGGGAATACCAGGAGGAGAGGAAAGAGAAGAAAAAATATTCAAAAAGAGAATGTGTGAAAAACTCCTAAATTTGATGAAAACCTTATACACACAGGAAGCTCAACAAACTCTAAGTAGGGTAAATTCAAAGAGATTCACAGACAGACATATCATAGTAAAAATGCTGAAAGCCAAAGACAAGAAGAAAATCTTGAAAGCAGCAAAAGAAAAATGCCTTGTCACTTACAAGGGAACCCCAATAAGATTAACAGTTGACTTCTCAACAGAAACAATGGAAGCCAAAGGCAGTAGGATGGCATAGTCAAAGTGCTCAAAGAAAAAAAACTGTCTACCAAGAATCCTAAATCTAGCAAAGCTATCTTTCAAAAATGAAGATGAAATAAAGACATTCCCAGCTAAACAAAAACTGAGAGAATTTATTGCTAGCACACCCAACTTGCAAGAAATACTAAAGAAATTTCTTCAATTTGAAAGCAAGTGACCCCAGTCATTTGAATCCACATAAAAAAATAATAAAAAAAAAACAGAGAGTACCAGTAAAGGTAATTATGTAATTATAAAAGACAGTATAAATGCATATTTCTTCTCTTTTCTTCTCTTAACTGATCTTAAAAGCAATTATATAAAACAATATATATAAATATATAATTGGGCCTACAACATGTAGAAATGTAATATATTTGCCAATAACAGCACAAAGGAGATGGGTGGTAGCTAAGCTGTGGACAAAGGAAATGCCACCGATGATAACAAAAATCCATAGGAACAGATGAAGAGAATTAGAAATGGCAAATAAAAACGTTAATATAATCACATATTATGATTATAATAATATAATGGCATAATATAATGCCATAAATATATACTTGCTCTCATTTATTCTCTCTGATTCTTTAAAAGACATAAAACTATATAAAGTAATAATTACAGCAATGTATTATTGGGTTTGTGATATATGTAAGATGTAATATATATAACAATAATAGCACAAAAAGGGAGAAAAGGAATAGAGCTATATAGGAGTAACTTTTCCATATCTCACTGGAATTGTTAGTATAAATCTGAAGTAAATTCTCATAAGTTAAGATGTATAGGGTAAGCCCTAGAGCAACCACTAAGGAAATAATTCAAAAAATATAGTGAAAAAAATCATTAAAGTAATTAAGATGTTACATTAGAAAAATATTCACTTAATGCAAAAGAAAGCAGTACACGAGGAATGGAGGAGCAAAAGAGACATGACACATATAGAAAACAAAAGGTAAAATGGCAGCCATAATTCCAACTATATCAATAATAACATTAAATGTGAATGGATTAAACAATCCAATAAAAAGCAGAGATTGTCAGACTAGATTAAAATATAAGATCCAACTATATGCTGTCACCATTTAGATTCAAAGATACAAATAGGTTGAAAGTAAAAGGATGGAAAAAGATATATGATGCAAACAGCAACCAAAAGAAAGCTGGAGTGGCTATACTAATATTAAATAAAATAGACTTTAAAACAAAAAAAAGTTACTAGAGAGCAAAAGATATATTTTATAATGATAAAAGAGTTAATACATCTGGAAGATATAACAATTATAAACACATATGCACCCAACAACCCAAAATACATGAAGCAAAAATTGACAAACATTAAGGGAGAAATAGATAAGTCAACAATAATAGTTGGAGACTTCAATAGCCCCCACTCAATAATGGATAGAACAGTTAGGCAGAAGGTCTAACTGGCTGATGATCAACAAAGAAATAGAAAACTTGAACAGCACTATAAACCAACTAAACTAAACAGACACCCAAAGAACACTCCACCTAATAATAGCAGATACAAATTTTACTCAAGTGCACATGAAACATTCTCCAAATTAGACCATATGTTAGGCCATAAAACAAACCTCAATCAATTTAAAAGGATTGAAATAACAGAAAGTATGTTCTCTAACCACAATAGAATGATATTAGAAATTAGTGAGTGAAAGAAATTTGGAAAACTGACAAGAGGAAATTAAACAACACACTCTTAAATAACCAATGTGTCAAAGAATAAATCAAAAAGGAAATTAGAAAATACTTTGAGATGAATAAAAATGAAAGCACAGCATACCAAAACTTATGAGATGAAGCTAAAGCAGGGCACAGAGGGAAATTAATAGCTGTAAATGCTTATGTTATAAAAGAAGAAAGGTTTCGAATCAGTCAATAATATAACCTTCCACCTTAAGACACTGTAAATAAAAAATCAAACTAAACATAAAGCAAGCAGAAGGAAGGAAATAATATGGATTAAAGCATAACTTAATGAAATACAGAATAGAAAGACAATAAAGAAAATCAACAAAACCAAAGTTGGTGCTTTGAAGAGATCAACAAAACTGACAAACCTTTAGCTACAGCTACATTGACCAAGAAATAAAAAGAGAAGTCTCCAATTACTGAAATCCTAAATGAAAGCAGGAACGTTACTGTCAACCTTACAGAAATAAAAAGGATTATAAAGGAATACTATGAACAGTCATATGACAACAAATTAGATAACTTAGATGAGATGGACACATTCCTAGGAGGACAAAAGCTACCAAAACTAACTCAAGAAGAAATAGAAAATATTAATAGACCTATGACAAGTAAAGATATGAATTAGTAATCAAAAAACTGTCATAAAGAGGAGCCCAGGCCGCAATGGCTTCACTGGTAAATTCTACCAAACATTTAAAGAATAATTAACACCAATTTTTCATCAACTCTTCCAAAAATTGGAAGAGGAGGGAACACTTCCCAGCTCATTCTATGAGGCCAATATTATTCTAATACAAAAACTAGACAAAGACATCACAAGAAAAGAAAACTACATATCAATATCCCTTATGAATATAGACCCCCCTAAAAAATCAACAAATTACTAGCAAACTGAGTAAAGCAATGTATAAAAAGTATTATGCACCATGACCAAGTGGGATTATCCCAGCAATGCAAAGTCTATTTAACATCTGAAAATAAGTTATTGTAATACACCATATCAATAAAATAAGAAACAAAAAACACAAGATCATCTAAATAGACACAGAAAAAGCATTCGACAAAATCCAACACTCTTTCATGATAATAACACTCAACAAATTAAGAATGCAAGAGAACTTCCTCAACCTGATCAAGGACATCTGTAAAAAACCCACAGTTTACTTCACACATAACGGTGGAAGACTGGGTGCTTTCTCCCTAAGGTCAGGAACAGAACAAGTATATTTGCTCTTGCCACTCCTATTCAACATTGTACTGAAGGTTCTAGCTAGGGCCATTAGGCAAGAAAAAGAAATAAAATTCATCCAGATGGGAAAGGAGGAAGTACAACTCTCTCTTTTCACAGATGACATGATCTTAAATATAGAAAATGCTAAGGAGTCCACTAAAAAAACTATTAGAACTAATAAATGAGTTCAGCAAGGTTGCAGAATGCAAGATTAATATACAAAAATAAATTTTATTTCTATACATTTGCAATGAACAATTTCTGACATGTTTGGCACCATTCCATGTTTTCAATCCTTCCCAACTTTTTGAGACCTTTTCTGACATATTAGAGACTTTCTGTGTGTGTGCAACCCGTTCTGAAGTGTTTAAGACTTTTTGTGATTACTTTGGATCCTTTCCTCACATATTTGAGACTCTTCCTGACTCTTTGAGATGCTTCGTTACTAATTTAAGACCCTTCCTGATGTATATAAGACTTTCTGATAAAACCACAATGAGATGCCACTTCTCACCCACTAGGATGGTTAGAATCAGTCAGGTAACAAGTGTTGGCAAGGATGTGGAGAAATCAGAACCCTCATAGACTGCTGGTGGGACTGTAAAATGGTGCAGCTGCTTTAGAAAACAGTCCGGCAGTTCCTCAAATGATTAAACATAGAGTTACCATATGGCCTGACAATTCCATTCCTAGGTATATATTCAAGAGAATTGAAAACAAAACCTGTACATGAATGTTTATTATTATTATTCATAATAGCCAAAAAGTGGAAACAAGTCCAAATGTCCATCAATGGACAAATAGATAGACAAAATGTGGTATATCCATATAATGAAATATTATTTGGCCACTAAAAAGGAATGATACATACACTGATATGTGCTGCAACATGGATGAACCTTGAAAACATTATGCCAAGCGAAAGAAGCCAATCAAAAAAGACCACATATTATACGATTCAACTCATATGAAAGTCCAGAATAGGAAAATCTATAGAGACAGAAATTAGATTAGTGGTTGCTTAGGGCTAGTGGAGAGGGGAAATAGCGAGGTGATAGCAAAAGGATATGGGGTTTCTTTGTGAAGTGATGAAAATGTTCTAAAATTGACTGTGATAATGGTTACACATATATGTGAATATACTAAAAACCATTGAATTGTACACTTTAAATGGGTGGATTGTATAGTATGTGTATTATATCTCAATAAAGCCATTTAAAAAATAGAGTAACAAAGACTCTTCCTGACATGTGTAGGGCCCATCATGACTTGTTTCAGACTTCCCGATGTATTTCAGGTCATTCTGACTTGCTTGAGACATTTCCCAACTTCTGTGAAACCCTTCCTGACATGTTTCAGACCCTTCCGGCCGTATTTAAGACTCTTCCTTTCTTCCTAACTTGAGTGAGACTCTTCCTGATTTGTTTTATTCCTTCCTTGCATGGTTGAGAAAGTTCCTAACTTGAAGGCTCTTCCTGACGTGTTAAAGTCTTTTCCGGACTATTTGTGATGCTCCCTGCCTGGTTGAGATGCTTCCTGAAATGTTAATGTCTCTTCCTGATTGTCTGAGACCCTTCCTGACTATTTAAGACTCTTCCCGAGACTTTGAGACTCTTCCTGTCATGTTTTACACCCTTCTTGGCTTGTTTGAGACTCATTCTTACTTGCTTAAGACTCTTTCTGAAATGTTTGAGACCTGTCTTGATACAGTAAGATTCTTCCACATAACGTTTAGACCCTTCCTGACTTGTTTGAGACCCTTCCATATGTATTAGATACCTTTTGTGACATATTTGAGACTCCCTTGGACACATCCGAGATGCTTCCTGATGTGTTTGAAGCCCTCCTTGATGTATGTGAGACTCTTCCTGATGACTTTGAGACCCTTTCTGTCATGTTTAAGACCTTTTCTGACACTGTTTGATACACTTCATGGCATGTTTGCAATGCCTGACATATTTGAGACTTTTCATGGTGTATTTGAGACTCTTCCTTTCTTTGGGAAGCTTCCTGGCTTGTTTGAAACTCTTCCTGACATGTTTGAGATCCATCCTATTTTGTTTGAGACCCTTACTGACTTGTTTCAGAAGTTTCCCAGCTTTGAGACTCTCTTGCTGTTTAAAATCGTTTCTTGTGAATTTGAGATCTTTCTTAACCTATTTGAGACCCTTCGTGTTGTATTTGAAACAACTTTTTACTTGCTTGAAACTCTTCCTGATGTGGTTGACACTGTTCCTGACATATGTGAGATTCTTGCTGACCTGTTTGAGCCACTTCCTGACCTATTTGGGACCATTCCTGATTGAGACTTCCTAATGATGTTCAGACACCTCCTGACATGTGTGCAATCCTTTCTGACTTGTTTGAGACCCTTCATAACTTTTTTGAGACCCTTTCTGACATATTAAAGACTCTTTCTGTCTGTGTGAGACCCTTTCAAAGGTCATTAAAACTTTTCCTTACAAGTTTGTGACTCTTCCTTATGTATTTGAATCTCCTACTGACTGCTTAAGACCTTTACTGACATGTTTGAGACCCTTCCTAATGTATTTGAGACCCTTCTTGTCTGAGTCCCTTCCTGGTGTGTCTAAAACTTTTCCTGACGACTTTGAGACCCTTCCTAACACGTTTGAGATCTTTTATAACTTGTTTGAGACACTTCCTGATGTTTTTGAGACCATTCATAATTTTTTGAGACTCTTCCAGACTATTTGGGGCCCTTCACGACATATTTGAGACCTTTCATATCTTGCTTGAGACCCTTTATGATGTATTGAAACCTTTTCTGACCATTCAAGACTGTTCATTTCTGCTGGAGACCCTTCCTTATATATTTGGTACCCTTCTTGACTTGGTCGAGTCCCTTCCAGAAGTATTTGAAATTTTTCTTGACTTGTTTAAAGCTCTTCCTGACTTGTTTGAGGCTCTTCTTGACATATTAAACAATTTCTGACTTGCTTGAGACCTTTCCTGAGGTCTTCCTTACAATTTGAGAGTCTTCCTGTCTGATTGGGACCCTTTTTGACATGTTTGAGATCCTTCTTTCTTTTTTTTTTTTTTTTTCTTTGTCACAAATAATGCTTTTTATTTGTCACCATTAAAAGTCTGAATTTTAGGGGCCGGCCCAGTAGCGTAGTGGTTAAGTTCGCATGCTCTGCTTCGGCGGCCCAGGGCTCGTGAGTTTGGATCCCGGGTACGGACCTATGCACTGCTCATCAAGCCATGCTGTGGCAGCATCCCATATACAAAATAGAGGAAGATGGGCACAGATGTTATGCCATGGACAATCTTCCTCACCAAAAAAAAAAAGTCTGAATTTTAAACAGATTCTTAGACTGGTGGCCCACATCCATCAGCTTGTTCACCTTTAGCATCTGCCTCATCCCAAGCAGCTTTTCCAGAACTACTACCTTCACTATGAAGCTCCATGAGTTTTCCCCAATTCAAACTTGGGCTTCTTCCGCATTTTTACTTTTCTAACAAAGACGTCATGGAGTGAATAAATAGATTGGCAAACCTTTTCTGTGTATTTTCTAATGCTATCTAGAATCAATTTTTTGACCACTTCTTTCAAGTCATTTGTCTGTACCTCTGGGGTCATGATTTCCATCATCTTCTTCCAGATTTGACAGACCTGTTGGTGCTCAGCATAATAGGTCTTCTGAATCTGATTGTTGCATTTTTTAGTAAAACCAACACAGAATAGATGAAGCAAATAACCATCAGTACTCTTGACATCAACATGAGCTTCAATCATGGTCTGCCGTTTTTTGACCATGGAGCACATTTTGTCACAGGTAAGATCCATGCTATGGAAGTTAATCAGGCAGTTTTTGCCCTGAACATCCTCAGTAATAAGCTTGAATTTTCTAAATGCAACTTCATCATTCTGCAGATCAGCAAGGCTCACTTCAAAAACACCACCCTTGAAACCATCAGATGGAATTTTGGTTCCTTGAGTTCTCATGACTAGTGTTCTTCCAATATTTCTTGTATTAAACATGGCTGGTGCTTTCACATCTTACCAATGTTTCTTAGAAATTGAATCAACCACTTTCTTCTTGGCTCCCTTTTTGCCACCTTTCGTAAGGTGTTTGTTCTTGCCAACTGCCATGGGGCTGCTCAGAGCCCTTCCTTCTTTTTTGAAACTCTTTCTGACTTCTCCATCTTAACACATTTTTTACCCTTCCTTACCTATTTGAGATTCTTCCTAACTTGTTTGACCCTCTTACTGACGTATGTGAGTGTCTTCCTGACCTGTTTGAGACTTACACTCACATATTTCAGATCTTTCCTGACCCCTTAAAGACCCATCCTTATATACTTAAGGAAAGGACATTGAGACTTTTCCTGACATCTTTGAGACCCCCTCTGTTTTGTTTGAGATTTTTTCTGATGTATTTGAAACCCTTTGTGATGTATTTGAGATCTTTCCTGTTTTATTTCTGAGTGCTGAATCAGTCTCTGGTGTAGTCTTAAGAGGAGGCAAAAAGACCGTTAGCCTCAGACTTCAAAGGACCTTTCTTCAAGCATCTAGTCAAGAAATGGCTATGACCCTATATCAAGAAAAATCCATCAGTGCTTTTCCTTTGATCCAACCCTCAACTGCAAATGGAAAATAGAGACATTAATGGGTCATTTTTTTGTCTTTTAATCAAAATTTTCTAGAATTCTGCTGAAGCGTCAGTGTTTTTCTTTAGAATATAGTTTTAGCTGTTGTCTCAGAGAATCAAAATAATAATCTATCTTACATGATAGAAAGCAGTTCATTTCTCCCTCCTGTTAAAATCTGGGCATATGTAGTCGAAGGCTGCTCTGTCAGCACCATGGTGGTTCCCAGGCTCATTCTGTCTTATGGAACTGCCATCCCTGGGTCCTTCTGTTTTATGGAACCGCCATGCCTGGGTGGAGCCTTGTCCACATGGTCCAAGACGGCTCATTAGCACACCCCTCTTCCAACCAGCAAGAAGGGAAAAGAGAAACGAGGTAGCAAATTCTACCCTTTTAAGAACATGACCCACAAGTTGCACATATCAGTTCTGCTCACATGTGGTTGGCCAGAATGCAGTCACATGCCCACACCTAGCTGTAAAAGAAACTGGGTAATGTAGTCTTGATTCTGGAAAGCCATTTTACCTTCTTAAATTCAGGGTTTCTATTACTACAAAAAAAAAAGACAAAAAGAGTATTGGGAAACGATTAGCAGTCTATTCGGTGCCCTCCATTTTGAAACTTAGAAATTTTTACTTTGGCCAAGAAAAAAAAATTCCCCCCTCTGGCAAGAGAAAAAAGTGAATTTTTCCCCCTTTTCTCTTCCCTAACTTGGTAGCTCCCACAGAAGAATAGTTTTTAATTCTAAGCAATGAAAGCCAAAAGGAAAAAAGGTTGCTAGAACCTGGAGTGTTTCTTTGTTATCAAAAATGCCTTGGGCTATTATGTTAGTACCTAAAGACCAACTTGAATTTTATAATTGAGCACCTGTGCATGCAGCAAAAGCACAGAACATTTTGAGATGCAGAGTAGTATCAGATCACCATCTGGACCATAAATAATTTATACATTTTAGATATCTGGGAATCACATGGGTCAGGAACAAGTGGTATACTAAATCTCAGTGAGAAAAAATTCTCCAAACATTGTAACTGTGAATCCAATTTAAAGCCTAATGACAGTTCTGAGAATTGAATTAAGATGCAGGAAAGGCCCCTAGTGCTTATGTAAAACTAGATGAACATTATTCTTGATTTTTAAAAATATACAAATGAAAGGCTGATCAAATTCAGCTTAAATCTCCCCAATCCAATCATGGGAGGCCAGCTGGAATTGAATTCCATATCCAATGCCCTGTCTTTGGGTAAGACTTTGAGGTAAGACTCTCTTATCAGACCCTGACCAAGTAGTAAATTTACACGCTGGGCCCCGAATTTGTGAAATATGGTCACTGCTTTAGCTGTTTTTGAGAAGTTTGCTGAGATGTCCGATTCCAGTACACTTGAAGAAAGACAGAACATGGCAGAAAGACTCTGGAGTCTGGTCCTAGTTGGAAGTGAGAGGGGGAGACAGAGCACCCAGCTGCCCCAGATCCTGTGGGTGGGGCACAGGCAGTGGGCAGGGTTGAGCTGGGCATTGCTATAAAAACGTGACAGAAGCCCTTCCAGGGTAGAACCAGAAGTCTAAAGCCTGGAAATGAACTGGGTTAGGAGCTGGCAAGGTAACTTGACCACTGACCTTCACCAAGTACTTATCTTTGTCAGCCTTTACAGTCCCAGCCATCCACCTGCCAACCCTTTTCTTGACAGTGCCTTAAAGGCCCCAGAGATGAAGCTCCTGCATTGTACTATCTAGGACAGACACTAATGAGTTGGTTGGGCATTGTTCTGTCTTACTGAGAAATGAGTGATCATGGGCAGTCCCTCTGAATTTGAGTATGTGTGGACACAAATATGTGTTTTTGAGCACTTTGAATTTTTATTTCATATTTATTGAAAGAGTTCTTTCAGACTTATTTAGACATTTGTTTTTATTATATATCACTTTTAGATATACATAAAAAAGAAAATATAAACAGAATAAATTGCTTAAAGTATTCCTGAAACTTCTTTATATTCAGAACCCCACTTCTCTGAACCAACTTTTTAAAATTGAAGTATACCATACATACATTTTAGTATGTAATGTCCACTAGTCCTAAAGTTCATTTTAACATATATAGATAGATGATGACAAATAGATAGATAGGTAGATACATACATATAGATATAGATATATAGATACATAGATATAGAGTGACTGGAACTCTCATACACTGTTGGTGGGAGTATAAATTGATACAACCACTTTGGAAAACAGTTTTACAGTATCTACTAAAGTTAAACATATAGCTACCTTATGACCCAGCGATCCCACTCCTGAGTAAACACCCAAGAGAAATGAGTGCATATGTCTACCAAAATACATGTATAAGACTATTCATAGCACCACTATTCATACTAGTCAACATTGGAAACAACCCAAATGTCCATCAACAGGAGAATGGATAAATACATTGGTGGTATATTCATACAACAGAATAATACACAGCCATAAAAAAGAACAAATTACAGGGGCCGGCCCAGTGGCGTAGCAGTTAAGTTTGCGCATTCCACTTCAGTGGCCCGGGGTTCACTGGTTTGGATCCTGGGTGCGGACCTACTCACTGCTCATTAAGCCATGCTGAGGCGGTGTCCCACGTAGAAGTGCTACAACTCTACAACTATGATACACAACTATGTACTGGGGCTTTGGGGAGAAAAAAGAAAAAGAGGAAGATTGGCAACAGATGTTAGCACAGGGCCAATCTTCCTCAAAAACAAAAACAAACAAACAAACAAAAGAATAAATTACTGAGACATACAGTAACATGGATGAATATCACAGATATGATAACAAGTGGAAAGAAGGCAGACACAAAAGAGTACAAACTCTGTGATTCCATTTATATAAAGTTCAAGAATAGGTAAAAGTAATAGATTGTGATAGAAGTCAAAATAATGATTACGTCTTGGGGGGATGTTATTAACAAACGCAATAAATACCCATTGGATAACACTTAAACAATGCTGCCTGGACCTCCCTTCCCCCATGTATCTGCTAACTAACTCTCTCACCTTTAAATCTTTGTTCAAATGTCACCTAGTCAGTGAGGCCCACCCTGACCACTCTATTATTAATTGCAATCCACACTCCCCAACTCATGATCCTTCCTATCCTCCTTTTTCACTTTTTCTATTATACATCTCACCTTCTAAAATACTCTAGAATTTACCTATTTATTATATTTTTTGCTTACTACCTATGTCCCCTTGCTAGAATGTAAGCTCAACATCCAATTACTGGTCTGTGTGGGGAGTATAAGGACCCAGCCCACTTGCCCAAATTCAGGGCATCACAATCAGCTTATCCCCACTCCCCATGGGATCCACTGAGGCCTTTGTTACAATCATATCCAAATCCAACTTTTCCCTCTGCCCAGTCGGGCTTCCCTCACTCCACAAGGGTACTGATTTCCAGAGAACTTCCCAATAGATTTCCTATATGTAAATCACAGTCTCAAAGTCTGTTTCCTGGAGTACCTGAACTGTAACGCTGCCATTCACTGAAACAGAGAACAAGGCAAGATAAGGTTTACTGGGGAAGAGTCATGAGTTCAGATTTAGACATGTTACCTTTGAGACAACTTTGCCATATCTAAGGAATGTCAAGCAAGCAGTTGCACATAAGAGAAAAGAATAGATTCTTCCCTCAAGCTGCTCACAATATAATCAAGAAGATAAAACATGTTCTCAAAAAAAAATCCGTAATATGAGGTATTATATTACATAAGATTATAGATGAAGTGCTAGAGGGATCCAGAGATCAGGAAAGACCTCCTGGTGAAGGTAACATTTTTTTATGCGATCACTGAAGGTGGGGGCAGAGGCAGAGCAATGTGAGCTAGGCCTGAAGAGAAAACACTTGGAGCAAACAGAGGGAGCAGTGGGCAGTTCAGTTTGAATGGAGGGCCAGGTGTGCAAAGGCGCTCAGTGGGACACAAGGTCAGGAAGTGTATTAGTCAGTATTCTCCAGAGAAGCAGAACCAATAGGATGCATATATATATTGAAAGAGATTTATGGTAAGGAATTGCCTCATGTGATTAAGGAGGCTGGCAAGTCCAAAATCTGCGCGGTGGGCAGGCAGGCCGGAGACCCAGGAGAGCTGATGCTGCAGTTCCAGTGCAAAGGTGGTAGGCTAGAGATCCAGGAAAGCCGATGGTACCGCTCTAGTCTGAAGACCATCTACTATAGAGCCAGGAAGACCAATGTTGTAGATGACGTCCCAAGGCAATCTGCCAGAGAATTCTCTCTTGCTTGGGGGAGGCTGGTCTTTTTGTTCTATTCAGGCCTTCAAGTGATTGGATGAGGCCCACCCGCATTCTAGAGGGCAGTCTGCTTTATTCAAAGTCCACCAATGTAGATGTTAATCTCATCCAAAAATACCCTCACAGAAACACTCAGAATAACGTTTGACCAAAAATCTTGGCACCCTGTGGCCCAGCCAAGTTGACGCATACAATTAACCATCACAGGAAGGTAAGGGCCAGTTGAGGAAAGACATTAAATGCTAGTGTTAAGGCTGTGAGAACCACTGAAGATTTAGAGGCCAGGGGAATGGAATGAAGGAGCCTAGAGGCAGAGAGAGAATTTAGGAGACTACTGTGATCATCCAGGTAAGAGGGAAAGTAGGATAATGACAGTGAACCTGGACGGGAGCAAACAGGCAAACAAAATGGAACTAAGACTTGGCAATTGACCAGTCCTGGGGGTTGAGAGAAAATAAGCCCAGAATGACTCTGTAATTTCAAACCTAGGCAGCTAGGAGGATGGTGAGACCACTGAGAGGAATGGAGGGATTGGGAGAAAGAAGATGCCTGCCTCCCTGGGGCTCCTCTGGTTGAGGGGCTTGGGGCATGTTTAGGTTATCAACTGATGTGTAACAAACCACCCCAAAATGGTGACCTACAACAAATAATACTTTATTTTGCTCACAAATCTGAGGATGACTGGACTCATGTAGCAGTTCTCACTCCACGTTATGATGCGTTATATTGATTTTGTGTTGGTAACAGGAAATTAATTCTCCACATAGGAATTATTAAATGGATGATGAAAGTAAACATTGATCGAATCTTTTCTGCATATTACCTACTAAACGTGTTTTTTAAAAATTGATTACCATTTTTATCTGCTGACACTGATTAATTCTAGATCCTACTTCATTGCCCTAAAAGAGAGGGAGAAGATTATCTATTGTTTGTGCCTCTCCTGTGCCCCAGAAAGCATTCTGAGTCCGAGTATGAAATGTCTAATATGCTTTAAAAGTAGAACTTGGTTGAATTACCTGTCTTTTAAGTTAATTTTAGATTTCCTTTCAATTTTAGTTTTATTGGATTTTATTTATTAAATATTCCAGACCCAGGTTGAAATTTTTAAAAAAACTTTATTGAGGAATAATTTACTACTATAAAATTCACCCATATTTAAATATGCAATTCAATGATTTGTAGTAAATTTACTAAGTTGTGCAACCATCACCACAATACAGTTTTAGAACATTTTTATCACCCCCGTCCCAGGTAACCACTGTCTCTACAGATTTACCTTTTCTGGACTTTTTATATAAATGAAATAATCCAATATGTGTTCTTCTGAGTCTGGTTTATTTCACTTAGCTTGATGTTTTCAAGTTTCATGAATGTTGCAGCATGCATCAGTATTTCATTCTTTTTTATAGCAAAATAATATTCCCCTGTATGGATATACCACATTTTGTTTATCTATTCCTCAGTGGGTGGATATTTGAGTTCTTTCCACCTTTTGGCTATTATGAATAATGCTGCTATGAATATCTGCATGCAAGTCTCTGTGTGGACTTATGCTTTCATTTCTCTTGTGTAGATACCTGAGTGGAATTGCTGGGTCATATGGTAAATTTATGTTTAACTTTTTAAGAAACTGCCAAACTATTTTCCAAAGTTGTTGTACCATTTTTTCTTACCTACCAGCAATATATGAGGGTTCCCATTTCTCCACATTTTTGTCAGCATTTGTTACTGTCTGTCATTTTTATTCTAACCATCCTAGTGGGCATGAAATGGTATCTCATTGCGGCTTTGATTTGCATTTCCCTGATTAGTGATGTCAAGCACCTTTTCATATACCTGTCAGCCATTTGTATGTTTTTCTTTCAAAAAATGTCTATTCAGGTCCTTTGCCCATTTTTAATTGGATGATGATGATGATGATAATGATTTTGCTGTTGAGGTGTATGAGTCCTTTATATATTTTGGATATTAACTCCTATCAGATATATGTTTTGCAAATATTTTCTCCCATTCCGTAGGTTGCCTTTTCATTTTGCATATTGTTTCTTTTGCTATGTAGAAGCTTTTTAGGTTGCTGTAGTCTCACTTTATTTTTTATTTTGTTGCTTGTGCTTTTGGTGTCATATCCAGGAAATCGCTGCCAAAACTAATGTCAAGGAGCTTTTTCCCTATGTTTTCTTCTAGGAGTTTTACAGTTTCAGGTCTTATGTTTAAGTCTTTAATCCATTTTGAGTTAATTTTTTTTGAGTGGTGTAGGACAGGGATCCAATTTCATTCTTCTACATGTGGTTCTCCAGTTTTCCCAGGACCATTTATTGAAGAGACTATCCTTTCCCCATTGAGTATTCTTGGCTCCTTGTCAAATATTAGTTGACTGTATATGCAAGAGTTTATTTCTAGGCTCTTGATTCTGTTCCATGGTCTATGTGTCTCTTTTTATGCCAGTACCGTACTATTTTGATTACTAAAGCTTTATAGTATAGTTTGAAATCAGGAAGTGTGATGCCTCCAGCTTTCTTCTTTCTCAGAATTGCTTTGGCTATTTGGGGTCTTTTGTGGCTCCATACAAATTTTAGGATTGTTTTTTCTATTTCTGTGAAAAATGCCTTTGGAATTTTGATAGGGATTGCACTGAGTCTATAGATGACTTTGAGTAGTGCGGACATTTTAACAGTATTAATTCTTCCAATCCATGAGCACAGGATGTCTTTCCATTTGTTTGTATCTTCTTCAATTTCTTTCATCAAAGTCTTGTGGTTTTCAGTGTACAGATGTTTCACCTCCTTGGTTAAATTTATTCCTAAGTATTTTATTGGTTTCGACGCTATTGTGAATGGGATTTTTTTTTTTTATTTCTTTTTCAGTTATTTTGTTGTTAGCGTATAGGAACACAACTGTTTACTCTATGTTGATTTTGTATCCTGCAACTTTACTGAATCCTTTGATTAGATCTAGCAGTTTTTTGGCGGAGTCTTTAGGATTTTCTACATATAAGATCATATCATCTGCAAACAAAGACAATTTTACTTCTTTCTTTCCATTTTGGATGCCTTTTATTTTTCTTGCCTGATTGCCAAGAACACTTCTTAATACATATCTATCTCCGAGTCAGCTTCCTGGAGAACCCAATCTCCAACAGGCAGCTTTCATTTTAACTCCCCTAAGATTGGCCCACGCGCATATGTGCACACACACGCCCATGTGCACATACTATCGCTTGTTGATTGGCCCAAAAGTGAGCACCTGACCCAAAAGGGACCAATCAGAGCCTTTCCTTGGAGGTATTGAACTTGGGAATCTGAGAGACTAAGTTGCTGCCCCTTTCTGGTGCAAACCTGGAAAATAGGAGGGTATGAAAGAGTAACACAGTATGCCTGGTTGCTCATTCCTTGCATATTTCCAGGGGAACCTGGAACCATGATCAGGCCTTGCCCAGCACCTGGGAATGTGGCCCTTGGAAGGCTTTTTATGTTAATGATTGATGATTTCGTTGTGTACATCTGGAGCAAAGGATCATGCTGCACCAGCTTGTCAGGATTGCTTTGCACAAACATGAAGATCGATGATGTGCAGCTAAAGGGAACTAGCTGTCCTGCTGGGTTCTGCAAGGAGATGAAGGGAACAGGATTGCCCCTCTTCTGAACTACATGGCCAAGGAGGAAGCTGGTATGCTTACCTCTCTGAAGCATGCATTCTACCATCAAGGCAACCGTGTATCTGTCTTCTCCACACTCCACAGTGAACCCAGCAAGTCTCCTGCCGTCTTTTGATCTTAGAGCCAGACCAGAGAATAACAAGTGGCAACCTGGAGACAGTAACATCGCCGTCTTGGCAATCCTTTTTTCTCCTAAAGCTGATCTACCGCAAGAGCTCGGAACACATCCAACTTCCCCAGAATCATCTCGGTTACACGTCTGTATTATCCACAGGCAAATTTTGAACCTAGAACCTCTTTGAACCTCTTTGTAATCAACGAAAGTGTACTCAAGAAAGGTAGAGACAGTGCTCACAAATATCCAAGTCATACATCAGTGAATTCTTTAAACATTTATTACTTTCTCTGATCATAAAAGTAATAAATATTCACTGTAAAAAAAAAACTTAGAAAATACAGACAAGCACAAAGGAGAAAAAAAAATGTCACCCATAATTCTACCACTCAGGAACCACCATTTCAAATATATTGGTTAATATAACTTTAATTGTTTCTCCTTGCACACATATAGATATGCACATATTACCTCTACAAAACTGGGATCCCACTATGTGTACTATCTTGAAATCTGCTTCTCTCATTCAACAGAATATGTGCCCTTGTTATCATTTCTAATGGCTACATTAAAAAGAAGCATTACAGGGGCCGGCCCTGTGGCATAGTGGTTGAGCTCGGCATGCTCCACTTCAGTGGCCCAAGTTCGCGGGTTTGGATCCCAGGCAGAGACCTACACCACTCATCAGCCATGCTGTGGCGGCGACCCACATACAAAATAGAGGAAGACTGGCACAGATGTTAGCCCAGGGCTAATCTTCCTCAAGCAAAGAAAAAAAAAAAGGAAGATTGGCAAGAGATGTTAGCTCAGGGCAAATCTTCCTCAGCAAAAAAAAAAAAAAAAAAAAAAAGCATCACAACCTCCTTAATCACTCCCTCACTGCCAGACATCCAAGCTGCCCCTCAATATTTGTTAGTATAAAAAATGCTGCTAAGAACATCCCCACACACATATCCTTGCACACTTTTCAGTTTATTTTTGTTACCCGATGACCCCAGGTCCTCTAGCCCACATGGTTCATCTTTCCCTTTAATATCTAAATAAAATACTAACAACTCCATCCCACAAACCAAGGGAAGTCCAGCACCTCCCCCGAGGTCTCCAAGGGGCCTCAAAGAGGTTCTGTTTCTCCTGGTCACCTCTCACTCTGTTTTCCTTTTTATCCCTCCAAACATTTCACCTTCTTGGGCAGCGGCCCTCTTTCAACATGACTTTGTCCCTCTTCCTTCATCTGCCCCAAGTGCCACTACCGCGTGGCAGCCATGTGTAACTAGCTGACTTTTACTGAGGTTTGAGGGAAATGAAAGCCAATCACAATACAACAGGAAATAACTTCAAATTCACTCCAGATATTACTGTCCCTAGAAAGTTGCTAGCTGTTCTCCACCACATGGGGACTTCTCGTTGATGACGTTCCTTCATGGACCCTGACATCCTGCCGTGTTCCTGGGAGGTTGTGCTCTCTCCATTGACCTCCTCATGTCTTCTCTCTTTTCTCTGTACCTAAACTCTTCACCTCCTCACTCTAGTAACCCTGAAAATTCCAAATGCCTCCTACTTTATTATTTAATCCCTCCCACATCCCAAGCAACCACTTCCTCCTTAAAACATTTTGTTCATTTGTGTTCCAGGACACTACATTCGCCTGGTTTTCTTCCTTCCTTACTGGCCACTCCTTCTCTCTGCTTCCATTCTTGCTCCTCTATAATTTACTCTCCATGAATATCCTTCCAATACTTAAGCCAGCAAAAGTCATGCTCCAGTTCAAAACTTTCCAGTGGCTTCCCATCTGACTTGACCCAAATCAAAAGCCAATGTGGTCCATAACCTGGCTCCCTCTCCAACCTCAGCTACTACCACCCTCCCTCGTTGCTCACTGTGGTTACATCCACACTAGTCTCCCTGTCATCCCTTGAATGAAGAAGCTCTTTCTCATCCTGGGGGCTATGCACTTGTTGTTCCCCTTCCTGAAATATTCCACCCCCACATATCAGCAAGTTTCCTCCTTCCATTCATTCATGTCTCAGAGCAAATGGTACCGCCCCAAAGAGATCTTCCTTGACCACCCTATCTAAAAATGGCGCCCACATCATTCTCTAATCCTTGATACTGCTTTATTTTCCCTCATGGTACTTAACCTGACATTTGATTACATTGTTCATTTTTGTATTGCCTCTGTCCCCCAAGAGGGCAGAAACCTGGTCTGCTTTGTTTGTCGCTATATTCCCATGATTTGGACGAGGGACTGACAGAGAGAAGGAGCTCCATAACTTCTTGTTAACTCTCTTAGTTTACCTTGCGCCTGTCTAAGTTCTCCCCAGTTAGAATATACCATCAAGTTCCCTACAGGTGCTTTCCTCAACGCAAGACAGAGCCACCTCTGAGATGAAGTTTCTCACCTCTAGAATGCAGAAGCCCAGCAGTTACACATTTATACACATTAGAGCACTCCCTTTGGATAAACTTACAGGAGTGGAATGACTAGGTCATGAGCCAAACTTCCAAATTACCCTCCAGAGAGGTCAACACTAATCCCTCTCCCATCAGCAGTGCTCCAGGGTATTCTGGGCCTTCAGGCAAATGGTGATGATGATGATGATGATGCCCTCTTGACTCTTTGTTAACTAGAAAATAAACAGATCTCTGTAGGGGCAGGGCAACTTCTGGGTTATCATGCCTCTGATGAGGGTTCATGAGGTGTGCTGACTTTTGGGAGTAAAGATATTCTCTGGCAGCTTCCATATCTGAAATTACGTCCTCACCAACACCTTAAATTTTTTTTTCCATGATGCCAAATCATGTTCATTCATTAATTCATTCACTTCAAAATTACTTTTGAGCATCTATTTTTACGTAAGCTCTAAACATTTGCGAAGCTGAAGAATATTCCTTGAAATGATGGGATGTACAACTGTCACCTACTACGTGCCCCGAGGTACTCAACGGTGGGTTTGGAAGCGTTTAACTGTTTTTCCAAATTGTTTTTTTCCCCTTTTGTTGTGTTAATGAGATGCGACCACCAACCACCCTGAACCAGACCAAGCCTCACCACAAGAGCTACACCCATGACCTTTGCCTTATTTTTAATGCTAAGATCCCTCCAGGAGGAGCTTAGGCCTCATTAGCGTAACCTGTAGTGTGTGGAAGCAGGTTTTCCAACTGAGCCTGCACAAGTGAATACCTGCCTCTTCCTTTTGAATATTCATTCCCCACCCGAAATAAAAGGTCCCTGCTTCCCTTTGTTCTGGACACCATGACTTTGGAAATGATTCCGCATGGTCTCCTATTTGCTGCAAATGCACTTTACTCTGTGAGACAACTTCCACTGGTGGAGAGTCTGATTTAACTCGCCAGGAGGTGAAGCCACTTGGTTCGGTAACACAACCATTATGGTATCTAGCAGTTTACAAGGTGCTTTCACTTCCATTATCTCATTCGGACTATACAAAAGCCAACTGAGTACAGTTCTGCCCATTTTACAGGTGAGGAAACACGAGGCACAGAGGGGAGTGATTTGCCCAGAGTTACACATTACGTATTAGTCAGAGCCACAACGAGAAATCCTATGAGCTTCTCAACACATGCCATCCCCTCCGTACTACGATATCCTGCAAAGTCCAACACCATCCAAAGCAGGTTTACTTGGCCGTCATAAAAAGGATGACATACTTATGCATTTGGAATTCTGAGCTGAGGGACAGGAGAATGGAAGAGTCATTTAAAAACAGCTTTTGTTTGGGTGTCATTTCAGTTATCATGGTGGTGGGTGCTGTGCTGAATTGTGCAATGGCAACTTGATTAAGGCAGGGAACTACATTTCCTAGAAACCCCTCCCTTGTATGATTCCAGATTAGAGGAGGCCAAAAGAGGAACTTGTGCGAGAATTGTGGGGCAGAAGGCGAGCAGCAGTCACTACCCCTGGCAGGTTTCCCGTCAGATATAGTGAAGGACAGAAACAGAGGTGCCCTGCAGATCCTAGCTTATCATAAGCAGGCTCTCGCCTGCTCCACCTCCAGCTTGCAATTTCTACTATTGGCTCTGCTGGCCAACAGCTGCCTCAGGCCACCACCAGGGGCTTGGCTGCAGCCCCAGACAGGCGGAGTTACAGAGAGGCCACAGCTTCCAATAAACCTCTCCACGAATCCCCCTTCACTGCCCTGCTTGGGCGGCGGATGCGCTTGTCTTCTTGAACTTTCCCAGAAGCTCTGATCTGTCCAACTGCATCAAAGTGGCTAGGGACTCTCTGATCCTCTCCCCCTTCCAGACATTCACTCCCCCAGTGCTTCCTACATCTGTGAAGGGTTTCATTCCTAGAATACTCATGGAGGCTCTACTTCCCGGTCTAAGGCCTGACTGATACAATACTCATAGATTTTGCTTTACTTTAAACAAAAAAATAACATAAGAAAAGCAATGTTCCGGATTGTAAGGCAGAATTCCACCTTCTATTTCGAATCTTTATATTCCAGATGCTTGATTTACAGACTGTGGGTGTGTGGGGGAAAAAGGGAGATTATTAAACGAACTAGTGGAGGAGGAATAATGTATGCCTGCGTATAGACCGAAGGGAGAAAGGAAGAACCAAGACCATATAACTTTCTCCATTTGTTTTTATGAGCTAAATAGATGGAAGAGAGGGAGGACCTGGAAGTGAAGTTATTTTTGTACTGTCGGGGGAAGAGGGAGAATCCCCCTCTGCCCTTTTCCTTAAGGTTCTTATGGCTGGCCAAATAATCAACATGACAGGTTAGCAGGAGAAAATAATACCAAGTTTAATAACATGTATACATGGGAGAAACTCAGAAATGAGCAACTCGTCGCTCTATCTAAGCTGCTTGCTTAAGTATTGCAGCTAAAGGCGAGGAGTGTGTTGGGGGTGGGTAGTGGTCTGGGACTTCAGAGGCCAGGAAGACAATTCTTTTCAGGGTCATCTATAGATAATGTGGTCAGGGAGAGACAGAGTTTTTGATAAAAGGGGCTTGGTGCCTTTCCTATTGTAACCTCTATCCTACATTATCTTTACAGCCATCATGATAGAAGATCTGTTCCAGGAAGGAGCCACCATGTCAAATTCTTTAGGCAGTTAGTGGGGGAGGTCAAATGTCCCTCAGAGAAAACAATCAAGGTAAAGAGATATATTTCAGGGTGGCCAAATCTTGATCTCCCACAGTAGTCTGGAAATTTTCCATCAAGTTTTACCATAATTCCTTAGGACACAGTCAAAGAAAATCATCAGTCCAGTCCCTATTCTCCAAGTGCTATCCCCTGTGAATTGAAAGAGAAGACAAGTGACTCTTACCTAGGAAGTCTAGTTCTTCGTACATAAAGTATGAAATTACATGTGAACAGGAGCAAAGACAATGTCCAAGGATTTTTAAACATTATAAAACCCAACAGGATAATATCCACCTGTTATTGCTGAGGTGTGTAGGCAAGGCTCTGATGTTAAATAAATATGTCAAAGATCCTCTTCTTTCTTCTCCCTGTCCTAGCTCCCTCTCTTTACAACAGAGAAAGGAAGTTTTAAAACAGTTTTCAATAGAGGAGAATTTTGAAATTCAACATTCTATTCATAGGAGTCTGCACATATGCAGAATAAACGTTCTGTGGCATTGTTCTTTCAAAAATCAAACTTGCTCGTCCCCTCTTTCCATCCTCACACAGAGAGCACTTTTGCCCAGTGTCTTTAAAACACCTGCACCTCGGGTGGCTGGTCACATTATCAAATAAAAGGTGGCAGACTTTGCCAATTTCCTTTCCCTACTCTGAATTAATAAGCCCGGCTCACAGAGCAGTCAAATTTTGTTTCCACCATGCAAATATAGATTACTTTCTCCTTGGCTGCGGCTTAAAAGTCTTCTCCCTCTCATGTGTGTCCAGAGCATCCACCTATCCCTGCAGCACGAATGCTGACAGTGGCCAAAGGATATGAAAAGCTGCAAGCCAGCCCTCAGCCCGTGGACTCCTCCTCTGCCGCTGTACAAGCCAGACAACCACCAGCTCATTCTCACAGACACAAAGAAGGGATCTTCTCTACTCCCTGGATCCCCGGAGACCCACTCTTGGCTCTGCATGTGGTTTCACCTCCAACTTGTTGGGTTTACTGCTAGAGGCCTGTATATATTTCCTGGGTCTGCCGTAACAATAACCACAAACTTGGTGGCTTCAAACAACAGAAATGTAAACTCTCACAGTCTGGAGGCCAGTCCAAAATCAAGGTGTCTGAGGGCCATACTCCTTCTAGCTTCTGATGGTTGCCAACATTGCTTGGCATTCCTTGGCTTGTGGCCACATCACTCCCATCTCTCTCTCCAAGGTCACACCTTCAACTCTGTGTCTGTCTTCTCCTCTTCTGTCTCTAATTCTCTCTCTGCCTTTCTCTTATAATGACACTTGTCATTGGAATTTAGGGCCCACCCAGATAATCCAGGGTGATCTCTAAGGCTTGAGATCCTTAACTTAATTACATCTGCAAAGACCTTTTTGCCAAATAAGGCCGCATTCACAGCTTCCAGGGGTTAGGTCATGGACGCATCTTTTGGCAGCCGCCATTCAAGCCTCTACAAGGCCTTATCTCCTTGGACTCAGAAGTCTTTCTTTGCTGGTCTTTTTAAGAGTTTTCAAACCTGTATCCACAGTGCTGTACTCATTAACATTGCCTATTGTATTCAGAAATGATACTTAACACCACAAAGGGCTGCATGTCACTCAAGAATCCCATTAAAGTGGTTCATCCCAGGTTTCTTCTCTCAACCTGCAATCTCTACATCTTTTCCTCCATCCACTTCTACCTTCACTCAATTTTGCTGGCTCCAGTCTTCCAGTTCCTAAGACTAGAAATCCCTTCTCCCCTTCCTACACAGAGCAATGTAGCCTAGCCCAGTTACTCCAAATGCATGCCTGCATATCCATCACCCTCCTCAAACGAAGGATCCTCTAGTTACCAGAATCCACTCTTTCTGGTAGTAAAGGGAAAGGTGTTCAACAAGTTTTGTCCTTTTTAGGATTTTTAAAAATTTAGTTTATTGAGGTGAAATTCATATAACATAAAGTGAACCATCTTTAAGTGTACAATTTGGCAGCATTTAGTACATTCACAATGTTGTACAGCCATCACCTCTATCCAGTTCCAAAACATTTTCATTACTACAAAAGAAAACCCCTACCCGTTAAGCAGTCATTTCCATTCCCTCCCTCCCCTAGCACTGGGCAACCACTAATCTACTTTCTGTTTCTATAGACTTGCCTATTCTGGACATTTCATATAAATGGAATCACACAATATGTGGCCTGTTGTATCTGGCTTCTTTCACTTAGCATGTTTCCAAGGTTCATCCATGTCATACCATGTATCAGCACTTCATTCCTTTTTTTTTTTCTTTTGTGAGGAAGATCAGCCCTGAGCTAACATCTGTGATAATCCTCCTCTTTTTGCTGAGGAAGACCGGCTCTGAGCTAACATCTATTGCCAATCCTCCTCCTTTTTTTTCCCCAAAGCCCCAGCAGATAGTTGTATGTCATAGTTGCACATCCTTCTAGTTGCTGTATGTACGACGCGACCTCAGCATGGCAGGACAAGTGGTGTGTCAGTGCGCACCCGGGATCCAAACCCGGGCCGCCAGTAGCGGAGCGTGCACACTTAACTACTAAGCCACGGGGCCGGCCCACTTCATTTCTTTTTATGGCTAAATAATATTCCATTATATGGCTATGCTATATTTTCTTTTTTTTTAATTTTTTATTGATTTTTTATGTGTGAGGAAGATTGGCCCTGAGCTAACATCTATTGCCAATCTTCCTCTTTTTGCTGAGGAAAATTGGCTCTGAGCTAACACCTGTGCCCATCTTCCTCTATTTTGTATGTGGGACACCACCACAGCATGGCTTGATAAGCGGTGTGTCGGTCTGTGCCCAGGATTCAAACCTGTGAACCTGAGGCCACCAAAGTGGAGTGCGCGAACTTAACCACTATGCCACTGGGCTGGCCCCTACATTTTCCTTATCCATTCATCTGTTGATGGTTAGGTTTATTTTTTAACATTCCTTATTGCAAAGTTTTATTCATTCATTTCACAAATATTTACTGAGTGATAACAATGTGCTAGGCACAGTTCAAGGAGTCGGGGATATAGCACTTGACAAAACAACAAAAATTTCTGCCCTCATGAAGCTTACATTCTGGTGGGGCAGACAGATTATAAATAAGATAAACAACTAAAATATTTTGTGTGCTAGATAGAAGTGCTAAGCAGTAAAGAAGGGTTGGCTAGTGACTGGAAGGGGCCATAAGAGGAACTTCCTGGGGGTGACTGGTCATTTTCTGTTTCTTGATCTAGGTGCTGGCTACATGGGCATGCTCAGTTTGTGAAAATTCAGTGAGCTTGCGCTTAAGATTTGTGCACTTTTCTATACATGTAAGCCAGCATGCTTCCATTTCCTTTAAAAGACAACTTATTGCACCTATCTCTGCTGCTGACTCTAACAAAACGAGTGTGTCAAACCAGGTGGTTTTGCTACCTTGGGGGTCCAGCTGAATCCCTGACCCTGTTCCTGAGTGAGTTTAGGATGTCACCAAATCGTGGTGCTGGTTTGAGCACTTTGCCATTCACTTATGTCCTTCAGGTTTCTGGATTATTCCAGCTCTCTCTATCAACCATAACTGTAAGTGGACAGCCCGGGTTTACATTGACCATGTTGGCAATTTCAGCTTGTTATCTTATTTCTTTTAAACACATTTCTGCCATTATCTTAAGCCCGGTTTGGCTCTTTTTTTAATGCTGACCTTAGCAAGAACAAAAATTTTATTTCGAGGGAAAGAATGGCTATGGAATCACAACACTGGAGGAGAACAGCAACAGGCTATAATGAAAGGTAATTATATATTCAGAGAGGAAAGAGTCACCCTGGGGTATCAATTTAAGAAAATGGCTGAGAGTTTCTCTCTCCTGATGTTCTATCCAGTAAAACAACCTAAATCAGGAAGTAGTCCCTAGTAGGCACTTAAATTGAACTAATTTGGGGAAAAGATGGGTGAATAATAAAAATTGGCCTTAGGTAGGGTCCATATTCCTACGCATGTATAACACTTCAGAGTTTATTCAGCCAAAATTCTGTGGCCACAAACACAAGTACCTTGATTTGCCCACAGTGTGATGAAGGACTCTTCCTTCATTATGTGAATTGTTATTATGCCTCCATCATAACTAAGATGAGTTTGGGATGTAAAGGTAACAATGACATATACTGCCTGAGAGGCTGCTGGACAACAGGGTGGGAACGTGTCTTCGAGGATGATATTTGAGAGAAGAAGACAAGGGGGGGACATTGAGTGGTAGAAAAATCAGAACCAGAGGGGACATTTATTAATATAAATAGGAAGGAAGTTGGCCAAGATGGTCGAGAAGGGGTGGATCAGGATTTAGTTAAGAGAGGAGACTGCTGAAATACTGACCTCACTTGAAAGGTAGAGAGACATGTTTGCTGGGAGATATCTGCGTGTACAATTCAGAGAAGCTGCTAACTCAAGGGACAGGGCCACCAAAAAGTTTAATTCTGGCCTGAAGCCAGTGCCAAAAGGGGTGAGATATCTCTCCCCACCAGCTTTAAGATGTCTCTACCCGGACAGCCTGAGTTGGAAAAAGAGGTCAAAAATGAAAATGCCTGACATGCAAATTAAGTTGTGTCAAACTGTATTCGGGGACTAGGCAAAGCTCCTATAATTCACAGACCAAGAAAATATAGCTATTTATAGATCAAACTTCCTCTGCTTTTGGTAAGACAGATGTGTCGGTGACCAAAACAGAGCAGGTGGAGTCCTGAATGAGACTGTGGGGCTGCAGCCTAAAGAGGAGATAGACACCTCACACCCGTCAGAATGGCTATTATTAAAAAGACAAGAAAGAGCCAGCCCTAATGGCCTAGTGGTTAAAGTTCAACGCTCTCCACTTTGGCAGCTGGGGTTCAGTTCCTGGGCATAGAACCACACCACTCATCTGGCAGTAGCCGTGCTGTGGTGGTGGCTCACGTAGAAGAACTAGAAGGACTTACAACTAGAATATACAACTATGTACTGGGGCTTTGGGGAAGAAAAAAATAAAAGTAAAAATAAATTTAAAAAATAAAAAGACAAGAAATAACAAGTGTTGGAGACGGTGCGAAGAAAAGGGAACCCTCATACACTGCTGGTGGGAATGCAAACTGGTGCAGCATCTATGGAAAACAGTACAGAGATTCCTCCAAAAATTACAAATAGAAATACCATATGAAACAACTATTCCACTTGTGGGTATTTATCCAAAGAACATGAAATCAACAATTCAAAGAGATTTATGCATCCCTATGTTCATTGCAGCATTATTCACAATAACTAAGACTTGGAAGCAACCCAAGTGCCCGTCAACAGATGAATGGATAAAGAAGATGTGGTATATATATAGAATGGAATTCTACTCAACCATAAAAAAAGACAAAATCGTGCCATTTGTGACAACATGGATGGACCCTTAGGGTATTATGCTAAGCGAAATAAGTCAGACAGAGAAAGATAATTACCACATGATTTCATTCATATGTGGAAGATAAACAAACAAACACATAGATATGGAGAACAGATTGGTGGTTACCAGAGAGGAAGGGGATGGGGGGAGGGTGAAAGGGATAAAGGGGCACATATGTATAGTGATGGATAAAAACTAGACTATTGGTGGTGAACATGATGTAGTCTATACAGAAGTCGAAATATACTGATGTACACATGAAATTTATATAATGTTATAAACCAATGTGACCTCAATAAAATAAAAAATAAAGAGGAGATAGACCTTTAATTCCTCAGGTCATGTAGTAGAAAAGAGGAGAGACCACCATAGGGGCCCATTGCCTGAAACACAGATGCCTAAAAACATTGCATTCTCAGTTTCTCAGTGATAACTGGGCACCATTTTGATGTATTTTGAAATTATAACCCAAATATCTAAACAGGAGGAGAGGCCTAAGGTAAATATCACAGGTCACCAGATGGTTTTCCTACACGACTCTTATAGTCATTTTTTCACCCACTAGGGCTCAGTCAACTCATAGTAGCAATAAAACCCTTGTACTCATACAGTGCTTTATTGTTAACAAAGTACTCTCGTGCTTTCTTTCATTGGATTATTTCCTCAAGTCCTGGTGTGGAGAGATGCCTTAAAGGCCCGGGCCTATGAGAAGTAAGGAGCCTACCAAGAAGGAGGTCATTCTGGAAGTTCCCGGCTATGCCAGTTAGAGTCAGTGCAGTACCCTGAGGCTGTTATCACTGCTAGGTCCAAAGATCGAGGAGAGAGAGTGGTAATTGGAACCCAGAAGGGAAAAGTCTCATACAGAGAGCTGCCTTGAGAAGAGCCATGACCTGTGTCAAGGAACACAGCCAAAGTGAGGTGACCCTGCAGGGAGAAAGCCAGGGAAATGGATCTCTGACTTTATTCTACCCCCTGCCTTTGATCTCTTGCTGGGGCTCCCCATTGCCCAAACCCAAGCAGAAGCCAGAGGGACAGAGAGCAGGGTGGAGAAGAATGGAGAGTGGGTCTGAAGGGGCAACAAAAGCCATCTGGCACTACTTGAGCGACCAGGATTTTCCTCATTAATTGAACCCTTTGTAACCACAGACCCACTAGGACAGGTTCAAACTGACCCCTTCTCTTATCAACAGAGTAATTAAGAATTGTTTTTCAGAAAATTCGCAAAATCACATTGCCAGAGCATGCACAAAAGAGGAAATCTTGACCTTAAATGACACCAGAACCAGAGATTCTCCCTGCCACAGAACTAAAGCACCAGAACTTGAAAGTCGGACTCTCATCAGAGGCAAGGGATCCGTTGTCTAGGAACATCTTGTGTTCAAACCCCTTCCACACCTTACCATAAATGATTAAAACCTTATTATAGGGCCGGCCCCATGGGTTAGTGGTAAGTGCGCGTGCACTGCTGCTGGCGGCCTGGGTTCGGATCCTGGGCGCGCACCAACGCACCGCTTCTCCGGCCATGCTGAGGCCGTGTCCCACATACAGCAACTAGAAGGATGTGCAGCTATGACATACAACTATCTACTGGGGCTTTGGGGGGAAAAAAAAACCTTATTATAAATGATTAAAACCTTACTATAAATGCTTAAAGCTCTCCAATCAAAACCTGCCCCACCAGCATTTCTGCGTACCAGCCTATTCTCCCTAACCTCTCAAATTTCACCCCAAATCCTGAAAAGGGGAGACAGATCTGAGAGCTTATGCCTCCTGTCTCCTTGCAGATCAATCTTGCAATAAAGCCTTTTCTTTCCTCAAAAGCTGACACCATAATAATTGGCTTTTTATGTGCATGAGGTAGAAGAACCCCATCTTTGTGTGGTAACAATTTCTTATATGATTTTCTTCATTAATTGAACACTTCTGGGCCGGCCCCATGGCTTAGCAGTTAAGTACGCGAGCTCCGCTGCTGGCGGCCCGTGTTCGGATCCCGGACGCGCACCGACGCACTGCTTCTCCAGCCATGCTGAGGCCGCGTCCCACATACAGCAACTAGAGATGTGCAGCTATGACATACAACTATCTACTGGGGCTTTGGGGGAAAAAATAAATAAAAACAAAAATTAAAAAAAAAAAAAAGATTCTTTAATTGAACACTTCTTATATGCCACATCATCATATCTTTTAACTCTCACAAGCCTTGGAGGTAAGTGGTATTTTCCCTATTTTAGAGGTGAAAAATGGTGATAAAGAGATGTTAAGTGACTTGGCCAAGGTCACTGAGTTAATAGGTAGGAGGGCCATGATGTGAACCAAGTGTGCTAACACCAGAGCGTGCTCTCTTAACCACCACCCTATGCTGCCTCCACAACACCACAAAGCCTTTGTACAGTTAAGGCAGCTGCAAGAGTAAAATGAGACAACACAGGGGATGCCCTTGCATTACAGGAGGTGTTGCTCTTGTCATCCTTTGAAACGAAAACAGGCAGACAGATTGTCTTCAGGGACCTACAGAAAAGGGGGCATTGAAGAAACTGGCCAGTTGCTTTGGTGGGGAGCAGCTTCAAGAAAGGAAAGGGAAGCCGAGCTGAGAACAAGGGAAGAACCAGGTACTAGAAGCTGACCTGCCTGGAGCAGCAGAGAAGAGACAGGGAAATTCCCCAGGAGGAGCCTGTGATGTCACCAGAGGGAAGAGGGCTGAGGTGGAGAGGCCAGCAAAGGTGTGGAGTCTGGGCAAGCTGCCCACAGGCCACTAGGCAAATGTCTCTGGTTTCGTTAAAAGAAGAACTGAACTAATTAGAGACATAACTATACCTCAAAGACTCTCTGCAGGTATTTCAACAGAGCCAGGGGAAATGAGGGTGTCAGCCCAACTCCAAAGAGCTGCTCAATCTTGGGGTTGGTTATAGCCAGTTGAGGGCAAGAGAGACATTCAATGTAACAAATGGCTTTCCGCAGGGGTCAGTCCTCTCCTTACACTCACATTAAAATTTTACCTCCACCTATTGAATGATGGAAGAGAAAACCCTGGCTTGCCAATTTTGCATGATTTTCCCACAACTTGAAGAGGGAAGGAGTGCCAGGCTTGGGTTTGTTTATGTAGTCCTGGGAAATGTGTTTTATACATATCTTCTTATTTAAATACCAACCAACCTATGAGCAAATACAGGTCCTCTTTTACATAGAGGAATTCGAGGCTCAGATTTTAAGTTATTTCCCAAAGTCACACTAGTTACTGGGGAAGCTGTGCCTTTCCCAGTAACCTCCCATAACTGACCCCATCTTAACAACAGAATGTTAAAGCTGTTTTTTAGGGACAGCGAGCCAGCCAGGAGCATGTGCAGAAGAGAAAATTTTGACCTGCCAATTGAAACTCATCCTGCCAGTGCTTCCACATACCAGCCAGTCTTTCCTAATCCCTTAAACTTTACCCCAAAACTTGGATGGGTGAAGCAGATTTGAGAGCCTTACCTTCTGTCTCCTTGCCAGTCGACCTCGCAATAAAGCCTTTTCTTTTCTCAAAAGCTGCTGTGCCATGGTGTCAGCTTCTGTGCATGTCAGGTGGCAAGCCCTTGCTTGGTAACATCCCTGCTCCACTCTTGCCCACCTTACAATCCACTCTCCACACAGCAGCCAGAAACATGAATCAGACCATGTTATTTACCTACGTGAAACCCTTCAAAGAGATCCCATTGCTGTTTGAATGAAATCTAAAACCCTTACGCTGGTGTGCAGGGCACTGAGAGCTTTTGTACCCCTCTGCTCTCATCTCGCATTCCTCTCATCTGCACTCACTACTGTCTAGTCACCTTAGCCTTTGTAGAGGAGGAAAATAATTTTCCCTTTACTCTTCTAGGTTCTTGGCTGAGAACCCCCTGTAACAAGACAGATTAACAGAAGAAAAAGCAAACAAAAGTTTAATAACATGTATACCTCCTGTATACATGGGAGAGACCCAGGAAAACTGAGTAAGTCTCTGAAATGGCCCAAGACACCCCCTTAAATACCATCTTCAGCTAAAGACAAAAGAAGATGTTGAGGGGATGGGGAGTCAGTTGTAGGAGGTTATCAGTCACAGCACAGGTATGGTTGTTATGCAGATTTAAGTCACTGCCTTCTCCACTGATAAGAGTTTCTAGAGTTTTAGTCATCCTCCTCTTCCTGGTACAGAGAGGGAAACACCCTTACAAGTAGAGATTTCTCTTACAAATGTAAATGTCTCTTACAAAAGGGTAACCTCTACTCAGTTTTCAGAGCTTCTCCTATGTCTACTGTTTCCTAAAAACAACCAGCTCAAGATAATCTTTATGCCAAAAAGGCATATTTTGAGTGACAAATTCTGCTCCCCTTCACCTTCCAACAATTAGAACACAGCAAGCTCTTCCTTGCCTCAGGTCCTTTGCACTTACTGTTCGCTAAGCCTGTAAATCAAGCTCTTACCATTTTCACACATGGTTGGCAGCCTTGTTTCTCAGCTTAACTGTCACCTCTTCCCTTACCACCCTAGCCTGAGTACCCTCCACTCCCCTCCCCCCACACACCCTGATTCTCCATCACAACGTTCTGTTGATTTTCTTCACAGCACTTACCATAGCCGGAATTATTTTTATAGATTCACTTGATCATTGGCTGTCTTAGGATATAAGCACAGGACAGCAGGCCCCTGATTTCTAAATCCTCAGACCATCCTCCACCCAGAGCAGTGCCTGCCATAGGGTGGGCCCTCAATAACTATTTGTGCTTATTGTTCAACTCGCCTTCTGTCACGATTAGTCCTGATCAGAACCTTAGGACGTCGTGTCAAGTCTGGTTTCCTGGATAAAGGAAAATGGTGAGGAACCTGAAAATGTAGGAGGAGCAAAGGTAGTTTTTTCAGTCAACTTGGGCTGCCATAAAAAAATACCACAGACTGAGTGGCTTAAGCAACAGAAATTTATTTTCTCACAGTGCTGGAGGCTGGAAGTCTGAGATCAGGGTGCCAGCATGCTCAGGTTCTAGTGAGAACTCTCTTCCTGGCTTGTAGAGGGCCTCACATGGCAAAGAGAGAGAGAAAGAAAGAGAGAGCAAGCTCTCTGGTGTCTCCTCTTATAAAGGAACCAATCCCATCATGAGGGGCCCACCCTCATAACCCCATCTAATCCTAATCACCTCCCAAAGGCCCCATCTCCAAATACCACCACATTGGGGGTTAGGACTTCAACATATGACTTTTGGGAGGACACAATTCAGTCCACTGCAGTAGTGGAATTCATTAGAAAAGGAATGAAGAGTAGATTCATGGACTTTGAGCATGGACCCAACTACCATTCCATTCGTTCATTTAACAAACATCTGTTAAGTGCTTACTATGAACCAAAATTATGGTGCTGAGCCATGGGAAACATATAAGTATAGGGGAGGGAGACATATTCTCTACCCACTCTGGGTCCTTCTGGCTGGGCTACAAATTAAATTGACAAGAGACAGAATAACAGGAGAAAATCAAACAAAGCTTTATAACATGTATACATGGGAGACACCCAGGAAACTGGGTAACTTGCCAAAATGGCGGGGGCTCTCATCTTAAATGCCATCTTCATCTAAAGACAGAGGAAGATGTTGGGGGTGGGGGGAGTCAGCTGTGGGAGATTACCAGAAAAGCACACAAAGAGTAAGGTTATTATGCAGATTTTAGTCCTTGCCTTCCGCATTGATAAAAGTTTCTAGAGATAAGATCATCCCCTCTTCTTCTTGGTACAGAGAGGGAAATACCTTTACAGATGGAGATTTCCCTTACGAATGTAAATGTCTCTTACAAAGGGTAAATTCTACTTTTCAGAGCTTCTCCCATGTCTACAGTTTTTAAAAGTAATAATCCTCATTAGCCCAAAATAATCCTCATGCCAAAGAGACACATTTTGGAGTGGCCAATTCTCATCCCCCACATAAGCATAGAGAAGACGGTGCTGGCACTCAAAGAGAGTATATAAACATGTAAGCAGACACTATCATAAAGTATGGTGAGCACTAAATTAGAGATTTGTACAAAATGCCATTGGAGTACAAAAGAGAGAGTAAAGGCTTCTGCCTGGGGAAGGCAGCAAAGGCTTCAGGGAGGAGGTAACATTTGAGCTTTGACTTGAAAAAAGAGTAAGAGTTCACCAAACGGAAAAGCAGGGCAAAGCATTCCAAACAATGGGAACAGAAGTCCATGTGTTGCTCCTCCCTGTTTTTTTTTTCCTTGCAATTTATTCATTGAAGAAATGGAGTTTTTTCTCCTAGAGAATGACCTGTTATGCTAGATTTTGCTTATTGCATCCCCAGAATGCCTTTAACAGGTTCATCTTGCCCCTGTACTTCATGTAAACTGGTAATAGAATTTAGAAGCTTTATCAGAGTCAGGTTTGACTTTTTGGCAAGAATACTTCATAGCTGATATTTAAACCTCCATCAGGAGGCACATAATATCTCCTTTTTTGTGACATGGTCACTGATGATAAATGCCCAGATCCATTACTTCATTAACTATTTGGAAAACGATGATATTCTAGCTTTTTAGACTCAGAATTCTTTTATACTCATAATAGCTATTGAGGACTCCACAGAGCTTTTGTTTATGTAGGTTATATCTATTGATATTTACCACACGCAATATTAAAACTGAGAAATTTTAGAACGTATATATTCATTTTAAAGTAACAATAATAAGTATAACATAAATAACGTATTTTATGAAAAATAACCATACTTTTCAAGACAAAAACAATTAGTGAGAACAAATATACATTTGGGTAAATCTCTGTAATGCATGGCTTAATAGAAGACAGCTGAATTCTCATATCTTCTTCTATACTCAGTCTGTTGTGAAATGTTGCTTTGGTTCAAGTAAGTGAAGAATATCCAGCCTCTCACAGATATGTAGGTAGAAAAGGGAGGAGCATTTTAAAAGCTTCTACAGAAAATTGCGGCTATTCTTTTTAAAAAGAAATAGTAATTTCTTAAAGGTTAATTGGGATGTGGAATCGGAAGCCACAGCAAGGTACTTTTTATATTCTGTTTCATTAAAATCTGTGTCATACTTTGAATGGATCTTTTACCCATCCACGATTTTGTAACATCATGCATTAGTCATCTCAAAAATATTCGTTCATTGAGTTATGCAAATATTGCAAATGTTGACACATTTAATTGCACAATATCCAAAAAAGATCCCATTTGTTAATGTCACCACCAACCTCATCAGAAAAGTCTTTAAATATTGAGAAGATATTAAACTCATGGTGGTGGATACAAGTTTTCCAAAATTCCAATTTTCACTTGAAAGCTTGATTTTTATCATTGGCAATAAATACTGTCAAGTTGTTTTCTTTGAAGTGACAAGGCTCACATCTTAATTTTCAAGAAAATGTCTGCCAAATACTGCTGTCAGAATAACCATAGTTTGCCTGTCAGTGGTTCTTTTAAGTAAAAATTGTGTTGCCCGAAAAAAGCGGCTAGTTCAACTCGCAACTAAACAATTGCACAGTTGCTTTTCCTGGAGACAGCCATCATACTTCAGGGTACGGCAGAAGTACTTCATGCGTATTTCCCATTTCGTCATACAGAATATTAAAAAGACATGTACTCAAGGGTTGAGATTTAATAAAATTAATAATTTTTACTGCTTCAACAAGGACATTCTTAAGTGAAACTGGCAGTTTTTTTACTGTGAATATGGCAGTGAAGAATACAGGGACTACTAGTTCAGTCGGTACCACTGCCTTAACTCATGCTAAGGCACCAGCACTTTTAGCCACTGTTGCTTTTGCACCACCAATACAATGTCAACCTAGTGAAAAAGGTAAATAACATCTTAGTATTATTATGAAAATAGTTTTGACTTATGGACCCCTGAAGGAATCTAGGGGCCCACACTTTGAGAACTGCAGTTTTAATTCTATCATTCCCTCTTCATTTTAAAATTAGAATACTTCCATAGAGAGAAACTTTCCTTCATTAACTATTTGGTTACCCTGAGGTCAGTTTGTACAAGAAAAGGCAGGGGGCCAGCCCGGTGGCGTAGTGGTTAAGTGCACGTGCTCCTTTGGCAGCCTGGGGTTCACAGGTTTGAATCCCAGGTGCGGACCAATGCACCACTCATCAAGCCATGCTGTAGCAGTGTCCCACGTACAGAATAGAAGATGGGCATAGATGTTAGCTCGGAGCCAATCTTCCTCAGGTATAAGAGAAAGACTGGCAACAGATGTTAGCTCAGGGCCAATCTCCCTCACCAAAAAAAAAAATGCAAGTTAAATTCTTGATTTTTCCCTTTTATTTACCAGTTTTAAAAAAAATGATTCTCTAGCATCCTCCAAGGGGATCAATGATAATATTTGTTAGTTTGTTTCATTATGAACTTACACATTTTAACATATTCAATGTGTTTCTATCCCTTTAAGTTATTATTTTTATTGACACTTAACTTGTCCCATCATTTGCTAATGGTAGCCTTTTCACATTGGCTACTGAGTCCTTTTGTTTTTTTTTTTTTTTTAAAGATTTTATTTATTTTATTTTTTCCCCCCAAAGCCCCAGCAGATAGTTGTATGTCATAGCTGCACATCCTTCTAGTTGCGGCATGTGGGACTCGGCCTCAGGATGGACGGAGAAGTGGCGCCTCGATGCGCACCCGGGATCCGAACCCGGGCCGCCAGCATTGCAGCGCGCGCACTTAACCACCAAGCCACAGGGCCGGCCCTACTGAGTCCTTTTGATATGACCCCTGTAATCTTTTTTTTTTTTTTTTTTAGAAATTCTGCTCTTTAGTTTTGTTATTTATTTATTTTTTTGTGAGGAAGATCTGCCCTGAGCTAACATCCGATGCCAATCCTCCTCTTTTTTTGCTGAGAAAAATTGGCCCTGGGATAACATCTGTGCCCATCTTTCCTCTACTTTATGTGGGGCGCCACCACAGCATGGCTTGACAAGTGGTGCATCAGTGTACGCCTGGGGTCTGAACCGGCGAACCCCAGGCCACTGAAGCGGAGTGCTCCCACTTAACTGCTACGCCATGGGGCCGGCCCAACCCCTGTAATCTTTGATAGCTTCCTTGCCTTCTTGTAGGACAAGATATTCTATGGTCATACTGTACTTGTCCTGAGTCAGACCTAGAATCAACCATTTCTCCTAGAGCCCTGGTTTCTTTCAGTAGGAAATGGTATTCAAAAACCATAATCTGGGTGCTGGGAATGCTGTGCCACTTATCAATGTATTGCCTCTTAGATCCAAATTCATCCTTTTAGACTGCTCTGTGAAAATGGATCTGGGCCCTTTAAATCTTTTCTCCTTTGCCAGCCGGTGCTGAAACATTGTCAGTAGAGGGCTCTGGAGAGACATTGCTGGAGGAAAGGGGTTTGCTTCCCGGTTCTGGTGGTCTCTCTCAGCAGGCTCCTGCAGCATGGGTGGCATTACCCAGCCCCAGACTCCTGCAGTGTGCCAGCAGGACCCAGTAACAAATGGCTTTCCCAAGCACCCCAGGGGGTGGATTTCTGCCATGTTCCAGAGGGTGGATTTCTAGCAAGTTCCAGAGGGCTGTTTTCCAGAAATTCCCAGAGGGTAGATCCAAATAGCATGTTCCATCAGTGGGGCACCACAACTTCTCTGCCATTCAGTGAGCCACGGCCATGACCTCTCCAACACAGTGTTGATCTCAGGCCTAGGGGTGGAAGGGGAACTCTTCATTGGGTGTTCCATCTCAGTGTTATTGGTAGTGATTGCACCTTATGTCTGCTACTTCTATATTTGCCATTGTCTTTATTTCTTACTAGCCAATCCCTTGTTACTCTAATCTCCTTCTACAGTTAATCATTCTTTATATTAAACTTTCCCTGTTCAAATTATTGTGTAATTTCTCTCTCATTGGACCCAGACTGATACAACTGCTCAATGTTACTGAGTTGGTCATTTCTGCTATGCACCTCCATTGGATATAGCTAGCAAATACATATTATTTTAAAGAAAAAATACATCATAAATTCATACTGGTAGTTTCTATTCACAGGATTAAAGAGCTTGATTTTATATTTTTTCTCTTCTCTACTGAAAATCTTGGTTCCTAATGACATTAACACAATTAATTATAAGTTTTATCCTATTAAATATATATTTAACATTAAATACATGTATTTAATAAATGTAATATATAAATATATATAATATTATCAGAAAAACAAAAACAATATATTACTCTCAGGTTAAGATTATTTTTGTATTTCCTTTTTATCCTTGGGGTATATTCCATTAGAAACTTAGAGTCAAATCACTGTCTTTTAAAGTTCACTTGATATAATTTGTCTCCAGGTGATTAAGCCATTAACTCAATACACAGATCCATTTCTTTCATTATGCTTTTGATTTTTAGATATTGCTTTTTTAAATGTTTGATTAATTTTACGTTTATAATTATGTAAAATATTGACATGATTCTAAAGTTAAATCTATAATTCAAAGTATCTTGGGACAAATCTAGGTTCTGTCCCTCCACTCTGTTTCCTTCCTCCTTCCATAGGTAACATTTTATTTATTTTATGGTCTATCCTTTGATTGTCTTTTCAAAATATGGGTACATACATATTTGCATCCTTCCCCCTTTCTTAGATAAACCATAGTAAACTATGTCCATTTATTTTTCCACTTTGCTGTTTTTTACTTGTTATATCCTGGAGAATATTTCATAGCAGTGCATAGAGATATTCTTTTTTCCCCTTTACACTTAAATATTATCTCACTGTGTAGATATATCAGAATTTATTCAACTAGGCCCCCAATAGGCATTTGCGTTGTTTCCAGTTTTTTGCTACCATAATCAATGCTGCAATAAATATTTGTGCTTTCATCTTTTTATACTGTACCATTGGGGTAGATTCCCAAAAGTGGGAATACCAACAGAAAATGTTGTCAAACTTGGATTTTTCTAACCTGATGGGAGAGAAAAGGTACTCCAATGTAGTTTAAATTTGCATTTCTATTATGAGCAAGACCAAGCTCTTTCCACATGGTAAAGAGCCACTTGCATTTATTTCTCTTAAATCAATTGTTCATATCTTTAGCCTGTTTTCTGGAATTTTTTTTTCTTCTCTATTTTTAAAAGCTTATAATATATTAGGGATAGTAACCCTTTATCTGTGACACAAGTTGCAAATATTTTTTCCCATTTTGTCATTTATCTTTTTATTCTATCTAAGGTGTTTTTGATTGGTTGGCTGGTTTTGCATGAAACAGTTATTTTAATGTAGCCACATTTATCTATTTTTTCCTTATGGCTTTCATATTTTGAGTCATAGTTGTAAAAGTTTTACCATCTCTCGGATTATAGGGCAGCCTTTCTACCTAAGTGTGGTCCTCAGATCAGCAACATAGGCATCCCCTGTATTCTGTTAGAAATGCAGAATCTCTGCCCCACCCCCCCCACCTCCCCACCTCCAGGCCTATTGAATCAGACTCTGCATTTTAACAAGCTCTCCCTAGGTAGTTAATTTGCACATTAATATTTGAGAAGCACAATTCTTGAGAATTTCACCCACATTTTCTTCTAGGACTGGTGAGGTGGATGAATGGTTCTTAACTGGAAGTCATTGGTGAGCTCTTATCCGCAGCTATTGAAGAAAAACAAGGAAGAATTGAGGCCAACACAAGCAAAGAGTGTGAATGGAAGGCTGTTCAGACAGCCAATATGATTAAATACAGATATGGGAATCATCTGTTAAAATGGTCTTTAAAAATATATCTTTTGCAGTGCTAGTATTATTTGATTGACCTATTGATCCATCATTTTATGAAACATCTGTGGACAATATACTAGTGAAAAGTGGGCTTTGGTTCTTTTCCTAATGAATAGCACTATCTCTTGCTGTTAAGCTTTTCACGATTCTTATGACCATGGACTTTGCAAAGGAAAAAATAAACCTCTTTAAGGCTTGCTGCGCTGCACAGCAAATTCTATTCCTCTCCCACAAGCTGCAAAGATGGTCATGTGACCAGTGCTAAATAAATGGGTGGGTAAAAGATTCCATAGAAGGATTCTTGTCATGCCTTTGCATTTAACACCATGTAGCTGTTTGTCAGTAATTTCCATTTCTGCCAGAATGTGTTATTCAATCTCCTTTGCCAATCGGTTATGTAGAACTTACTCAATAAGAATGGACGTACTGGGGAATTAGATCTTGACTCAGCTGTTTGTAACAGCTTTTTGCATTTTTCATTGTCTTGGAATGCAAAAGGGGTTTGCAGGAATGATTAAAGCAGGAATCAGCCACCGTAATATGGTGCTGTCATTCATTTTTAATACATAGGCTTGGATTCAAGAGCCACTGAGAGTTCCAAACACTATTAGAGAGAAGAATAACCGCTTTGACATACAGAACTGGGCCTGTGGACATGAGGAACATGCTGGTATAAATTTGACAAATGATTTCTTGCTCTAGTTCTCTTTTCACTTTTCTAGTATTTCTGAAGCAAAGTTCTTAAAATTTAGTATATCATTTTAAACCTAGATTTTAGATTTGGAGAAAGATAGGTTTAAAAGATATGTGTGGGAAAACACTTCATAAACTAAAAACAGCATCTTTATTTCGTTTACTGTAATGGGATTATGCTTCACATTTCAGCTTTATAAAAGGCAGGAAATGTAATATTCCATATTATAAAGGTTACTTAGTTAATGAGCTTCCCTAAATAAAGTAGCAGCTTTCCACAACTTCATGAAAGACATGCTCTGCCTAACTTTGCCTTACCTGGTGACCTACACTTGTAGGAACCATTTCCGTGAGATGTTTTCCGTAGTCATAGCATCAGCCTTTTCACACAGATAAACTACACAGGTAAAATATTCAGTTGCTAGTTGTTCTCATAAATTGCTAGCGGGAGTGTAAATTGGTATAACCCCAGAGGTGAATTCTGCAAAATTTATCAAAATTACAAATACATAAATCTTTTGACCGTCAATTCCACTTCTAGAGATTTATCCTACAGAAATACTTACATACGGGTGAAATAATGTATGTACAAGGCTGTTTTGAACACCAAAGATTAAAGACAACCTAAATATTCATCAATGGGAGACTAGCTACGTAAATTATGGTACACCCATGGAATACCAAGCAACTGTGGAAAAAAATGAAGAAACCCTCTGTAGTAATATGGAAATATATCCAGGATATATTGTTAATGGAAAAAAGCAAGGAGCAGAACAATATAGTATGCTAGCATTTAGGTAAAAGGGGCACATTATATATACATACACAAGCACAAAAGAGAAAATGTATATGCATAAATAAAAAAGATATATATACACACACACAAACAGCAAATAATATTGCTGTGGGGGGGAAACGGGATGTCTGGGGGACAGGGATATGAAGGAGATTTTTCACTATACACTCTTTTACACTTTGAATTTACAACTATGTGGATTCATTACTTATTCAAAATGTTTAAATGTTGAAAAAGTCAATATATACATTTGTACTTATCTATTTCCTTTTAAAGCACAGTTGCCTACAGATTGTGGAGGAGTCTAACCAGTTGGCCATGTTACCACCCTTTTGCTCCTTGCTGACTGGAAAATTCATCAGAGTCACTTCTCTGGGTTATGTGTGACCTTGCCGGTAGCCCACCTCTTCCCACAGCTCCAGCCTCTTTGATGCACATACGGGCTCAGCCTGACGCCAGCCCTAGGACCAAACACCCACCTTGGATAAGAAGACTATAGGAGGCCCCTAACACCATACTGGAAGCCAGCATCAAGTTGACCCAACTGCGGGGCCGGCCCCGTGGCGTAGCGGTTAAGTGCGCGCGCTCCACTGCTGGCGGCCCAGGTTCAGATCCCAGGCGCCCACCGACGCACCACTTGTCAGGCCATGCTGTGGCAGTGTCCCATATAAAGTGGAGGAAGATGGGCACAGATGTTAGCCCAGGGCCAGTCTTCCTCAGCAAAAAGAGGAGGATTGGCATGGATGTTAGCTCAGGGCTGATCTTCCTCACACACAAAAAAATGTTGACCCAACTGCTATTTGACTCTTATGTGAGGACTGGGAAGCGGATGCCCACGTTATTCTTGACATGTGGTCACCTTCCTTCTCTTGGGTGTCCAATGCTGTGTTAGTAATTTGCCCCCTGTAGGACTGGCTCCTGCCAGGCTTTTGTCAGTACTTGTCCCAGGGACTGAAGTCCTTGCATCTGCTGGCAGATGTCCCTTAGATAGACTCCCTGCCTAACTGTCTACCCACCTCAGGCTCTGAACATTGCCTTCCCCTGGAATCTTGGTTGCTAAGTTCTGCCCTCTTGCTGAGAAACCCCATTCCTCCGTTCCCATGTTTGGTCCTCCCATGCTGACCATTTTATTTGTTGATCCCTGTCAAACTCTTTAGTACTGTTACTATTATTACTTCCTTACTGTGTTAGACTTGCTGGAATGAATTTTGTCTTTGTGCCTGGAGCTAGGGAACAAGGTCCAAGGTGCAGTCCATCTCCTCCCAGTCTGTCCCATGCCATTGCCCAAAACCAGACAAGCTGGACACTGGGAGCAAGTCCACTGTTAAAAATGTACATCTCTGGGGCCGGCCCCGTGGCTTAGTGGTTAAGTGCGTGCACTCCGCTACTGGTGGCCCGGGTTCAGATCCTGGTCGTTCACTGACGCACCACTTGTCCGGCCATGCTGAGGCCGCATCCCATATACAGCAACTAGAAGGATGTGCAACTATGACAGACAACTATCTACTGAGGCTTTGGGGAGAAAAAGGGAAAAAAAAGGAGGAGGATTGGCAATAGATGTTAGCTCAGGGCCGGTCCTCCTCAGCAAAAAGAGGAGGATTGGCATGGATGTTAGCTCAGGGCTCATCTTCCTCTCTCACACACACACACGCACACACACACACACAAATGTACATCTCAGGGCTGGCCCCGTGGCTTAGCGGTTAAGTGCTCGCGCTCCGCTACTGGCGGCCCGGGTTCGGATCCCGGGCACGCACCGATGCACCGCTTGTCGGGCCATACTGAGGCCACGTCCCACGTACAGCCACTAGAAGGATGTGCAGCTATGACATACAACTATCTACTGGGGCTTTGGGGGGAAAATAAATAAATAAATAATTTAAAAAAAATGTACATCTCTGATTGGAGGGTCTTCTGTACCTCCTCTGAACTTTAGTCTGCTTGAAGTTTTATTTACATATCTATAATCGCTCACTCATTGGCAACATACACATTTAATGGAGGCTTAAGGTTTCAACTTTTTTGTGTGTGTGTGAGCAAGATCAGCCCTGAGCTAACATCCGTGCTAATCCTCCTCTTTTTGCTGAGGAAGACTGGCTCTGAGCTAACATCTATTGCCAATCCTCCTCATTTTTTCCCCCAAAGCCCCAGTAGATAGTTGTATGTCATAGTTGCACATCCTTCTAGTTGCTGTACGTGGGATGCGGCCTCAGCTTGCCCAATGTCACATAGTTAATAAGTAGTGGAACCAGAATTTTGAACCCAGGTGTTTTTACTCCAGAACTGTCACTACATCATTGTATTCGTTTTGGTAAAAACAAAAAAATTACAATATAATCAAACAAAATCTAAAGTAAAATATGATCATTTTAGAATGATCATTGTAATTTAGCATTAATAAATGTGTTGATTTTTTGGCAACATCTGTTTTTTCAGCAGCTTGACATTCTCCACTAAATGCTAATGCTATTAACAATTAAACATGTTTCCTCAAGCGTTTTAATTATTTTCAGTTTAGAAAACAAATATTGGGGCCAGCCCGGTGGTATAGCGGTTAAGTGCGTGCGCTCTGCTTCCGCTGCCTGGGGTTTGCAGATTCAAATCCCAGGCGCACACTGACGCACCACTTGTCAAGCCATGCTGTGATGGCGTCCCATATAAAGTAGAGGAAGATGGGCATGGATGTTAGCCCAAGGCCGGTCTTCCTTGGCAAAAAGAGGAGGATTGGCATGGATATTAGCTCAGGGCCCATCTTCCTCACACACAAAAAAAAGAAGACAAATATTTATTGAGCATGTGATATGGTAATCAAGGATAGTGATTGTCAAAAATGAGATTAATAAAGAATGCACTTCAGAAAAGCCTCTACTCCCCTCAGCAAAATAACAAATAATTAAAAATTTTTATTAGTTTAATGCAAAGCTATAATTTCATTGGCAATGATTCTTTTGAACTTGAAATGTTCCTTGGTACCTTTTCTGCATTCTTCACAGCAGAATCTTTACACATTTGAAAAATTTGGAGTAAGAAATGGAAAGTCAGCAATTGTCCTTAAAATCATGTGTCTAGTGGGGCACTTACTCTATCAATTACATGATTAAAAATAGTAAACTATAATTCCTTCCTCCGAAAAAGTGCCAAACTTATGGTGCTATCATATAAGCACAGCAAAAATCTTTAACGTATCATGAAATTTTGCTAACATGTAACCAAAGGAGTCATCCATGCAGATAACATGAAAAAAATATAATTATCTCTTATGTTTTAAGACAATCCTTTATCTATTGCTATATATTTTATAATATGTAACTCTAACTGACTTCCTCATATTTGCAGCTAAGAAATGGCCAATTATTAATCCACCTCTGCCACAGCGCTTTATCTTTACCTTACCAACGAAGGCTTCAGAATCCTTTAGACTGAAAAGCCAGCAAACTTAAAAAGAATTGGGAAATGCTCTTGACACACCAGTGAACTATAGGTAGGCTTTTTGTGCACATGCAAGCTTTGTTTCATTCCAACAATTGGTGCAGCAGTAACAAATGTAACAAGGGTACTCTTTGGTGAAATGGAGATTCTGAATTATTCAAGGTAATTTTCCCAATAAAGTGATCTATTGTGATACCAATTACATGTTTGTGTTCATATTTTCATCGTACTATATAATTTGGTCTAGTAATGCTTAGAACATTAGACCTAAATGAAACTGCAAAACAAATAGAATGATTTATTACTGGATAGGCCATTGGAATAAAGATTAGATAATTTAAAACATTTATAGAATTTCACCCTCACTGTTGTTCAGGGCACCAAGCTGCAAAATAAAATTTGTGGGTTAGTACCATAATAATAGAGTAGGCAGAATTTTATGAGTTCCAGAAATCTGCGTGGAGGTCCCACATAAATAGAATGAAACTCTACATGACTAGGCAAAGAACAACTTCTGCAGAAAGAACTACCAGGAAGTAGTATTCAATCACTTCCCAGAGTTCACACAGGATCAGGGATTTTCAGGTTCTTACCAGCCCGAGTAGAGACTTTGATCCCAGAAATGTCATACCTTAGTGGTGCAGCTAATCTAGCCCTAAAGGGAAGGTTATTCTAGACCCGCCCTAAAAATTCTTTAAAGGAAGTCAGGAAAGGATCAAGCTGACCTACAAATAACATAACTGCCTGCCAGAACGAAGTCCAAGGGTATTTAAAGTAATATGGCAAATTCCAGGACTCAACTATGTAAAATTCATAATGCCTCACATCCAATCAGAAATTACCTACCATGCAAAGAAACAGAAAATATGACTCATAAGGAGAAAAATTAGTCAATAGAAACAGACACAGGAATTATGAAATGATGGGGTTAACAGATAAGGATGATAGAACAGCTATTATAAGTATTCTCAATATGGTAAAAATAGGAAGTATAGTAAAAGAAAATATGAACAGAATGAAAATAGAGGGCCGGCCCCGTGGCTTAGCGGTTAAGTGCACGCACTCTGCTACTCGCAGCCCGGGTTCGGATCCCAGGCGCGCACCAACACACCGCTTCTCTGGCCATGCTGAGGCCGCGTCCCACATACGGCAACTAGAAGGATGTGCAACTATGACATACAACAATCTACTGGGGCTTTAGGCAACAAAAAGGAGGAGGATTGGCAGTAGATGTTAGCTCAGAGCTGGTCTTCCTCAGCAAAAAGAGGAGGATTGGCATGGATGTTAGCTCAGGGCTGATCTTCATCACAAAAAAAAAAAAAAAAAAAAGAATGAAAATAGAAATGTAAGATATGGAAAAAAGAGCCAAATGAAAATTCTAGATATGAAAAACACAATACTTGAATTTATAATTTCACTGTATGGGATTAACAGCAGATTAGACACTACAGAAGAAAAGGCCAGAGAACTTGAAGACATAGCAACAGAAAGTATCCAAAATGAAGCACAAAGAGAAAAATGGCTAAGAAACAATACACAGAGCCTCAATGATCTATAGGAAAATATCAAGCGGTTTAACATATGTGCAATTGGAATTCCAGGAGAGGAGAAAGAAGGGGAATACAAAAATATTTGAGGAAATAATGGCCAAAAATTTTCCAAAATTAATTTTTTAAATCTAATAAACCTCAGTAGGTAAATGGATAAATAAACTGTGGTACATCCAGACAATGGGATATTAGTCAGCACTAAAAAGAAATGAGTTATCAAGCCATGAAAAGACATGGAGAAATCTTAAATGCATGTTACTAAGTGAAATCTGAGAATGCTACATACTGCATGATTACAACTATATGACATTCTGGAAAAGACAAAACTATAGAGATAGTAAAAATATCAGTGGTTGCCAGGCGGGGGGGGGGGGTGCGCAGCTGGAGGCGGGGATGAATAGGCAGAGCACAGAGGATTTTAAGGGCAGTGAAAATACTTTGTGTGATATTATAATGATGGATATATGTCATTATACATTTGTCCAAACCCACTGAAAGTACAACACCAAGAGTGAACTCTAAACTATGAACTTTGAGTGATTATGATGTTTCAATATAGGTTCATCCTTGGTAAAAAATGTACCATTCTGGTAAGTGATATTGATGATAAAAGAGGCTATGCATATATGGAGGCAAGGGATATATGGGAAACCTCTGAACCTTCCTCTCAATTTTATTGAAAACTTAAAACTGCTCTAAAAAAACAAAGTCTTTTTAAAAATCCCTATAAACTCACAGATCCAAATAGCACAACAAACTCCAAACATAATAAATACAAGGAAAACCACATCAAGACACATCAAAATCAAATTGTTAAAAAACAGCGATAAGGAGAAAATCTTGACAGTTCTCCAAAAGGTGACTGTCCACTTCATGATGTATTAAACAAAGTTTGTTTGTATCACATAAAAAAAAAAGAGAGAGAGAGAAATCTTAAAAGTAGCCAGAGAAGAAAGGCATATTATGTACAAATATACAAAGGTAAAAATCACTGTAGACTTTTCTTCAGAAACTATGAAAGGCATAAAAGCAGGTCTTTACAGAGCTGGAAGGGAAAAAAAAATGTCAACTTAGACTTCTCTACCTGGAAAACATATCCTTCAAAAATGAAGGTGAAAGAGTTTTCGGACAAACAAAAACTGAGAGGATTTGGCACCAGCACACCTGCACTACAAGAAATGTTAAAAGAAGTTTTTCCAGCAGAGGAATATGATACCAGAAAGAAACTTAGAACTACACAAAGGAATGAAGAGTGCTGAAATGGTAAATACACGGTTAAATATAAAAGTCATTTTTCTAATTTTTAATTTCTTTTACAACATCGTTTAAAGTAAAAATAATAATGATGTACTGTGGGATTTATAACATATGTAGAAATTAACACAAAGGCCAGGAGGGGAGAAAGAGAAGTACACTGTTGTAGGGTTCTCATACTGTATGTGAAGTGGTATAATATTATCTGAAAACAAATCACAATAAGATAAAGGTGCATTTTGTAAACCCTAGAGCAACCACCTCAAAACAAAAAGGTATTAAGAATAAGCGAATAGTGGAGATAAAACGGAATACAAAAGTACTCAATCAATCCAAAAGAAGACAGGAAAAGAGGGAAAAAGGAACAAAGAACAGATGGACAAATGAAAAAACAAAGAGAAAATGTTAGATTTAAAGCTAATCATGCTGATACACTAAATGTAAATGGTCTAAACGCTCCAATTAAAAGGCAGAAATTATCAGACGGGGTTTAAAAAATAAAAAGCAAGACGCAACTATATGCTGTCTACAAGAAGCGAAAACTGATAGAAGTGAAAGAAGAAACAGATAAAGCCAAAATTATAGTTATAGATTTCAATGTAATTCCCATAGTAATTATAGAAAAGCAGACAGAAAATCAATAAGAACACAACGCAATCATTCAACTTGACCTAATTGACATTTTAAAAATACTCCACACAACTACAGAATATACATTCTTTTCGAGTGCACATGGAACATTCACCAAAATAGACCATATGCTGGCCAGTAAATTTAAGAGGATTATAATCATACAGAGCATGCTCCTTAACCACAACAGAATTAAATTATAAACCAATAAGAGAAAGATATCTGGAAAATGTCCAAATATTTGGAAACTAGACAACACATTTCTAAATAACACATGTCAAAGAAGAAATCACGAGAAAATTTTATAACTTTAAATACTTACATTAGAAAAGAAGAAACGGGGCCGGCCCCGTGGCTTGGTGGTTAAGTGCACGCACTCCGATGCTGGCGGCCCGGGTTCGGATCCCGGGTGCGCACCGAGGCACCACTTCTCCGTTCATCCTGGGGCCGAGTCCCACATACAGCAACTGGAAGGATGTGCAGCTATGACATACAACTATCTACTGGGGCTTTGGGGGGAAAAAATAAATAAATAAAATCTTTAAAAAAAAAAAAAAAAAAAAAAGAACAAACATCTAAAACCAATGATCTAAGCTTCCACCTTAAGAAGCTAGAAAAAGAAGAATATATTAGACCCAAAGTAATTAGAAGGAAGAGAAAAACAAAGATAGGAACGGAAATCAATAAAATAGAAAATGGACAAGCAATAAAGAAAATCAATGAAACCAAAAGCTGGTTCTTTGAAAATGTCAATAAAATTGATAAACCTCCAGGTAGACTGATTGAGAAGAGAGAGAAGACACAAATTATCAATACCAGGAATAAAAGAGGGTATATCATATAGATCATAGAGACTATACATATACATGTGTATATATAATGACTTAATGTCAATAAGTTTAAAGACTAGATGAAATGGACAAATTCCTTGAAAGACAAAAATTATGAAAATGGACTCAACAAAAAGTAGGAAAGAAAAGCCCTATATCAATTACAAAAATTAAATTCACAAGTAACCATTCCAGAAAGAAAACTCCAGGCCCAGATGGCTTCACTGAATTCTACAAAACACATAAGGAAGATATAATACTAATCCTACTAAAATCTTTCAGAAAATAGAAAAGAACATGTCCAAACTCATTTTATGAGGCTAGCGTTCTCTTGATACCCAAACCTCATAAAAAGGTTACAAGAAAATAAAACTACAGATGAGTACTCCTCATAAACATAGACACAAAAATCCTTAATAAAATATCAACGACTCAAATCCAGCAATATATAAAAAGGATAATACACATGATCAAGTGGTATTTATCTGAGGAATATTGGTTGGTTTACCATTTGAAAATCAATCGATGAAATTGGCCATATTAACAGACTAAAAAAAAAAAAATCAGGGCCGGCCCCATGGTTTAGCGGTTAAGTGCACGCACTCCGCTACTGGCAGCCTGGGTTCGGATCCCGGGCGTGCACCGACGCACCACTTCTCCTGCCATGCTGAGTCTGCGTCCCACATACAGCAACTAGAAGGATGTGCAGCTATGACATACAACTATCTACTGGGGCTTTGGGGAAAAAAAGGAGGAGGATTGGCAATAGATGTTAGCTCAGAGCCGGTCTTCCTCAGCAAAAAGGGGAGGATTAGCACGGATGTTAGCTCAGGGCTGATCTTCCTCACAAAAAAAAAAAAAATCATATGATCGCCTCAATACAAAAAAAAAACCTACATTTGACAACATTCAGCATTCATTCATGATACAATCTCTCAGAAAATTAGGAACAAAAGATAACTTCCTTAACCTGATAAAGAACATCTATGTTAAACCTACAGCTAACATCATATTTAATGTTAAAGAAAGAATGTTTTCCCAGTAAGACCAGGAACAGGATCAAAATGCCAATCTCACCACTTCTATTTAATATTGTACTGCAAGTGCTAGCCAGTGCAGTAAGTCAGAGAATAGAAATAAATGGCACACAGATTGGAAAGTAAAAGGTAAAATTGTACTTATTCATAGATGACATGATCATGTGCATAAAATATCCTAGAGAATCTACAAAAAAGCTACTAGAACAAATAGGTGAGTTTAGCAATTTTGCAAGATAACGAGGCAAAAATACAAAAATCAATTATATGTCTATATACAAGTAATGAACAATGAGAAATTGAAATTTTGAAACTACCATTTACAAGGGCATCCAAATACATGAAACAGAAATAGATTTACCAAATATGTTCAAGACCTATACACCAAAAACTTCAAAACATTGCATAAAGAAATTAAAGAAGACCTAAATAAATGGAGAGATATGCCATATTCACAGATTGGAAGGTTCTATATAAGATATTGGTTCTCCCCAAATTTATCTATAGATTCAATGCAATCCAAATAAAAATCCTACCAATCTTTTTTCTTAAGAAATTGACAAGCTATTTCTAAACTTTACGTGGAAATACAAAGGAACTAGAATAGCCTAAACAATTTTGAAAAAGAAGAACAATGTTGGAGGATTTACCTTACCTGATTTTAAGACTTAGTAAACCACTGGATAGCCATATGGGAAAAAATGCAGTTTTACCTTACTTTACCCATACACAAAAATCAGCTCAAAATGGATCATAGGCCTCAACGTAAAACCTAAAATATAAAACTTTTATAAGGGGGGAGAGAGGAGAGTGAAAGAGGTAATAGGGCATATGTGTACAGTGATGGTTTAGTCTTTGAGTGGTGAACATGATGGTTTAGTCTTTATTCTACACAGAAATCAAAATATAATGATGTAAACTGGAAATTTATGTGTTGCAAACCAGTGTTAACCTCACCAACAACAAAAAATAAAATGCTCAAAAAAAAGAACAACTCTATGAAATTGAAAAAAAACTTTCTAAGAAAACATAGGAGAAATTTTTTGTGATCTTGGAGTAAGAAGAGATTTCATAGGACACAAGAAATGTGAACCATACAAGAAAAAATTAATACATCGCACCTAATCAAAATTAACAACTACTGCCCATTGAAAATCACTAATAAGAAAATGAAAAAACAAGCCATAGACTAAGAGAAAATATCCTCAATAACTATATCTGGCAAAATATTTTTATACATAATGCATAAAGAATTCTTAAGGGGGCCGGCCCCGTGGCTTAGCGGTTAAGTGCACACGCTCTGCTGCTGGCGGCCCAGGTTCAGATCCCAGGTGTGGACCGATGCACCACTTGTCAGGCCATGCTGTGGCAGTGTCCCACATAAAGTGGAGGAAGATGGGCACGGATGTTAGCTCAGGGCCAGTCTTCCTCAGCAAAAAAAAAAAAAAAAAAAAAGAGGAGGATTGGCATGGATGTTAGCTCAGGGCTGATCCTCCTCAAAAAAACAAACAAAAGAAAGAATTCTTAAAACAATAATAAGAAAACAAACAATCCCCCAAAATATAGGCAAAAAATGTGAACAGATACTTTAGAAAAATATACAAATGGCCTATAAATACATGAAAAGATGTTCAACATCATTAGTTAATAGAAAAATGCAAATTAAAACCACAGCAAGGTACTATACACACCCACCAGAATAGCTAAAATTAAAAAGACTAACAATGCTAAGAGTTGACAAGGATGTGGAGCAACTGGAATTCTCCTGCCTCGCTATTGGGAATAAAAAATGATACAGCTGCCTTGGAGAACAATTTTGCAGATTCTAAGTTAAACATACACTTACCATACAATCCAGCAATTCCACTCTTAAGTATTTACCCAAAAGAAATGAAAACATACAAAGACTTGTGCACAAATGTGCACAGCAACTTTGTTCATAGTAGCCAAAAATTGGGAACAACATGAGAGTCTGTCAATAGAAAAATTGATAGACAAATCAGGGCATATCCATATGAAAGAATACTATTAAAAAAAAAGGAATACTATTCAGCAATACAAAAGAACAAACTATTTATACACAGAACATAGATGAATCTCAGAAACATTATGATGAGTAATAAAAGCCAGACATACTATATGATTCCATTCATATGAAATCCTAGATTAAGCAAAACTAATCTATAGTGACAGAAAGCGGGCCAGTGGTTGCCTGGGGCCCGGGCTAAAGGTAGGCATTGACTGAAAAGATGAACAAGGGAACTTTTTGAAGGGACAGAAATGTTCTATATCAGAGGCAAACTACACTCCCAGGTGCCAAATCTAGCCTACAGTCTATTTTTGTACAGTCAGTGAGCTAGGAATGCCTTTTCCATTTTTCTTAAATGATTGAAGAAAAAGAAACATTATATGGAATTCATATTTCAGTGTCCATCAATAAACTGCTCTTGGAATACAGTTTATTCTGTATTCCAATACAGCCATGCTTATTCATTTTTGTACTGTCTACAGCTATTTTCATGCTACCACAGCAGGGTTGGGTAGTTGCAATAGAGATCGTATGGCCTACATACCTGAACTATTTACTATCTGACCCTTTACAGAAAAAATTGCTGACCCCTGAGCTAAGTCATAAAATGCCATGCAGTTTCCGCCTTGCTCACTGGCATACTCGCTCTCTGAGCCCGGAGCTGCCATGTAAGCAGTCCGACCACCCTGAAGCTACCATGCTGTGGATAGCCCAAGCCACAAGGAGAACCAAATGTGGGCATTCTCGCAGACAATCCCAGCTGAGCCTAGACTTCAAAATATCTCATCCCAGGCACCAGACATATAAATGAAAAGCCTCCAAGTGATTCTTTTTGCCAGCTGTTCAAGTCATCCGCAGATATTTCAGTCTCCCAGCTGAGCCAGATATCATAGAGCAGAGACAAACCAACCCACTGTGTCCTTTGTCCATTCCTGATCCAACTATAATAAAGTACCAGTTTTACGCCACTAAGTTTGGAGTGGTTTGTTATATAGCAATGCATAACCAAAATAGATAACACCTACACTAATAAGAAAAGGATGGATAATTATGAATCTGGTTTTAAAGCAGACACACACACACACACATACACACTCACACTCACTCACGCAAGAAACCAACCAGTAAATCTTTTTAAAGATTATCCCCATTCAGGTTATTACCTCTTAGAGAATGAATTTTCCACAAAATTCCAGCACCTAACATCAGAAATATTCAAAGCTGTAGAAGGCTGCCACTGTGAGTCATCATGATGCAGTCTGGGTAGAACTGGCAAAGACGGCCTTTTATTTTTACGATATGTTTATTTCAGAACTGGAGGATTGGTGTACAATTTGAAAATAACTGCTGCTCACCGTATTAACAGAATAAAGGAGCAAAATTATGAGTATCTCGAAATGCATTAAAAGCATTTAATATAATATCCATTCATGATAAAAATTCTTAGAAAGCTCCAAATAGAAATGGGCTTCCTTAAAGTGACACCTACTAAAACCCTACAGCAAACAACACACACAACGATAAACTATTGAAGGCTTTGAAATGGAAACAAGACAAGGATGTCCACTCTCACCGTTTAATCACCATTGTAATGTAGCCAGCACAATAAGGCAAAAAAGAATAAAGGAGAAAGCATCATGTCTAGCAAGGAAGAAATAAAACCGTCACTATTTGTTAGCAGCATGATTGTGTGTGGAAAGGTGCGTATGTGGAAGGTCAGCAAGGTGCAGCATAAAATGTCAAAACACGAAATCAATTGCATTTTTATATGCCATCAAAAAATAATTAGGAAATGAAACTTAAAAGAAATTATTTATACTCACATCAAAAACACTAAATACATAAATCTACCATAGTTGCACAAGAACTCTACAGAGAAAGCTATAAAATACTATTAATAATATTAATAGGAATGCCTGGAAACCTAGATTGGAAGACTTCGTATTGTGAAGATAGCAATTCACCACAAATCTGCTAAACTTAAGCATGTATATATTGGGTCTATAAGGGCAGATTGGCTAGCTTATTCTTTTTTCCTAGTATCAATTTTAATCTTTAAAACTACCAGTGCCATTATTGAGAATATTAAGATGCTTTCATGTTGAAATGATTAAAATGACATTTGGAATAACGAATGACATATAAGGCTGATAGCCCCAACACCTTTTTTCTTTTTAACAGTATAAAAATTATAAACTATAATGGAAAGTGTTCAGAGGCAGTCTTCTGGGAGACTCAGGATTGGAGAGCCAGAAATACAGGGCCAGCAGGTCCTAGGAGGTGATCTATTACAACACGTGGAGGCTTACCACCTACCTAGAAGAACACAGAACTCTCGCTCCCAATAAAATGAAAGGGAAGTTGAACTACTCTGGAACTCAGTATTCATTTTCTTCTATAGAAAATAGATAGATCTTTATATTCTGGCAGGGAGAGATTGCCAGGGTTGTCTGATTTTGAACGCAAGTATTGCTTAAGCATTTAGGGCACAGTTCCCAATGTATTGAGTTTTCTTCTCCCCCTTGCCAAAGTTGCATCAGGCCCTTTTCAAAGCCATCTTAATTCCATTTTTCCAGCAGTATATGTCACACACAAAGACGTGCTTTGGCTTTTATACTCAGAATGCAAAGGTACCATCCTGCTCCAGGAGGGAGCCCCTGTGGTGCTGAAGGTTAGCTGAGCCCAAGCCTTGGCAGGGAGACCCTTCCAGTGTGATGGCTGGTCAACTTGCTGGCCTGTAGAAGAGCCTTCCTTAAGTACCAGAATAAACAGTTCACCAACCCACCATAACTCCCAAGGCGAAGCTCCATGGAAAAGCTTGGCAGGTTCCTCTCCCTGTCCCCACCCCCACTGTACTCCAAAGCAGGAGGATGGACTTGGGCAAAAAGGGTCTAGGTTAGCTCTGGAATAACCCTGGCATAGAAATGGAGATACCTCCACTCCATCTCCCCTACCACACCCCCATCAGCTTCTCATTTGCCACCAGAATAACCTTTTTCCTGCCTTCCTGTGGGTTACTTGAATATTTTTTAGAATTCCATTTTGATTTACATGTAGTGTTCTTCTTGGTGTATCTCTTTGTATAGCATTTTTAGTGGTTGCTCTAAGTATTACATCATATGTACATAATTTATCAGTCTACTGGCGTCAACATTTTACCAGTTCAAGTGAAGTGTAGAAACCTTACTTCCTTTTACAATCCTTTATCCTCTCCCATTTATAATATAATTGTCTTAAATATTTCCTCTACATACATTGAGAACTACATAAGCCAATGTTATAATTTTTGCTTCAACCATCAAACATAACTTAGAAAACTCACGAAGAAAATGAAAGTCTATTGTATTTACCCCCGTTTTTTTCCTGAGGAAGAGTCGCCCTGAGCTAACACCTGTTGCCAATCTTCCTCTGTTTTGTATGTGAGCCACCATCACAGCGTAGCCACCGAGACAAGTGGTGTAGATCCACGCCCAGGAACTGAACTGGGGCCACCGAAGCAGAGCATGCTGAACTTAACCACTGGGCCACCAGGGCTGGCCCAATTTACCCATGTTTTTGCTCCGTCATTTTTTCTCCCTTTCTGATGGGCCAAGATTTCTTCTTTTATCATTTTCTTTCTATTTAGAGAACTTCCTTTAGCCATTCATAAGGGTAGGTCTGCTGGCAGCAAATTCTCTTAGTTTTTTGTCATCAAAGAATATCTTGGTTTCTCCTTCATTCCTGAAGGATATTTTTGCGAGCTATACAATTCTGCATCGAAAGTTTTCTTCTTTCACCACTTGAAAAATGTGCCATTTCCTTCTGGCCTCCATGGTTTCTGACGAGAAGAGATCTGCTATCATTCAAATTGTTTTACCCCTATAGGTAGTGCCGTTTCTGTCTGGCTGCTTTCAAGATTTTTTCTTTGTCTTAATTTTCAGAAGTTTGACCATGATGAGCCTTGGCATGGATTTCTTTAGGTTTATCCTGTTTGGGGTTTGTTCAGCTTCTTGAATCTGTAGGTTTATGTCTTTTGCCAAATTTTAGAAATTTTAAGCCATTATTCCTTTCAATACTATTTCAGTTCCACCTTCTTACTCCTCTTCTTCTGAGACACCTGTAATCCGAATATTAGTTTTTTTGTTATAGTCTTACATGTTTCTGAAGCTCTGTTCTTTTTTTTTGCAGAGAAAGATTTGCCCTGAGCTAACATCTGTTACCAATCTTACTCTTTTCTTTTTCCTCCCCAAAGCCCCAGTGCATGGTTGTATGTCCTAGTTGTAAGTCCTTCTAGTTCTTCTATGTGAGCTGCTACCACAGCATGGCCACTGACAGACAGGTGGTGTGGTTCTGCGACCGGGAAATGAACCCTGGCTGCCAAAGCAGTGCGAGTGCCAAACTTTAACCACTAGGCAATCAGGGCTGGCTCTGTTCTTTTTTTTTTTTTTCCAGTTTATTTTCTCTCTGCTGTTTGGATTGAGTAATTTCTATTCTATCCTCAAATTCTCTAGTTCTTTCCTCTGTCCTCTTTATTCTACTCTCAAGTCTACACAATGATTTTTTTTTTATTTCAGTTATTGCAATTTTTAGTTCTAAAATTTTCATTTGGTTCTTCCTTATATCTTGGATTTCTTTGCTGAGGCTTTTTTTTCTTTCAAGCATGTTTGTAATTGTTCATTGAAGCACTTTTATGACAGCTGCATTAAAATCCTTGTCAGATAATTCTAACAATTCTGTCGTCTTAGTTGTCTTTTCTCATTCAAATTGAGATCTTCCTGGCTCTTGGTATGATGAGTGATTCTTGATTGAAACCGGGACATTGGGGCGTGATGTTATAACATTCCAAATATTATTTAAATCTTGTGTTTTAGCAAACCACCACTGAAGTCGCTCAGACAGGAGAAGTGAGAACACTGCTATGCTACTGCCAGATGGAGGTGAAAGTCCAGGTTCACCATTCTGCCTTTGTTGACATGTGTGTGGGGGTGTGCTCCTCCTTACTGCTGAGCCGGGGAGAGTTCAAGCTCCCCACGAGGCCTTCACTGATACCACCCTGGCTGGGAAGGTTAAAGGTGCTTTGTCACTGCCTTCACTGACGCTGTGGTGGGGAGTGGCCTCATAACCACTGAGCAGTGGTGAAAGTCCTGATCCTCCACTAAGTCTCCTCAGTTACCACCCCAGAGAGGAGACAGAGGGGCACCTTGTTACTGCCTGCTGGGGGTGGAAGTCCAGGGTCCCCCTGTGATTTCCACTGGCACCAAGAGGTGGAAGACTCCTTACTACCCAGCAGGGATGTAAGTCCCGCCTTCCCACTCAGCCTTCTGTGATACCAGCTCTGGTGGGGGTGGGGGGTTGGTTTGGGACACTTCCTTCTAGTCTGGCAGGGGTGGAGTCGGATTCCCCACTTGGCCTCTGCTGGCAAAATGGGGCCACAGTTTTTTTCTGTGGTGTTTGGCTAGAGTAAAGCGATTATTGTCTAAAAGTTTTCTGTCTTGCTAGGCTGTCCTTTTCCTGGTCTTTTGGCTAGAAAGAGCAGGCTTTTCTTGGGACTTTTTTCTCTTTTTCTGTGCCTGTTGATGTTTCTGAGTTGCTGGCTGCTCCAGCACCCAGTCCGGGAGATGTGAGACAAAAAGAAAAGTCTAGGAATTTACCACCATGTTGTTGCTTGGGTCCTGAGGCCCCTAACTGGTCTGCCTTTTTCTCTCCACCTTTCAGAGTCCTCTTATGCTTATTTTCCGTATAAAATCTAGGGAAAAGTACATTTACTCCAGCTTCACAGAAGCGGAAGTCCCAAAGGTTGCCTTTTGATATTTAGCCACAGCCAGGAAATTATTGCTCCACTGCTTCTATATTTGGGTTTGGTGGGCCTTTTCTATTGTAAGAGAATCCATGTGTGAATGGGGAAGAGCCTTAGAAAATGAATTATTGGATTAAACACAAATCTTTTTTTTTTTTTTTTTTTTAAAGATTTTATTTATTTTATTTTTCCCCCCAAAGCCCCAGTGGATAGTTGTGTGTCGTAGCTGCACATCCTTCTAGTTGCTGCATGTGGGACTCGGCCTCAGGATGAACGGAGAAGTGGTGCCTCGATGCGCACCCGGGATCCGAACCCGGGCCACCAGCATCGCAGTGCGCGCACTTAACCACCAAGCCACAGGGCCGGCCCTAAACACAAATCTTGAAAAGAGAAGTCACTGCCAAAATTTTTCTCTCTCCCTGCTGTCGAGATTATGTAAGACAACACATAGCCACTGTTTTAGGGGAGTGATGAACCCAAGTCAGAGGTTGCATGTTTTTATTGAGGTACAATTGATACACAAAAATCTGCACATATTTAAAATGTACAATTTGAAAACTATATATATATATAATATAAATATATATGTAGTTTTATATTAATTAGATATTATGTATATATCTATGAAATCATCACCACAATCAATATAGTGAACATATCTATCACTCTCAAAATTTTCCTAGTGCCCCTTTGTAATTCCTCCCTCCAGCCCCTCCCCACCCCACCCCTGCCCCAGGCAACTACTGATCCGCTTTCAGTCACTAAAGGTTATTTTGCAGTCTTTAGAATTTTATATAGATGGAATTATACAGTATATATGCATTATTGTCTGGCTTCTTTCACATAGCATAATTAGTTTGTGATTCATCCATGTTGTTGCATGTATCAATAATTCATCCCTTTTATTGTTGAGTAGTATTCCATTGTATGGATACACCACAACTTGTTTATCTAGTCACCTGATGATGGACATCTGGGTTGTTTCCAATTTTTGGCTGTTACAGATAAAGCTGCTATGAATATTCACATACAAGTCTTTGTATGGATATATGCTTTCTTTTCTCTTGGGTAAATACATAGGAGTAGAATAGCAGGATCATAAGGTAGGTGTATGTTTAACTTTTAAGAAACTGCCAAATATTGTACAAAGTGGTTGCACCATTTTACATTTCCACCAGCAGTGTAGGAGAGTTCCAGTTCCTCTGCATGCATGCCAATACTTTTCTTAATTTGCATTTCCCTAATGATATTGAGCAACTTTTCAAGTGCTTTTTTGCCATCCTTATACCTTTTCTGGTGAAGTGTCTGTTCAAAATATTTGCCCAAATTTTATTGGGTTGTTTGTTTCCTTATTATTGAGTTTTGAGAGTTCTTTAAACATCTCGGACACAAATCCCTTATAAAATATATGCTTTGTAATTAAAAATAGAATTACCCAGGGCCGGCGTGGTGGTGTAGCGGTTAAGTAGCGGTTAAGTTCACGTGCTCCACTTCGGTGGCCCAGGGTTCGCCAGTTTGGATCCTGGGTGCGGACCTACCCACTGCTCGTTAAGCCATGTTGAGGTGGCGTCCCACATAGAGAAACTAGAAGGATCTACAACTATGACATACAACTATCTACTGGGGCTTTGGGGAGAAAAAAAAAGGAAAAAAGGAGGAAGATTGGCAGCAAACGTTAGCTCAGGGCCAATCTTCCTAAAAAAAAAAAAATAGAATTACCATATGATCCAGCAATTTCGCTTCTGGTTATAGACCCGCAAAAATTGAAAGAGGAATGCAAAGAGATATTTGTACACCTACGTTCATAGCAGCGTTATTCACAACAGCCAAAAGGTGGAAGCAACCCAAGTGTCCATCAATGGATAAATGGATAAATAAAATGTGGTGTGTCCACACAGCAGAATATTATTCAGCCTTACAGGGGAAGGAAATTCTGACACATGCTGCAACATGGATGAATCTTGAGGACATTATGCTAAGTGAAATAAGTCAATCACAAAAAGACAAATACTGTATGATTCCACTTATGTGAGGTACCTAGAGTAGTCCAATTCACAGAGACAGAAAGTAGAATGGTGATTGCCAGGGGCTGAGGGGAGGGGAGAATGGAGAGTTGTTTAATGGGTATGGAGTTTCAGTTTTGCAGGATGAAAAGAGCTCTGGAGGTTGGTTGTAGAACTATATGAATGTACTTAACACTATTAAACTGTGCACTTAAAAATGATTAAGATGGGGGGCCGGCCCCATGGCGTAGCTGTTAAGTGCGCACGCTCTGCTGCTGGCGGCCTGGGTTCGGATCCCAGGCGCGCACCAATGCATCGCTTGTCAGGCCATGCTGTGGTAGCGTCCTATATAAAGTGGAGGAAGATGGGCACAGATGTTAGCCCAGGGTCAGTCTTCGTCAGCAAAAAGAGGAGGATTGGCATGGATGTTAGCTCAGGGCTGATCTTCCTCACAAAAAACAACAACAACAAAAAAGATTAAGATGGTAAATTTTATGTTATGTGAATTTTGCCACAATTAAAAAATTTAACATATGTATGTTTTAGAAATATTTTTTTCCAGTTTGTGGCTCGTCTTTTCATTTTCTTTTGTCTTTCAAAGGATGAGTTTTTAATTTTGATGAAGTCCAATTTATCATTTGGGGAGGGATTATACTTTTGCTGTTGTATCTAAGAAATCTTTGCCTAACCCTCAGGTCACATTTTCCTGCCTCTTTGCATGCCTGGTAATCTTTGATTGGATGCCAGATATTGTGAATTTTACCTTGTTGGGTGCTGCATATTTTTGTATTCCTATAAATATTCTTAAGCTTTGTTCTGGGATACAGTTAGCTACTTGGACATAGTTTTATCCTTTTGGGTCTTGCTTTCATGATTTGTTAGGTGGGTTTGGAGCAATTATCAGTCTAGGGCTAATTACTCCCCATTGCTGAGGCAAGACCTTCCTGAGTACTTGAGTATCTTACAGGCAGCATATTCGTTGTTAGTGCTGTCAAGTCAGTTCCAACTCCTGGCAACCCTGTGTACAGCAGAGCAGAACCCTGCCTGGTCTTTTTGCGCCATCTTCTCACCTTCTGGGGCTATATCAGACAATGCTCTGCTGCCATTCATAAGGTTTTCACGGCCAATTTTTTTTCAGATGTGGGTGGCCAGGTCCTTCTTCCTAGTCTGTCTTAGTCTGGAAGCTCCACTGAAACCTGTCCACCGTGGGTGACCCTACTGGTATTTGAAATACTGGTGGCATAGCTTTCAGCATCACAGGAACACACAGCTGCCACAACCAATAGATAGGTGGTGTGATTCTCTGACTGGGAAACGAACCTGGGCCGCAGCATTGACAGCACCGAATGGTAACCACCAGACCACCAGGGCTGGCCATAGGCAGCATATAGTTGCCTTGTAATTGAGAATGTATTTAAACCATTTACATGTAATGTAATTTTTTTTTATGGTTAGGTTTGAGTCCCACGTCTAACTATTTGTTTTCTGTCTGTCCCATCTGCTTTTTGTTCCCTTTTTCCCCTTTTTCTGGTTTTGTTTTTTTGGTCTTAATTGAGTATTTGTATGACTCCATTTTATCACCCTTGCTGGCTAATAGCAGAAGAGGAAGTCAAAGATTCAAAGCATAAGAAGGATTGATTGTGTTGTTGTTGCCTTAAAGATGGAGGGGGCCATGTGTCAAGGAATATCGGCAGCCTCTAGGAAGTGAGAGTGGCCCCCAGTGGACAGCTAGCAAGGAAACACAGACCTCAGTTCAACAAGCACAAGCAACTGAAGTCTGTCAACAACAAGAATTAACTTGGAAGTGGATTCTTGCCCAGAACTGCCAGACAAGAACTCTACCTGGCCAACAACTTGATTTCAGCTTGTGACACCCTTAACAGAGAACCTAGCCATACTGTGCCTGACTTCTGACCTATAGGACTATGACCTAATAAATGCATGTTGTTTTAAGCTGCCAAATTTGTGGTAACTTTTTATGCAGCAAAAGAAAATAACAACAGATTTTTTTTTAATTTTAGTGGTTGTCTTAGGGTTTATAGTACACATATTTAACTTATCAGGCTATCTGTAAGTGATATCATCCCGCTTCACTTATAGTATAAGAACCTTACAATGGTATGCTTCCATTTCTCTCCTCTTGTCCTTTATGCTTTTGTTGCCATGCACTTAAATTTTATATATGTTATAAACCTCATAATACACTGTGATTATTTTTGTTTAAACAGTCAATTATCCTTTAAAAAGATTTACATAATAAGAAAACAATCTTATATATTTACTCATGTAGTTGACCTTTTCTGGTGCTCTTCTTTCCTTTGTGTAGATCCAGATTTCCATCTGGTATCACTTTCCTTCTGCCTGAAGGACTTCTTTTAACATTTCTTGTATTGCACATGTGCTGGTGATGAATTCTTTCAGCTTTCATATGTTTGAAAATGACTTTATATTGCTTTACTTTATGAAAGATATTTTTCCCGGGTATAGAATTCTAGTTTTCTTCTTGTTTCTTGTGTTTGTTGTGTTTCTAGGATCTGTGGGTTTATAGTTTTCATGAAGTTTGGAATGTTTTGACCATTATTTCTTCAAATTTTTTTCTGTCTTTCCCCCCTTTCAAGGGCTTCAATTACCATATACTAGACCACTTGTGGTTGTCGAACATCTCACTGATGCTCTTTAATTTTTTAAAATTCCTTTTTCTCTATATGTTTAATTCTGGATAGTTTCTATTACTCTGTCTTCAAATTCACTAATTGTTTTCTTCTCCAAAATCACGAAGGGCACCTACAAAAAAAACCTACAGCTAACATTATAATTAATGGTGAAATATTGAACATTTTCTCCTTAAAATCAAGAACAAGGTAAGAATGCCATTTTCAGCAGTTCTACTCAACATCATACTGGATCCTGACCCGGGGCAACAAGGCAAGAAAAATAAAAGGCGTACAAACCAGAAAGGAGACAGTAAAACTGTCTCTCTTTGCAGATGACGTGATTATTTATTTAGAAAACCTTAAGGAATATACACAACAACTACTACCTAATTTTTCAAAGTCACACAATACAAAGTTAGTTTTTAAAAACTCAATTGTATTTTTATATGCTACTAGCAAACAATTGCAAAATAAAATTAAAAATGAATTTCATGTATAATAGCATCAAAAAACATAAAATACTTAGGAATAGATTTAACATATGCAAGACCTCTATACTACAAAACGTTTTTGATAGAAATCAAAGAGGGGCTGGCCCAGTGGCGCAAGCAGTTAAGTGCGCGCGCTCCACTGCGGCGGCCCAGGGTTCACCTGTTCAGACCCCAGGCGTGCACCAACGCACCACTTGTCAAGCCATGCTGTGGCAGCGTCCCATATAAAGTGGAGGAAGATGGGCATGGATGTTAGCCCAGGGCCAGTCTTCCTCAGCAAAAAGAGGAGGATTGGCAGAGGTTAGCTCAGGGCCCATCTTCCTCACACACACACACAGAAAAAAAGAAATCAAAGAAAAACTAAATCAATGGGGAGATAGATCATGTCCATGAATTAGAAGACTCAGTATTGTTAATCTGTCAATTCTTTCTAAATTGATCTATAGAGTTAATGCAATCTGTATCCAAATACCAGCAGTTATTTTTGTAGATATTGAAAATCTAACTCTAAAGTTCATATGGAAATATAAAGGACCTAGAATATCCAAAGAATTTGAAAAAGAAGGACAAAGTTTGAGAATTGACATTCCTGACTTCAAGGCTTACTGTAAAGCTATGCTAATTAAGAGAGTATGGCACATAAATTGACAAATTGATAGAATAAAGAGCTAGAAATAGACCCACACTTATATAGTAATTTGATTTTTTACCAAAGCACCAAAGCAGTCCAATAGGGAAAGGAAAGCTCATGCAACAAGTGATGCCATAATAACTGGCTATCCATATGGAAAAATATGAATGTCAACCTCTACCTCACACCATACATAAAAATTAATCTAAGATGGATCACACACCCAAATCTAAGTGGTAAAACCATGTATCTTTTAAAGGAAACCTTAGAAGAATATCTTCATGATTTGGGATAGGTAAAGTTGGCTTAGCAGGTCACAGAAAGCAGTACCATAAAAGAAAACATTAAGTTAGATTTCATCAAAATTAAAAACTCTATTCATCGAAAGACACCATTAAGAATATTGAAAGGAATCTACAGACTGGGAAGAGATATTCAGAGAATATATATCTGACAAGGGACTGTTATGCAAGAAATATAAAGAGCTCTACAACTCAGTGATAAAAAGACAAACAAGCCAACTTAAAAAGGGCAAAAGATTTGAACAGATACTTACCAAAAGAAAATAAACAAATGGCCAATTATCACATGAAAAAGTGATCAAAGTCATTAGTCATTAGAGAAATACACATTAAAGCCACAATGAAACACCACTGTACACCTATTAGAATGGCTACATTAAAATGACTGACAACCCTGAATGTTGGTGAGGATGTAGAGCAACTGGAACTCTCAAATCCTGTTGATGAGAATGTAAAACTGTATAACAACTTTGCGAAAAGATCTGGCAGTTTCTCATGAAACTAAACGTTTACTACCCTGTAATACAGCAATTCCATTCCTAGATAGTTACCCGAAAGAAATGAAAACATATGTCTACACAAAGACTTGTACGTGAATGTTCACAGCAGCTCTATTCACAATAGCCAAGATGAGGAAATATCAGTAGGACAATAGATGATCCCAGGTGTCCATCAATAGGAAATGGATAAACAAGCTCTCGTATATTCATACAATGGAATACTACTTAGAAGGAATGGACTGATAACATGCAACATGAAGAATCTCAAAAACATAATGCCGAGAGAAAGAAGTCTTATACGAAAGAGTGCATACTGTATGATTTCATTTATATGAAATTCTAGAATGAGAAAAACTGATCTATAGTGGAAAAAGTCAGAACAGCGGTTGCTTCTGGCAGATGGGGTTGGGTAATGACACAGAAAGAACATGCAGAAACTTTCATGAGTGATGGCAGTGTTCAATATCTTGATGGGGTTTGGATAACGTCATTTATCAAAAGTCAATGAATGTACTCTTAAAATTTGTGTCTCCAATTATAGGTAGATATTATATCAAAGAAACAAATGTTCAACTCTAGTTAATTATTTGCTGTAGTATTTAGTGGGACGTGTCTACAATTTACTTTAAAGTGCATTAAAAATAAGATAGATTAATGGATGGATAGAGGGATGGATCAATAGATTTGTGATAAAAACAAGTCTGTAAAATGTTAATGGTAAATTCTAGATAGGGTATATCAATGTTCACTATAAAATTCTACTTTGCTGTATGTTTGAAAATTTTCATAATAAAATGTTGAGAAAAATTAAAAGAACACAGAAAAATACGTAGTAAAAAGTAAAAGTCCCCTTTTTCCTGCCCCAACCTTTACCCCTTTCCAGAATTAACCACTATTAACCGTTTGGTAGATATCATTCCAAATCCTTTTCTTTGAATTTGCATATGTGTGTATGTTGAAATATACAGTGATCTTTTTAAAACATAAAAGGGCTTATACTATTCACGTATTGAGTAATTTTCTTTATTCACTTGATATTTTGCCTTGGGAGATCATTCTATGTCAGTACATATACATTGGCTTCTTTCTTTTTAAGTGCTGCCTACTACCCCATAGAGTGTATCATAGTTTATCCATTCCCCAGTAGAAATTTAGGTTGCTTAAATTTTTTTGCTATTAAAGATTACTCTCAGGCTTGCCCGGTGGCGTAGTGGTTAAGTTCCCACGTTCTGCTTCGCTGGCCTAGGGTTCGCGGGTTTGGATCCCAGGGGTGCACATACACACCGCTCATCAAGCCATGCTGTGGCATGTATGTGTCCCACATACAAAATAGAGGAAGATTGGCACGGATGTTAGCTCAGCGACAATCTTCCTCAAGCAAAAAGAGGAAGATTGGCAACAGATGTTAGCTCAGGGCCAATCTTTCTCACACACAAAAAAATTTTTTTAAACTAAAAATAAATAAATAAATAAAAGGAATTTACACTTAAAAAAAAAAATTACTCTCCAAAAGGACTGGGACAAATTACCTATAAAAAGGTTGCTTTTTAATATTATGTATCAATGCCTGATTCCCCACACTCTTGCCAGCACTGGATATTATCAATCTTTTTTACTTTTGTCTATCCAGTGGGTGAAAAATGTTTTGCATTTTCCTGAGAGTTGGTGAGGTCATGAGTCTCTTAACATTTTATGGGCCATATATGGTTTTTCTTTTGTGAATTGCTTTTTCATATTCTTTGCCCTCTTCTCTATTGGATTTGATTTTTCTGATTAATCCTTTATATATTCTGGATACAATCTTTTGTCAGTTATCATGTTGAAAATATAAAAATATTGTCTCCTAGTTTGTCGCTTATGGTTTCACTTTCTTTATAGTGTCCTTTGATTAACATAAGTTTTAATTTAAGTGTATTAAATGTATAAGCATTTTTTTATGGTTTGCACTTTTTATGTCTTATTTAAGAAATTTTCCACCATGACAAGATCATAAAGATATTCTTATATTATCTCCTAAAAAGTTTTCCAGATAATTTTTTTCTCTGCAGATGTATAATCTATATAAGAAAACAGGATGACATCATGCATAGTTTTATAACCTGTTGTTTCGTCCTTTAGCAATATATTTTGAACATCTTTTCATGTGAAGAAATGTGTCAGTAGTGTTGTGGGTGGGGTTTCCCAGGAGACAGCCTCGGAGACACAGATCTGTGTGCAGAAAGTTTATTAGGTAGTGCTTTCAGGATCAACATGTATGGGGGAAGGGAAGGAAGCAGGTAGGGTTAGACAGGAGGGCAGCTAGGCAACGGTGCATGAGCAACAAGGGCTCCAACTTTGCAGTTTAGAGGGCCTCGTAACGTTAACTCCTATTGAAGAAAGAAGGCTGGGCCTTTAGACTCATGTTGTTAGATGTGGGCTGACCCCACCCCCCACCTCAAGGGGGCATGAAATTGGGCAAGGCAGCTGACTTCAACGGAGTACAATTCCTGGCGATAGCTGGCAGATAAAGGCTGTCAGCCTGTAGCACTCCCAATAGCTGGGCGTCCTGAAGGGGTATCTGAGCAGCATATCACAGAATCCACCATAGTTAGAGACACTTTTGACTCGGAACGGCAGAAAACCCGTCGACCCTTGCTTAATAAATAGGAGTCAGTCTCACTTAACAGGTCTGCAGTAGGTGATTGCTGGCATCAACAGTATCCGTCCTTTTTATCAGGAAAGCAAAAACTTTCTCAGAAGCCCCCAGTAGACTTCCCCTTATATTTAATTGTCCCAAACTGGATCACAGGTCCATCCCTAGGTGCAGGGGAAGCTGGGAAAGTGGGAACAGGACTGTCATGATTTTGTGCCTGGAGCAGTGAACATTGCTGCCGTGAACAATCTCTGGGTTCTGTTAACATAGAAGAAAAGGGAAAAGGATATTAGACATGCAACTAACAAGGCCTGCCACAAATAGATCTCTATAAAATTATTTTGAATAATTCCATATGGATATAACTTACTGAAACAATCCCTATTGCTAGGCATTTGGTTGTTTCTAGCTTTTTGCTATCATCCACTGTGCTGTAATAAACATCCTTGTAATTTTTCTCTGCCCATATCCTCAATTATTTCTTCAGGATGAAATGCTCCATATGTAATTGCTAGGCGGAGGAAATGTACCTTTTAAAGAACTTGCATGCCGATTACTAAAATGTACCTTAGAAAGGCTCTACACATTTATGTTTTTCCTGGGCAGTGCACTAATCCTGGATATTAGCATTCTCGTTAATTTTCATCAATTTTATATTCTTTGAAAAGTACTTAGTTTTAATTTGCATTTTGTATTGATTGTTATTGACCATATTTGCTAATTTTTGCATTGTGGCCCCCCAAAATGCGCTTTGGACTGTTTTAGCTTTCTGGAAAGTATTGAGATATAATCAGTGTTTTGCTATTGTGCTGGGAGGGGTTAATTTCAGCAGGCCTGAGTTGTTTTGCTGGTCAAGGCATGAAGCATACTGATTAACAGTGTTTCCTTTTAACCCTGGAATTTCAGGACATTATGACACAGTTTGTTAGAATTGTTTACTGATAACAATGAGAATGATGATTTGCAGGTGGTCTTGGTGTTACCAACCCCACCCCCACCCACACCCCCTGGAGGGCTCTGCTGTTGAGTCTGGTTACATTTCAGGAACATGGCTAGGTGTTATGAATACCTAAATATATATACATAAATAGTATTCACAGCAGCAGGAGAGCCATGCAAAAGTACTTTATAAGATGAATATTTTTATTACCTATAAATTGCACTCTGTATAAGTGCCAAAATGTTTTTTAAATATCACTCAGAAAGGTAAAAGGAGAAAAATAATTTTGCTAATTAATCCAATGAAGAATGATGATGTGAATTTAGAAACATATGCCATAGCTATCTTATTGGGAAACATGGTAGTGCTGTTTTAAAAACATTTACTGAACATGTAGTTCATGAATAACAGATCTCTAACTCCAGTTTATATTTTTAGTGAAAAAGGATTAACAGCTATTATTATAGCAAAAATAAAACCATAGTGCTATAAATCTGACAAAATAACTTGAAAATTTTACTATCTCTAAATATATGAATATATTGCACTAAAAATTACTGGAGTAATTTTTATTGTATTTTATATGATTCATATAATCATTGTTGCACTTCATAGTTTTGCACACATAGTCTTGTATGTAAGTACTAAATATTTACTAGCTCAGAAAAATATTCTGTAAGTCCACATGCACTTAAGGTTAAAGATATAGAAGAATAAATTTAAATAATCAAAAATGATATTGATATAGCTTCTAAATTAGTAAGAGTTATCTTTGAAATACAGAGTAATAAAGCAAATTAACTTAGTACTAAAGCATGATGTGAAAATAAATGGCCATGACAAGAATATACTTAGGTATATCTGTCAAAATAGTAAGATTAAAAAGAATTAGACTACCCAATTCAGGTAAGAATACAGAGAAAATGAGCATCTATACATAGTAGGTGGAAATGTAACACAGTATAGCTCTTTTGTGAATCAATTTAGCAATACATAAACAGAGCATAAAAATTATTCATACTTTTGACTTAATAAATCTGAGTCTAGTAGTCTAAGATAATAATCCTACATCCAGAGAAACTTGTATACACAAAGATATTCATTGCAGCATTATTTATAATGATGAAAATTATAAGCGATTTAGATGTCCAAAAATTGAAGAAGAATTAGTAAATGACAAAGCCATTAAAATGTTATTTAAACTATAGTATATCTATATAATGGAGTTTAATGAAGTTGTAAAATGGAGTAAGGAAAATCTCTGTGTGTTGCTATTAGGTGATCTGTAGGATATGGTGTTAACTGGAAAAAACAAGGTGCAGAAAAGTTGTACAGTAGGGAATATATTTGGGGAATATAAATACAGAAACATAATTTCTGATATTTTTCAAAACAACACAATGGAAAGATAAAACAAGAACTAATAAAAGTGGTCTCCTAGAGGGGGAGGGAGCGAATGTGGAAAGCACAAAGATGGAAGTTAGATCTCTGAATATGTCTGGTTTTATATTTTTGCTTTGTGTAAAAGATGGCCCCCAAGGATCCCCACTTCCTGGTATTGACATCCTTGTGAAGTGCCCTCTGACACCGTATCAGGGTTGGTCTGTGTGACCAATAGAATTTGGCAGAAAATGATGGTGACTTCTAAGATTAGGCTCTAAAAGACCATGTGGCTTATATTTTACTCTTTCTTTCTTTTGAATCACTTGCTCTAGAGGAGGCCAGTTGCTCTGTTGAGCAGTCCCATGTGGTGAGGACCTAAGGTCTGCCAACAGCCAAGATGGGGGCGAACCATCTTGGAAGCAGTTGATCCAGCCTCAGTTAAACCTTGAGATGACAGCAGCCCTGGCTGACATCTTGACTATATTTCATGAGAGATCCTGAGCTAGAACCACCCAGCTAAGCCGTTCCAGATTTCTGACCCTCAGAAACCATGAGCTAATAAATATTTGTTATTTTAAGCTGCTAAGTTTGGTTTAATTTGGTATGCATCAATAGATCACTAATATGCGTTGGAACCATAAAATTGTTTTAAATAATTTTAAAACTGAATATAATCAGAAAGAAAAAAAAGCAGTCTTCAAAAATTGAAGACAACGGAAACAAGTGAACCTAATATATATCAAGTTGGCAGCAAAACTACACAGAGAATAATTATTTCAAGTGACTTGCAAACACGGTATTTTTACTGTATTTCCCCAGTGGGCTAGTTCCTAAGGACAAAAAGAACTGCAAATAAATCTTAAATGGCTTTCAGTGGTCTAATTGTTAGCAATAACACTGGTATTGTTACCCTGACACTATTCTATCTATATAGCAGAATAAAGCAAATAAGTCATTATGTCAATGTAATTAAGAACCAAAATTTTATACATGAGAGAAAAGAGATACAAGAACAAAATGAACAGGGCCCGCCCTGTGGCTTAGCGGTTAAGTGTGCGCGCTCCACTGCTGGAGGCCCTGGTTCGGATCCCGGGTGCGCACCGACGCACCGCTTGTCCAGCCATGCTGAGGCTGCGTCCCACATACAGCAACTAGAAGGATGTGCACTATGACATACAACTATCTACTGGGGCTTTGGGGAGGGGAAAAAAAAAATGAACAAAATTAAGTAAAAATCCTTTAATCTTTAGTTTGGATTGGAAATAGCAATATTAATTCATAATTTGTTTTTCTTTTTCTAAAAAAATATCTTTCCTAGCTCTACGCACTGAAAAGACCTAAAAGAAATGACGACATAATAGCAATAAATACTCAGCATCCAGATTGTGGTGACTAAATATAATTTAAAACAAACAAACATGCAGAACTCCTTAGGCAAATGGCTAATTCTGAGGCTGGAAATGTAAAAGATGAATCTGGAATATCCTGTTTTACTAGAAATTAAGGACTACAAGAGTCATATTAAAGGACTAAGGAAGTAACTTTTTAAGGGGTTCTCAATGGCCCAGGATAGGACAATATGAGCATCAAAAAGCATAAGGACTGCAAAGTGGTATATATATTTATACATCAAATGTTTCAAAACTCCATGAGTTCATAATGATACTAAAAAATAAATAAAACTTCACCGGTCACTTTTTGGAGACAGCTAGGACACCAATTTATTGATTATAAAAGTGGCAAAGAAAGGAAAAAAATTAAACATTTATTCTGCCTGACTGTATTTCAGAGCATCCAGAATTGATGGGAAAGTTCTTCATTATAAAAGAATTCAAGCTCTGAAAGAATGATAGAATTGGAAAATCACCATTTCATGAAGGAATGGTCTGGGTTATGGAAATGCTTTAATATCTTGATCTAAGTGGTAGTTACATGGATGCATAATATGTAAATATTCATCAAGCTGTTCGCTTAATTTTTGTGCATTTTATTTAGGTAAAGTATACCTCAATTTAATAATTTTTACCTCAATTTTAAAATTATACCTCAATTAAAAAAAATTATCATTGTGCCTTGCAATGAGGAGTAATAAGAAATACACAGAATTCTATAAAATATCCTTGCCAAAAAATTGAACCTGAATCTAACCAGTGCTCCAGATGTAAAACTACCAGCTTACAGAAAATAAAGGGGAAAGAGGAACATGTTAAATGATACCAACAGGATACAACCAGACAAATAGAATATGGAACATTCTATAGGACAAATGACATGGCTTCTTTGGTGAATTAATGATACAAAAGAGAAAGGGAAGGGGAAAGCAAGGGTTATAGATTAAAAGAGACTTAAGAGACATATTAACCAAAACGATACCTGGACATTGTTTGGGTCTCAATTCTAACAAACCAACTGTGAAAAGCCATTTTTGAGACAATCAGGAAAATTTGAACACAGACTAGGTGTTAGATGATATTAAGTAATTAGTTTTAATTTACAGGTGTGGTAATGGTATTGTGCTCTTAAAGTCCGTATCTTGGTGGATACTTAAGTATTTGTGGGTGAAATTATGTGATTTGCTTTAAAATACTCCAGGGGAAAAATATGGAGGGGAATAGATGAAGCAAGAAAGCCAAAGTAGGGGGCTGGCCCCATGGCTTAGCGGTTAAGTGCACGTGCTCTGCTACTGGCGGCCCGGGTTCAGATCCCGGGCGTGCACCGACGCACCGCTTCTCCGGCCATGCTGAGGCCACGTCCCACATACAGCAACTAGAAGGATGTGCAGCTATGACATACAACTACCTACTGGGGCTTTGGGGGAAAAAAAGGAGGAGGATTGGCAATAGATGTTAGCTCAGAGCCGGTCTTCCTCAGCAAAAAAGGGAGGATTAGCATGGATGTTAGCTCAGGGCTGATCTTCCTCACAAAAAAAAAAAAAAGAAGAAAGCCAAAGTAGTAGTAACTGTTGAAGCTGAGTGATAGATAAACCGGGACTCATTAAACTATTCTCTTTATTTTTGTGTATGTTATTAAGCTATTAAATTATTAAGCTTCAAACTCACCCTTCTATACTCTAAGCTTTCGTTCCGGGAATGAGATTCTACCATCCACATTTCTGCTTTGCCAATGGCTCCCTGTTAGACTCTGCCTATAGGGGGCGATAGAGGGAGACTGCAAGGCTGGAGGAGAACGAAGGAACTTCAACTCCCTTGTGTTCTTCCTTGTTCCTTCTTGTCAGCTTCCTGCTTCTGTCAGCATCCCCTCAGGAACATTTCTTCACCCCTGCACCAGCAGTGCCTTTCCGTGTCTACAGCTGACTCCAGTTTGCAGTTTTCCAGCATGCACAGAACCAGCCTCATCACACCTCCATCAGAAACACCAGCATGAGGTGAGCAGCACCCCTCCTCAGAGGTTTGGGTCCCAGCCCCATGGAGCCTTTCCTCCAAGCTTCTAAGTTGTAATAATTCCATTCTCTTTCCTTTGTACCCCAGCCCTGGGGGTGGTAGCAGCTTCCTGCGATTACTCTCTTTATGATATCTTAGAGTTTTCTTTCCACTATTTAAGTTCCCTACTTAGCAACTTTATGCCTAATTAACATTTTTTTTTATTAAATCCTGTCTGTTCAAATAACTAATGTGGCTTCTGCCTCCTGACTGGCCGCAGACTGAGAGGTACACCAACTCCCATCAGTCATTGGTTGAGGGCTGCTCCCAGGGGAGTTCATTCCCCAGCATTTCTAGGCTGACACATGGGTGGCAGAGCTGGCTCCAGTGGCCAGAGAAAGCCCTCAGGCAAAGTAATGCAAGAGCTAGCAATTGGAATTTGGGCCAGTGTGCACTAAGGTGATAAGGGAGAGAGGAGTGGGGGCGGGCATGACAGTGTTTGCTACACAGCCAAATGCCCTTTGTAAAAAATTAGTTTCTACTTACACAAGCGTTCATTATCCTTGAAAGACACTTAGTTATTAAGCATAGGCTAAAGTCTTCTCAATCACCATTCCCAATCCTGATTCCCTTCTCTTACTTCCTCCCCAGAGGTAACCACTGTTGTCAGTTATCATTTACGTGGGCTTTTCTACATATATATGCTTGTTAACATATATGGCATTATTTTGCAGGCGTTTTGTTTTTATTTCATAGTATACATATCTTTTTGCAATTTGCTGTATTCACTAAACAATTTGTCTTGAAGTCATTCCATATGACACATAGATCCATCTCATTCTTTTAAACTGCTGCATAACATTTCCTAGTGTGCATATGCCATTGTTTATTTCGCTGTTGTCCTATGTTGGCTATTAACAAAATTCTCTGATTAATATCCATGTCCCTGTGTCTTCGTACCTGTTCAGGAGTGTTTCTCTAGAGTAGATACAGAGTAGGAGAAATGCTGGGTCAGAGAGAGTGCATATTTTAAAACTTGCATTAGATGTTAAAAATATGTCCTTCAAAATGTAGTTCCAATTTGCAAGCTGTGATATTGTAATTTATAATAAGAAATATATTTGTGATTTATAATGAGAAATATAATAAGAAATATAAATGGAGTCTTCGTCCCCATTTCTGGCACAGAGCTCCTAAAACCCTTGGAATTTCCTAAGTGATGAGAGCAACAAAGGTGTCTTTTGTTAGGTTAATGAGGTGACTTTTGGACTGCTCCTAAGGATGGGGGCTGGTTGCCAGGGGAACCAACCATGTGATTAGAGGGCTGGAACTTTCTGTCCCACCTCCTGACCTCCGGGGAGGGGAGAGGGGCTGGAGGTTGAATCAATCACCAATGGCCAATGAGTTAATCAATCATGCCTATGTGATGAAGCCTCCATTAAATCCCCAAAGTACCGACTTTGAAGAGTTTCCGGGTTGGTGAACACGTGGAGATTCAGGGAGAGTGGTGCGCCTGGAGAAAGCATGGAAGCTTCTTGCCCTTTCCTCACATCTTGCTGTGTGCATCTCTTTCATCTGGCTGTTCCTGAGTTATGTCCGTTTATAATAAACCGATGATCTAGTAAGTAAAATGTGTCTCTTGAGTTCTGTGAGCCGCTCTAGCAAATTAGTTGAACCCAAGGAGGGGGTCACTGGAGCCTACCCAGTCAGTCAGAAGCACAGGTAACTTCGTAGGCTTGTGACTGGCGTCTGAAGCGGGGGTTGGGGGTGGGGGCAGTCTTGTAGGACTGAACCCTTAACCTGTGGAATCTGAAGCTATCTCTGGGTAGATAGTGTCAGAATTGAGTTGAATTCTTAGATACCCACTGATGTCCAAGAATTACTTGGTGTTGTGTGGGAAGCCCCCCCCCACTGCCCCCACAAGTTGGAAATTGGGTCCAGGAACCCAAAATAGTTGGTATCAGTGAAGTGGGATTTGCTAGAACGGCCGTGGCTCACAGAAACATGTGGTTTGGGAAGAGAAAGGATGAAAGGGCGGGGGGTGAGGAACCTTTGATTGCTGGGTGTCCACGTGGTCACCCGTGATCTGGAGCAGCAGCCATGCTGCAATCAGTTAGGAAGGTAGATCCAGCTCCTGGGGAGTTGGTTTGCTGGATGCATAAGGAAAGGCACACTGATAAGAAAAAGGCAAAATATTCAATGCCTTGGTTATTGTTACCTGTAATAGCTAAACTAAAAGTCAAAGAGAATGCTAGGTCGGACTTTGATGCTAGACCAAGCTCAGATTTCAGTGAGTCTGAGCTTCGGCCACTAGCCTCAAAGCTGCCCCCCAAGGGAAGAATCAACGTGGGGGAAGGGCGAACCGAAGAAACTACTGAAACCAGGGAATATAGTGTGAAGGAGTTGTTTCATTTTGTGGATCGGTATCATCAGCTTCCTGAGGAACCTTTTACTGGATTATGAGAGTGACTAATTTGGGGGCTGTGTACTGGGTTCGAGTGCTGCAGAGGGAAAGAGTGTGTTTGGGTTGATACAGGACCCACAGCTCACTATGGAACAATCTCAGGTGGCTATATGTGATGCAGACACACAGGAAGGTATTTGTGAGGAAACAGCCAGCCTGGCGGACTGGATAAAAGCCACTGTAAGGTCTGTTTACCCCGAGAAGGGGGACTGTCCATCCCTCCCGTGAATGTCAAGTGGAACACCCCAGAGGAAGCGGCTGATATACTTCGTATGCAAGCCACGCGGGACTGGCATTATGATGACCGGGATATTCACCCGCTGAATATGCCCATTTCCTAGGTCGTGGTAAATGCTGTGGTTAGGGGTCCCCTTCCACATGGGCACCTCATATAACCTTATTTGTTACAAAACCAAAAAACAGTTCGTAAAGCCTTATGAATTTGCTATTGCAGCTTCCCCTCATGGGTCTTATAGATGCTAATAGAAACATTAGGTTAATTAACAAGAGAATGGGAAGGGGCCTAGGGGAGAGGCCAGGGACTCGTCCCAACTAGGTGGAAATTTTTAAAAGGTTACTAAGAAATAAGATGAATAAAGTTAATATTGATAGGAGTGAAACAAAGAGGAAACAGAAAGGGGAGAGTCATGGGACTCGTCCCAGCAGGGTGGGAATCTTTAGATGGTTATTAAGAAATGGGATGAATAAAACAGACATTGATGGGATTAAAACGAAGATTTTAATACAGCAGTACCTAAGGTTGGGCGGGCCGAAGGGACCCCCTGTCGTTCCCCCAATATTAAAGGGCCTCAGATAAGGCCGCTCTATTTACCCCAGTCTGGAGTAATTTAAAAAGCTGGAAGGTAGAGATAACTATGAGAAACCCGACCAACAATCACTTGGGGTAGCGGTTAGGTCTATTAATCAAGATAAAGATTGACAGAAGGGCCAGGGTCCCTTGGCTCGATCCCTTGCTAGGAACCCAAAGCTTTTTGCACAAGAGTGGTTACAATGGTCAAGGAGTGGAGAATAGAAGTTTCCAGGACTCATTGATACGGGAGTCTCCCGAACTGTGGTACCAAAACTCATTGGTGAAACCCTGACTCCTGCTGCAATTAGATTGAGAGAATGTAGAAGTGTAGTGATCGATAGGATTATGAAAGTTGGAATGTCTAAGCAGGTATTATATCAAGAAGTTGTGTCAACTTTACCTGAATGTTTTATAGGAATAGATATTTTGTCTGGCTGGGGAACACTTCCCCTTCCTAGTATTGTAAAACCAAAACCTATGGATGAAGTCCTAAGGGAGGCTGCAGTTGGGAATGTAACAGTTGATGGAATTACGGTAAAAGTTTGTAGGAGACTTGGCATGTTTGAAAAGGCTTTATGTGAAGAGGTTGCGTCTCTTTTACCTGACTGTGTTATTATCTGACTGGGGGAATGTTTCTCCTACCTAATATTGTAAAACAGAAGGCATGTAAGCCCGTCCTTCAAGCAATATTAATTTGACCTGCTGAATGGGAACCAGTAAGATGCCTGAGCCACATGGTGTGGAATAGAAGCTAGAGCGCTGGTAGGGACAAATTCTCTGTGCCATGGCCCTACGTGGAGCTAGACTGGGGCATATGGCAAGAGCCTGTGAGCCCCTCCCAGCGACCACTCCTGGGACTTTGGACAAGAGAATTTCCATTTGAGGGGCATTTACTGCCTTGCTATTGGACGTTAACTGAAGCTATCCCAATGACTGAAGGACATAAAATGATCCTGAAACCTGAAACACCCACAATGTCTTGGGTGATGTCAGAGAAACTCTCTAATGGGGATGGCAGTGCCCAGAAGAGTTCCATAATAAAATGTAAATGGTTTATCCAGGATCATGCTGCCTGGGGAATACAAAGAGATGCTCACAAGCAGGGAGCCTCTCCCCTAGGATGGACTCGGGAACTGTGTGAGGAGCTGCTGGATTCTAGCATCACTTGGACAGGGCCCTATAAACAGCTCTCAGCTGACCGACAAAGAGCTGCTTGGTTTGTGGACGGCAGTTCCACGGTGAATGGACGTCCTGTTTGGAAGGCCACCACTCTGATGGAAGGAGGTAAAAACAAATCAGTGGGCTGAATTGCATGCTTTTTCCTTCAGTGATGGAAGAATTGGATGGTGGTAAAAACCCCTATATTTGGGTTTTTACTGACTCCTGGGCAGCGGCGAATGGCTTGGCCATATGGTCAGGCAGGAGGGCAATGGAAACCCGGCCTGTTTAAGGGATGCTTGTGTGGGGCACAGCCCCATGGAAATTAGAGGGGTGCATTAAAGTAGGACGTGGCGATGCCCATCAGAAGAACTCCCTTCCAGGTTTGGAAAGTGACTGGAACAAACAAGCAGATATCCTTGTGTGCTCACTTGAGATGGTCACCTGAGTCCATGAGATGAGTCGACATGAGGGCACTGCAGCAATGCAGAGATGGGATGATTCTAGACATGGTCCTCTGGCACCCTTTGAGGCACAAAATGCCGACAAGAACTGTTCCGTTACTGGGGCTGGCCCGGTGGCGTAGCGGTTATGTGCGCGCGCTCCGCTTCGGTGGCCTGGGCTTCGCAGGTTCGGATCTGGGGTACGCACCGATGCACCGCTTGTCAAGCCGTGCTGTGGTGCCGTCCCATATAAAGTGGAGGAAGATGGGCACGGATGTTAGCCCAGGGCCAGTCTTCCTCAGCAAAAAGAGGAGGATTGGCGACAGATGTTAGCTCAGGGCTGATCTTCCTCACACACACAAAAAAGAATTGTTCTGTCAGCAAAAGAGACAGAGTGCAGATGGCCATGTGGCAGATTCCCTGGTGGGAATGCCCTGAACACAGCTGGCAAGTGAGACTGATGCTGGTACCCCTGGGGTTCTACAAATGGGTCCTGACAGGAGTAGACACTGACTCTAGACTGAGCTTTGCTTACCTGGTGTAGATGCAAATACTCAGTATTATGAAAGAACCAGAACAGAAGATACTGCACCAATTTGGACAACTGACTGTCATTTCTTCAGACCATGGGACTCACTTTACAGCCCATAATGTCCAACAATGGACAGAGAGCTATCCTCCTCAGAGTACTAGTTTGATAGAGAATTGGAACGGGCAGGTAAAACATTGGTTGTCTAAAACAGGGAGGTAAAAGCATGAAGGGCTGGCTTACACGCCTTCACAAGTGTGTGCTCACACTCAACATGAACATGAGTGAGGCTAAAGGAGTATTCCTACTAGATAGATTTGTTTGTTTTCCTGGTGGATCTGGAGAAGAGGGAGTGGGGAAGGTGTTGGTATTCTTTCTTCCCCACATCACCTCAACTTTTTTCCCCCCTACTTGATGCGGTGGTCATAGTACCAGGGCTGCAACTATAAGGGCTGGAAGCAGAGACGATTCCTAAGCAAGAAACTGTAACTGTGTTGGGGCCGGCCCGGTGGTGCAAGCGGTTAAGTGCGCGTGCTCTGCTGCGGCGGCCAGCGGTTCGCCGGTTCGGATCCCGGGCGCGCACCAACGCACCGCTTGTTAAGCCATGCTGTGGCGGCGAACCATGTAAAGTGGAGGAAGATGGGCACGGATGTTAGCCCAGGGCCAGTCTTCCTCAGCAAAAAAGAGGAGGATTGGTATCGGATGTTAGCTCAGGGCTAGTCTTCGTCACAAAAATAAATAAATAAATAAATAAAAAATAAAGCGCGTGAATGCATCACTTACTCAAAAAAAAATTATATTTAGAAACTGTAACTGTGTTTTTAAACTTTATGTCAGAATTCCTGAGGGCCTGATGGGGCAGGATGTGACTTCCCGCCATCTGGCAAAATTGGGGCTAATGGTGAAGGCAGCTGTATTGCCTGGTGGAAAGATAGCCCACTGGTTCTGCACATGTGTAGCCTTACCTTCTCTGACAGGAAGTGGACTGAGGGAGAGGGACTTGCTAGACTAGCATTGCTGCCTGCAATCTAGACCAGCACAGTGGCCAAACCTAATGTCCCTTCCAAAGGTGGGAAAGTTTGGGTATAAATGAAGAGAAGGAAAAATAGTAACTGAGGGTAAGGGAGTGAAGAAATGGGTGTGTAATGAGGGAAATCCAATATTACATTAACATCTCAAAAGAGGCTCAGAGCAAGAGATGATAATGTCTTTTAGCTCGATTATATCAGATGCCTGAAAGGGTGAAGCCATGTATTACTGAGACCATTTCTGCTTCTGGAACCTGAGAAGATCTAATGGAAGCCTGCAAACAGGAGTGGCCTCTCCCTGGGAGGCATTTTCATAGGATAGGATGCTGGACTGCATAGTTATTAATGACTGAATGGGATTCTAGTAATGTGCCAGTATCTTTCGACTTTTATGATTGTTTTGCTATTGGAGATCTGTGTTTGAAAGACCAGGGGGCAGACTGTGATATTGTGATTTTTTTTTTATTGATGTCATAATAGTTTCTAACATTGTGAGATTCCAGTTGTACATTATTATTTGTCAGTCACCATATAAATGCACCCCTTCACCCCTTGTGCCCACCCCCAACTCCCTTCCCCCTGGTAACCACCAAACTGTTCTCTCTGTCCATAAGTTATATTCCACATATGAGTGAGGTCATACAGTGTTTGTCTTTCTCTGTCTGGCTTATTTCACTTAACATAATACCCTCCAGGTCCATCCATGTTGTTACAAATGGGATGATTTTGTCTTTTTTTTACGGCTGAGTAGTATTCCATTTTATATATATACCACACCTGCTTTATCCAATCATCTGTCAATGGACACTTGGGTTGCTTCCACGTCTTGGCTATAGTGAATAATGCTGCAGTGAACATAGGGGTGCATAAGCCTTTTTGGATTGTTGATTTCAAGTTCTTTGGATAAATACCCAGAAGTGGGATAGCTGGATCATAAAGTATTTCTATGTTTAATTTTTTGAGGAATCTCCATCTTGTTTTCCATAGAGGCTGCACCAGTTGGCATTCCCACCAGCAGTGAATGAGGGTTCCCTTTTCTCCACATCCTCTCCAACAATTGTTATTATTTGTCTTGGTGATTATAGCCATTCTCACGGGTGTAAGGTGATATCTTAGTGTAGGTTTGATTTGCATTTCCCTGATGATTAGTGATGTTGAACATCTTTTCATATGCCTATTGGCCATCTGTATATCTTCCTTGGAAAAATGTCTGCTCATATCCTCTGCCCATTTTTTTTTTTTTTGTGAGGAAGATCAGCCCTGAGTTAACATCCATGCCAATCCTTCTCTTTTTTTGCTGAGGAAGACTGGCCCTGGGCTAACATTTGTGCCCATCTTCCTCCACTTCATATGGGACGCCACCACAGCATGGCCTGACAAGTGGTGCATCGGTACGCGCCCGGGATCCAAACCCGAGCAGCCAGCAGTGGAGCACGTGCACTTAACTGCTACACCACGGGGCCGGCCGCCCTCTGCCCATTTTTTGATCAGGTTATTTGTTTTTTTGTTGCTCAGTTGTGTGAGTTCTTTATATATTATGGAGATTAACCCCTTGATATTGTGATTTTTAATAAGAAAGGTATATTTGGTCTTTGTCCCCATTTCTGGCACAGAGCCTCTAAAACCCTTGGAATTTCCTAAGTGATGAGAGCAACAAAGGTGTATGTTAATGAGGTGACTTTTGGACTGCACCTAAGGATGGGGGATGGTTGCCAGGGGAACCAACCATGTGATTAGAGGGCTGGAATTCTCAGTCCCACCCAGGGAGGAGAGAGGGACTGGAGGTTGAATCAATCACCAATGGCCAATGATTTAATCAATCTCGCCTATGTAATGAAGCCTCCATAAAAATCCGAAAGGATGGGGTTGGGAGAGCTTTCGGGTTGGTGAACACGTGGAGATTCAGGGAGAGGGGTGCGCCCAGAGAGGACGTGGAAGCTCCTTGCCCTTTCCCTACACCTTGCCCTGTCCATCTCTTCCATCTGGCTGTTCCTGAGTCATATCCTTTTATAATAGACTGGTAATCTAGTAAGTAAAATATTTCTTGAGTTCTGTGAGCCGCTCTAGCAAATTAGTTGGACCCAAGGAGGGGGAAGTGGGAACGTAGCCAGTCAGTCAGAAGTACAAGTAACGGCCTGGACTTGTGACTGGCGTCTGAATTGAGTTGCCCAGGAGAGCGTTGTTGGAACCTCCAATGTCTAGCTGGTTGGTTAGAAGCATAGGTAACAGCCTGGGCTTGTGACTGGTGGCTGAAGTGGGGGTGGGGTGGGGGGCAGTCTTGTAAGACTGAGCCCTTAACCTGTGGAATCTGATGCTATCTCCAGGTAGATGGTGTCAGAATTGAGTTGAATTCTTGGACACCCTGGTGGTATAACACAGTGGGGGGAGAGCTGTTCACCCCAACCACCCCACAAACCACCAGGCACCTTCTGCACCCTACTGTCCAGGGGGCCACCAGGGCAGAACCACTGTAATCCAGTGGGAGATACCAACACCCTCAGGGAGCCTTCAGAGTGGCAGCAGTGTCTGTGATATCCAGCTGAGAGCAGAGTCTCACAGAGACTGTTGGAGTGGACTTGTTCCTGAGCACACGTGACAGCCCCTAGCAACTCCTGGAAATAATTAGGTGCATTTTTGGGGGCTCTGAGGTCCTTGCATGACCAGGTGGCAGGGCAATTAGGTTACACCTAGCTTTTGTTTTATGCCACCAACAGCGGACTTGGTGCGTGTGGGAGTGGCAGCTGTAGGAGGAGAGCTAGGCAATTTATTTCAATTACCCCCAAGTACACCTGGGGCTGGGATCCATGGTGTACTTTGCCATGTGAATATCTGAAGAAAAAATTTTTTTCAGGCAGAGGAAACAGCAAAGGCCAAGGATCTGAGGTGGGAATGTGCTTATGGTGTTTAAGGACTGGTAAGGAGGCTGGCTGAGGGTGAGGGGGGCAAGTAGGGAACGAGGTCAGAGAGGTAATGACAGGGATTGGAGACTGCATCAGTTTTCCCAGATCACTTCCTGCCCCAGGGTTGCTTTACACCTTGCATCTTTTTCAGGCTAGGCTCTTGGTTTCTTTGGTGATTCAATTTCCTCAAAAACCTTAGTAGGCCTCTGATCTATTTGCTCCTAGGCAGTTCCATGTGCTGTAACCACATCCAAAGTTCTTTCCTAGACATAGTTGTAAAGTCTACTTTATGTATTTGCCTCCTTGTTCCCATGCTTCTCCCTTTTTAAATTAGTGATGGCTACCTTGATGCCAGCTCAAACAGCAGACTAAGATGAGAAGGACAGCACCACCCTCAATCTGATTTTTGCTCCCGAGCGGAGTTCCTTTGTTTAACTGAGGAGTCTTAATGCGCCTTTGTGTCAAGTGCTCAAGCAGTCCCTAAGTGGCAGCATGGTGGCTGACGCTATTAAAGCTGTCAGGCTGGTGAGAGATAATGAGGCCAAATGGATTTAGATGGTAAATTCAGCGACAACATAAGGAAGATCAGCATAGTGTCAGCTCCCCATGTCCCTAGTCCCACAGGATAACACCAAACATGAGCAGCCAAATGCCAGACCACCAGAGTGGTAAGTTATGGAGAAGCCAATTCTAAACTACAGCCAAGCAATTATATAGATAGCCATGGAAGCTGGCATCTGTACCACGGGAAAGTGGGGAAGGTAGAAATGGTTGCCCTCCCCCAAACCAGGGAGATGGATGAGAAAGAGCCTTGTGTCAGTCTCCCACAAGATAGGGACAAGAAACTTTCTTGCAGCAGCTCCCTGTCCTTATCTCCCTTTGTTCCAGGAGGAATCAGAGCATTCTGCCAAGAGTCGGGTCAGACTGCAGACAAGCTTTGCTTATGTGGCCTACATGGAGATGTGCAAGGTCACCAGCATCGTGATGCAGCCCTTCCCCTATGCTTTGTTACACAAAACCTTTTTCACTCTACTCTCTTATTATTTGGGATACAGAAGCAGTCAGCTTTTCTAACTATGTATCCTCAAAAATCTTATTTCTTTTCATTTTTGCCCTTGGATCAGCCAATTCTTGCCTGAGCTTTTTTCTCTTTCTTGTAATACCTTGGTAAACACAGCAAGTAACCATCAATACACACTACTAACCTTGTGTTCCATCCTCCTTCCCTAAAGCTATAGGCTCGGGAGGCACTTGGGCCGACTTCATTTAATTACAGGTAACATCTTTTTTTTTTTTTTTTTTTTGTGAGGGAGATCAGCCCTGAGCTAACATCCATGCCAATCCTTCTCTTTTTGCTGAGGAAGACTGGCCCTGGGCTAACATCCGTGCCCATCTTCCTCTGCTTTATATGGGACGCCGCCACAGCATGGCCTGACAAGCGGTGCGTTGGTGCGCCCCCGGGATCTGAACCCGGGCCGCCAGCAGCCGAGCGCAAGCACTTAACCGCTACGCCATGGGGCCGGCCCCTACAGGTAACATCTTAATCAAGCATTTTGCTGCTATTTAACAAGACTCTCCATCTTTCTATCCTCCGGTATCAGCTTCCTCATTGCCTACTGACTCAAACACAACAGAAATTTCTTTATTGTTCATCTTTCATACTGGGTGGGTGACTAGGTCATTGGGACAGCCCTTCCTCCACGCAGTCATTCAGAAACCAGGCTGACAGGGGCTTTGTTATCGTCAACACATGGCTACCAAGGTCATCCCTAGAGGTAAGGTACAGAGCCATCTCCGTTGTAGCAAGATAGAATGGGAGAAAAGTATATAGGAGTATGCTTGGAAGGTCTACATGGGCAGGCTGAAAGTGGCTGATGAAATTTGTTCTCACATTCCATTGCTTATAAATTCATCATAATGGCCACACCTAACTGCAAAGGAGGCTGGGAAATATGTGCCCAGGAAGAAGAGGAAAGCATGGATTAGGTGAGCAGCTAGCAATCTCCTCCACAGGGTGCTATCGAATAGTGTATTGGCAGTGCGGGTGGTGAGAAGTGGCTGAATTCTGGATTTATATTGAAGGTAGAAACATCAGAATTTGTTAACGCCGAGGTTTTTGGCCTGAATAATTGGAAGAATAGAGTTGTCATATACCGAGATGGTAAAGACTATTGAGAACTCAGTTTTAGGTGTGTGATTTTTGAGGGGCCTGGGAGCATTCACTTGGAGACATTAAATAAGCAGTTGGATATGCAGGTTTCACAGTTCAAAGGAGTGGTCAGGACTGAAAATATAAATTTTGGGGCCCTCAGGACATAGAAGTATTTAAAGTCATTGGATAACACTAACTGCAAAACTGTATATATGATAATATTGAATTTCATTCATTCTACAAAGTACATTTTTTCATATCGTCACACCTTGGAAATTGGAATACATCTTACAACACTCAATACAGTCTTCAATTATTATGATTGACAGTGTTTTCTTTCTTTGTTAGTAGCATTTAAAATAATGATGTATCTTAGAATTGATGGCTCCTCAGATTCAATGCAACAGTAATAATAGTAGTAAAAATGATGATGATAATGTTGAGCATATTAATATTGTGCATCAGACACTGTGCTAAGCCCCTTCCATGATTATCTTTATATGTAGTTACAGTATTGAAATAAGAGCACAGACACAGGAGCCGACTGCATAAGTCTTAATTCTGGCTCTGAGCTAATTAACCACATGACCGTGGCCAAATGCTTAATCTATCTGTGCATAGTTTCCTCATCTCTAAAATGGGACGATAATAGTACGTAATTTATAGGTTTATTATGAGGATGAAAGGAATTAATACATGTAAAGTGCTTAGAACACTGCTGAAGCACATAACTGCTAAATTATTTGATAACATTGGTAAACTGAAAAATGTATGTATGCAAAAATTCCTCAAGCTATACTCTTTAGTACATTTTACCCACATTATCGTATGTATTTTATACCTCAATAAAAGAGGAAAACCAACCAAAACAAAAAAGTTTAGAGAAAAAAAGATCATCTGTGTTATAAATAAGAAAAAAAAGTATATGTACAATGATATTCATTGAAGCATTTTTGTCTGAAATTAACACAGTTATTCCAGCTTTCTTTTGATGTGTTAGCATGGTATATCTTTCTCCATCCCTTTACTTTTAATTTATCTGTGTCTTTATATTTAAAGTGGGTTTCTTGTGGACAACAAATAGTTGGGTCTTAATTTTTAATCCACTCTGACACTTTTGTCTTTTATTTGGTATATTTAGATCATTGATGTTTAAAGTGGTTATTGATATATTAGGATTAATATTTACCATATTTGTTCCTTCTCCTTGTTCTTTGTTTCTTTTTTTCTCTGACTTCTCTGGTTTTTTTTTTTTTTTTTTTTTGAGGTATAATTGACATACAACATTATATTAGTTTCAGGTGTACAACATAATGATTTGATATTTGTATATATTGCAAAATGGCCACCACAATAAGTCCAGCCAACATCCATCAACATACATAGTTAAAGAATTTTTTTTTAGGGCCGGCCTGGTGGCTTAGCGGTTAAGTGCGCACGCTCCGCTACTGGTGGCCCAGGTTTGGATCCCGGGCGCGCACCGACGCACCGCTTCTCCGGCCATGCTGAGGCTGCGTCCCACATACAGCAACTAGAAGGATGTGCAACTATGACGTACAACTATCTACTGGGGCTTTGGGGGGTGGGGGGGAAAGGAGGAGGATTGGCAATAGATGTTAGCTCAGAGCTGGTCTTCCTCAGCAAAAAGAGGAGGATTAGCACGGATGTTAGCTCAGGGCTGATCTCCCTCACAAAAAATAACAAAAACAAAAAAATTTTTTTTTAGTGTGATGAGAACTTTTAAGATTTACTCTCTTAGCAACCTGCAAATATGCAATACAGCATTATTAACTATAGTTGCCATGCTGTACACTACATCCCTATGACTTATTTATTTTATAAATGGAAGTTTGTACCTTTTGACCCCCTTCACTTATTTTGCCCATCCCTCACACCCCACCTCTGGCAACCACCAATCTGTTCTATTTATCTATGAGCTTGTTTTTTTCTTTAAGATTCCACATATAAGTGAGATCATAGTGCACTTATCTTTCTCTATCTGACTTATTTCACTTAGCATAATGCCCTCAAGGTCTATCCATGTTGTTGCAAATGGCAAAATTTCATTCATTTTTTTTTCTTTTTTTGCTGAGGAAGATTAGCCCGAGCTAACATCTGTTGCCAATCTTCCTCGTTTTTTGCTTGAGGAACATTAGCCCTGAGCTAACATCTGTGCCAGTCTTCCTCTGCTTTATACGTGGGTCACCGCCACAGTGTGGCTGATGAGTGGTGTAGGTCCGTGCCCAGGATCCAAACCCATGAATCTGGGCCGCCGAAGCGGAATGTGCCAAATTTAACCACTATGCCACAGGGCTGGCCCCAAGATTTCTCTCTTTTATGGCTGAATAATACATATATACTACATTTTCTTTATCCATTCATCTGTCAGTAGACACTTAGGTTGTTTCTGTATCTTGGCTATTGTAAATAGTGCTGCAATGAACATGGGGGTGCTGCCTTCTCTGGTTTTAACTGAACGTTTTATATGATTCCATTTTCTCTCTCTTAGCATATCAATTATACTTCTTTTTTTAGTGGTTGCCCTAGAGTTTGCAATATGCATTTGCAACTAGTCCAAGTCCGCTTTCAAATAATGCTATGCCACTTCATGGGGTAGTGCAGGTACCTTATAACAGAGTATTCCCAATTCCTCCCTTGTTCCTTATAACATTGCTGTTATTCATTTCATTTATCTATAAGCTATCATACTTATTAAGTGTTGCTATTATTGCTAACATCGTTATTATGATTTTGAACAAACTGTTATCTGTTAGAGCAATGAAGAATAAGAAAAATAAAATACTTTATTTTACCTTCATTTATTCCTTCTCTAATGCTCTTTGTTTCTGTATGTAAATCCAAATTTCTGACCTACATCATTTTCCTTCTTTCTGAAGCACTTCTTTTAACATTTCTTGCAAGGCAGGTCTACTGGCAACAAATCCCCTCAATTTTTGTTTGTCTGAGAAAGTGTTTATTTCCACTTTACTTTTGAAGAATAATTTGGCTGGATACAGAATTCTAGGTTGGTCATTTTTTTCTTTCAATACTTTAAATATTTCACTCCACTATTTTCTCTTCTTGTTTGCTTGGTTTCCGAAAAGAAATCCAATGTAATCCTTATTTTTGCTCCTCTATAAGTAAGGTGTTTCTTCCCTTTGGCTTCTTTCAAGATTTTCTCTTTGTCTTTGATTTTCTACAGTTTGAGTATGACATGCCTATAGATTTTTCTTGGCATTTATCCTGCTTGGTATTCTCTGAGCTTCCTGGATCTATGGTTGAGTGTCTGTCATTTATAGTGGAAAATTCTCAGCCTTTATTACTTCAAATACTTCTTCTGTTCCTTTTTCTTTCTTCTTCTATTATTCTCATTATGTGTATCTTACACCTTTTGTAATTGCCCCACAGTTCTTGGATATTCTGTTCTTTTCTATTTTTTTCCTCTTTGCATTTCAGTTTTAGAAGTTTCTGTTAACATATATTGAAGCTCACTTATTCTTTCCTTGGCCATGTCCAGTCTACTGATGAGTCCATCAAAGGCATTCTTCATTTCTGTTATAGTGTTTTTTATTTCTAGCATTTCCTTTTGATTCTTTCTTAGAGTTTCCCACTCTTTGCTTATATTACTCATCTGTTCTTACATGCTGTCCACTTTTCCCACTAGAGCTCTTAGCATATTAATCATAGATTTTTTTGAATTCCTGGTTTGATAATTCCAACATCTTTTCCATATCTGAGTTTGGTTCTAATGCTTGCTTTGTCTCTTCAAACTATGTTTTTTGCCTTTTGGTAGGCCTTGTAATTTTTGGTTGAAAGCTGGACGTGATGTACTGGGTAAAAGGAACGTTGGGCAATGGCCCTGTAGTGATGTGGTGGTAATGTGTGGGGGAGGGGAGGCATTCTATAGTCCCATGATTAGGTCTCAGTCTTTTAGTGAGTCTGGCTGCATCCCTGAGCTGTGACTTTCACAAGTTCTTCTCATCACCCTCCCCCGCCCCCCCTCCCCCATTTAGGTGAGACAGGAAGGCTAGAGGGAAGTTTCCCTTGAGCACAGGCCTTTGTTAAGAACAGAATAATCAAGGCATATTTTAAAAAGGTTACTTTCCCCCTCCCCCTACTAAGAAGCAGGAGGGGATTTTTTTCTCTAGTCTACACCCTGAAAACATGAGGGAGCTCCTAGAGGTAAAACTTACAAAATTATGGGGGCCCTCCTAAGACTGGACCCCGCCACCCCCACCCTGGAGTTTTTAACTCTCTAGCTTGTCCACACTGAGCCTGCAGTGATTCATCAGTTACAGTGTTAAGTTTTCCTACCCTGGCCGGCTCCGTGGCTTAGCGGTTAAGTGCGCGCGCTCTGATGCTGGTGGCCCGGGTTCGGGTCCCGGGCGCGCCCCGAGGCACCGCTTCTCCGTCCAACGCGAGGCCGAGTCCCACGTACAGCAACTAGAAGGATGTGAACCTGTGACATACAACTATCTACTGTGGCTTTGGGGGGAAAAAAAATGAATAAATAAAATCTTTAAAAAAAAAAAGTTTTCCTACCCTGGTACTGGCAGCAGGCTTCTGTTCCCAGGCTTCTGCTCTGATAAGCTGTGATTCTCTGTATTTGTATTTTCTGTTGGATATAAGAGGAGTTGTTGATTTTCAATCTGTTCAACTTTTTTCTTGCTGTGAGGATGGGAGTGATTACGTCCAAGCTCCTTACATGTTGGACTGGAAACTTAAAGTCAGCATTTTCTTATAATAGCATAAGATTAAAAATGTGCCAAATGTGCATTAGTAAAGGACTGGCTTATCCAAATTATACTGCATCCACTCAATGTAATACTATGTAATCAAAAGTCAGCTCTTGATGTCCTAGCATGCTAACATTTGCTGAATGTTCTTTGAAGTGAATGATTGTTTTAAAAAAGGATATGTATATACACCTACTGATCTTCAAAATAAATAAAGAAAATGCAATTTTAAAAGTTTAGTGGAGGGGCCGGCCCCATGGCGTAGCGGTTAAGTGCATGCGCTCTGTTGCTGGCGGCCCAGGGTTCGGATCCTGGGCGTGCACCAACACACCGCTTGTCAGGCCATGCTATGGCAGCATCCCACATAAAGTGGAGGAAGATGGGCACAGATGTTAGCTCAGGGCCAGTCTTCCTCACCAAAAAAGAGGAGGATTGGCATGGATGTTAGCTCAGGACTGATCTTCCTCACAAAAAAAAATAAAAATAAAAAGTTTAGTGGAAAATACACCAAAATTATAGCAGTCACATTTTAGCATTATGAGGGTTATTTTTTTGTTGTTTCTCAATTTACCAAACTTCCTTAATTTGATTACATTATTTCTATAAATTCTTTTAAGGGGCTATTCATACAAAAAAAAATCTAGAAGGAAATACACAAAAATGATAGTGGTCATTGGTTTTGGTGATGGAAGTAAGGAAGATTTCTCCCGTTTGCCAGACATTTTGTAATGTCATCATATTCCGTTTACAATAATGTTTTTTGTTTGTGACACACATGTGGGTTTTGTTTAGTTTAAGCTTCTGGTGTACAAATTAGGCAAGCTAAGTGGAATACCCTTTTAGAGAATAGTGCTTGGACCAGGCTTGCTTCTGTTGGTTATACCACCCGTTACACTACTATTTCTAGTACACATTTAAAAGCTATCATAAATCACTATTTTGATATGCAATCTCATGTTTGTTGAAGGACTTGACCAAGCAGAAAAGTGGCTGATTTGGAAACAGTGTAGTTTTTCTCCAGTCCTTGAGCAAACTATGAGGGAGCAGTGCAGCCACAAACCTTCTGCAAACAGCCAGTTGAGTCTGCAAACCCTAGAGCAGAGCTGTGATGTCCTCTGCACTACCTAGGTCAACCCCAAAAAGAAGCAAGAGGTCCTGAAATGAGCCCAAAAGTATAAAGAAGAGAGAGAATTGATGCTAGATAGTTGACAACTCATCATTTGCATTTTTCTAGAAAGAATAAATTTTATCTAAAAGAATGAGGCAAAAAATATACCTAAGAGCCAAGAAAGAATAGCTGTTTCTAGCAGTTAAAAATGCAATGTTTAGAATACAAAAATAAATAACAAAAACAAAAAACCTCACCAATTTTTGTTGAAAGCCTCTTTGTATTTGTGAAAAGTTTGAATTGGAGACTATATTTAGACAAATAGTACTTTATTATATTATTATATAGTATATATAATGCAATTATCTATTAGAATATACATGATATGTATATATAATTATATATATATATTCTTAGCAGATGAATTTTGTCTTAGAAGTCCTGAAGGAAGTAAATCTCAAACTTTTGTAGCCAGCAGTAGAGTCACCTAGGGGCACCTCTTTAACTTAGACCCTTAGCCCTCCCTCTCTTGATTCTAGAGAGCTCTGTGCAAAACAGAGCCCTCAAGTCATTCCTATGCTGGTTTCAGATGCCTTAGAGAAGCTACTTTAATTACTAAGAATGATTTAGGAGTTTAGTATTTTTCTAAAATGTTCAAAACAACTGTATTGAGAGACTAGATTGTAAATAATTCTCATAATTTTGTGTATACTGTTGATTTGACTAATGCCATAAAGTTTCAGGAACTGAGGAAAAGAGACCAAATATTATGACAAAAGATGCTCCTATTGCTCTTATCACTCAGGAAATTCCAAGGATTTTGGGAGCTGTGAGCCAGGAATTGTGGATGAAGACCAAATATGTATTTCTTATAAATCACAACATCATAAGCTAATAAACAAATATGCTCATTTGCTGGTAATTCATATACTACAATATCATTAATTTGGATCTTACTAAATTAGAACATGGTATCCAACAGAAACTGTCTAGAATTTTATGCTTGCCCTGTTATTGGAGGAAAGAAAAAAAAAAATCTAATAGGTAAAATGTTTCTCTGAATTCTGTGAGCTGCTCTAGCAAATCAATTGAACCAAGCCTCCTTGGGAATCTCTGATTTATAGGCATTCAGTCAGAAGCACAGGTGAGGGCCGGCTCCGTGGCTTAGCGGTTAAGTGCGCGCGCTCTGATGCTGACGGCCCGGGTTCGGATCCCGGGAGCGCCCCGAGGCACCACTTCTCCGTCCAACGCGAGGCCGAGTCCCACGTACAGCAACTAGAAGGATGTGAACCTATGACATACAACTATCTACTGGGGCTTTGGGGGGAAAAAACTGAATAAATAAAATCTTTAAAAAAAAAAAAAGAAGCACAGGTGACATCCTGGATTTGGGACTGGCATCTGAAGTGGGGGTCAGGGGGGCCAGTCTTGTAGGACTGAGTCCTTAACCTGTAACCCAAAGAGGGAGTCGTTGGAACCTCCAGTCTATAGGTGGTTGGTCAGAAGCACAGGTGACAACCAGGACTTGAAATTAGCATCTGAGGTGGATGGCAGTCTTGTGGGACTGAACCCTTAACCTGTGGAATCAGCTGCTTTCTCTGAGTACATAGTGTCAGAATTGAGTTGAATGGTAGGACACCCAGCTGACGTCAGAGAATCATTAGTTGGTCATGTGGGAAAAACCACCTCCCCTCACACATGTTGAAATCGGTGATCAGAACCTTAGAGCTTAACAGTGTTTGCTTTTTTCTGGGATAAGCAATAATATTTCCAAATTAGAGTAGGCTTTGAAGAAACTCTAGCAAAAGAAAGAGTTGGCTGAAAATTTGCCTTTTTACAAAACTTACAGGCTGGCCAAGAAGAAATAGGAGGGTGTGCTAAAGCAGAAACCAAGATGGAGCTGAAGCTTCACCAGGCTGCAATCCTGTAGAGAGAATGTAGTGAGAATTTGACTTGATGTCTGACTTGAATTACCAAATGGTCGGTCTGGACCAAAACCACAGTGCAGTTTTTTTTTTTTTTTTTTAAAGATTTTATTTATTTATTTTTTCCCCCCAAAGCCCCAGTTGACAGTTGTACGCCATAGCTGCACATCCTTCTAGTTGCTGTATGTGGGACTCGGCCTCAGGACAGACAGAGAAGTGGTGCCTCGGTGCGCGCCCGGGATCCGAACCCGGGCCACCAGCATCGGAGCTCGCTCACTTAACCACCAAGCCACGGTGCCGGCCCTACAGTGCAGTTTTGATTGTGAAGATGGTTGAGAAAATCAGGTTGACTTCGTAGGTCTACATTTAAATCATGAGGCTTATATTTTAGCTAAGTAAGACCTGGAAAATTTGGAATCTTCTGGACAGACATGTGGACGGAGCTGAGCTATACCACTATTAAGGAGCTCTGAGTTGACTATAAGAACTAGCATAGGGTCAGGAGTGAGGCACAATTAGCAGCCCTAAATCGGGCTGAGGCAATTCACTTGTGCCACAAACTGGCGCTAGGAAGATTCAGGCTTCTCAGGAGGTGTAGTTGTTACTTTCCAACTGGGAAAATATGTACTTCTTAGACCTAGATGAAATAAGCAAGACTGTGCTAGTAAAAACAAATGAAAAAGGTCAGATTATTTTGCACTGTGGTGGTTTACATAAAATACATGAAATAGAACTCTTCAGAGTTTAAATAAAACCCGAGATCCAAAAACTGGAGTAAAAGGAGTGAAATAATACTCTGGACTCTGCATTAAGTCCCTGGCTGGGAACAGGTCAGTTTCAGAGAGGTTCTCTCACAGCAGGATGAACAGACTATTTTTAAGCATATCTGTTCTAGGCACTGGTGTCTAAAATTCAATTGAATATCCATGAGCAATAGCATATTCTCAGCTGTGATCTTTTATATTGTACCTTGTTCTCCCTATCTACGTTCTCTGCCTGTTGTCATGAAGGAAAATGAAATTGGACTATCTTGTTAGAGTCTTAGTTATCGTATTTTTATATTAAAAATACTAAGTCATTGTGGACTTTCCGCATTCCATTCAAATCACAAAGTCTTCTCTAGGGGACATATCAAAGTTCCCTCCTCTTTTATATTAGCTTGGCCATTAAACCAGAAGACATTTCCATAGGTATGAAGCATTTAACCCCTTGTCTATAGAACTTTAAAATTTGTAGCGCTGAAAGTGTTAAATATCATCAACTTATCCAGGAAATTCTATTCTTTAAGCTAAATGTCCTCGTAAACAATGAGTATACTTATCAAGCATTTCTGGGGGGAAAAATAAGAGTGCAATGGGAAATTTTATGAGGAAATATAATAAGGCTTTGCCCTACCAAGGCAGAACAGGGAAGTAAAAAAATTACAGTTTTAAAGCTAAAGGACAGGTGTTAGAAAAGAGAAACCAAAACAGAGGAAATAAGGAAGGCCTGGACTATATGGACTTTAAACTGTGGCATTGAACCTAGTCTCTTAACGCAGAACTGTTCATTTCCTATCCCAGTAACTGAGTGGAAGGTATGAAAAGTGGGCAATTCTGTAGGCCACACCCACCCTGGGAGCCAAGGTCTACACTGGGTAGCTCCACAGCATAGGGAGGAGTGAGTTGCTGGTGAGCTTGACTTGATAGACTAAGTCTTCCTAGAAATGCTGGTGGGAGCATAATTTATAAGCTAAACCATATGACAGTGAATTTTTTTCCACTTTTTAAAAATTGTCGTAAAATATGTATAACATAAAATTTACCATTTTAAAGTGTTCCATTCTTTAGCTTTAAGTACATTCACAACGCTGTGCAACCATCACCACTTTCCATTTCCAGAACTTTTTCATCATCCCAAACAGAAACACCGTTAATTACCCATTAAACAATTACTCCCCATTCCCTCCTTCCCCCAGCCTCCAGTAGAATAACCTCTATTCTACTTGCTGTCTCTATGAATTTGTCTATTATAGGTACCTCATTAAGTGGAATCATACAATATGTGACCTCTTGTGTCTGGCTTCCTTTACTTAGCATGTTTTCAAGGTCCATGTTTTAGCATGTATTGGAATTTCATTCCTTTTTAAGTCTGAATAATATTCCATTGATTGTATATACCATATTTGTTTTTCCACTCATCTGTTTCTACTCATGAACATTTGGATTTTTTCCATATTTTGGCTATTGTGAATAATGCTGCTATCAACATGGGTCAGCAAGTATCTGAGTCCCTGCTTTCAATTCTTGTGAGTATACACTTAGGAGTGGAATTGCTGGGTCATATGGTGATTTTATGTTTAGCTTTTTGAGGAACTGCCAAACTGTTTTCCACAGTGGCTCTACTGTTCTACATTCCCACCAGCAATGTATAAGAGTTCCAATTTCTACACATCCTTGCCAACACTTTATTTTCCATTTTTTTGATAATAGCTATCCTAATGGGTATGAAATGGTATCTCATTGTGGTTTTGATTTGTATTTCCCTAATGTCTAGTGATGTTGAACATGTTTTCATGTGCTTACTGCAAAAAAGACTGCTGGGATTTTGATAGGGATTGGGTTGACTCTAGATCAATTTGGGGAGTATTGCTATCTTAACAGTATTAAGTCTTCTAATCCTTGAACATGGGCTGTTTTTCCGTTTATTTTGGTTATCTTTAATTTCTTTGAATGATGTTTTGTACTTTTCAGTGTACAAATCTTACAGTTTTGTTGTTAAATTCATTCATTAGTATTTTTATTTTATTTTTTTTAAAGATTTTGTTTATTCATTTTTTTCCCCCCAAAGCCCCAGCAGATAGTTGTATGTCATAGGTTCACACCCTTCTAGTTGCTGTACATGGGACTCGGCCTCACGCTGGAGGGAGAAGTGGTGCCTTGGGGCGTGCCCGGGATCCGAACCCGGGCCGCCAGCATCAGAGCGCACGCACTTAACCGCTAAGCCACGGAGCCGGCCCTATTTTATTCTTTTTGATGCTATTGTAAACGGAATTGTTTTCTTTTTTTTTTTTTTTTAAGATTTTATTTATTTATTTTTTCCCCCCAAAGCCCCAGTAGATAGTTGCATGTCATAGCTGCACATCCTTCTAGTTGCTGTATGTGGGACTCAGCCTCAGGATGGACGGACAAGTGTTGCCTTGGTGCGCGCCCGGGATCCGAACCCAGGCCACCAGCATCGGAGCGCGCGCACTTAACCACCAAGCCACGGGGCCGGCCCCGGAATTGTTTTCTTAATTTCACTTTCAGATTGTTTATTGCTAGTATATAAAAATATAATTGAAGTTTTAATATTGATCTTATATCCTGCAACCTTGCTAAACCTTTATTAGTTCTAATAGTTTTTTATAATAGATTCCTCGGGATTTTCTATATACAAGATCAGGTCATCTGCAAATAGAGGTAGTTTAATTGTTCCTTTCTTACCTGGATGCCTTTTAGTTCTTTTTCTTGCCCTGGTTTGAACCCCAAGTACAAGGTTGAATAGAAGTGGTGAGAGCAGACATCCTTGTTAAAGGTGCACTTTTGATAGGGTTAAAAGACCTGTGTTCAACATTTACCAATCTTGTCTGGTGACCATGGGCAAAATCACTTACCCTTTCTGTTTCCTTATCTAAAATCAATGATAGCGATATATGTTCTGGCTACCTCACCGAGTTCTGAGGATTAAATAAAACAACCAGGCACTTAGCAAACCTACAGTGTACATGGATGGTAGTGTCTACTCTTTAGGAGCTCCTAAACTAGTGGAGAAGACAAGCCATTCATGGAAGTAATTATGAAAACAAGATAAAATGTGCTATGAATTATTAGAGCTATGAATTTTGTGTCATGGACACCTTATTAATTTTCATGGGGAGACCTTTGTAGAGTCTAGTACTGTATTGGGAAATGGTTTTAAAATTTAAGATACTAGTAACGTTTTGCTCTGTCACCCTAAATTAGTTTGGATTCCATTTTAACAACCCTTTATTACAAATTAGTATAATTATAACTAAACCCAACTGTTCTATGCAAAATATAATAACCTTCTTTTATAGGATTTTGCTATGATTTTGCATACAATTTGATGTTCATAAGCATTTTTAAATCAAAAGGAAATCTGTGGTAAATTAAGAACTGCTTTTCTTTTCTCTTCATGCAGGCATCTGAGGTAGACTATATAGAATTGTTCCAAGCTCTCCATTTACTTGAGATTAGCCTGTTAACCTTCACTTTGGAATATAAACACGTAGAAAATAGTCCATGACATAGTGAATGTCACGGGTTCATAAGGCCCTTCCGGGTTCTAACTGAATCGTGCGGATGATTTGGCAAAAGAGGCTAATCTTGCTACATTTAGTACTGCCTAGTCGCTATGCTGTCTGTGGCACTTTGTAATTTTTTCTTTGTTGTTCTGTTTTAAGGGCTCTTATGGCCAAAGGGTGGTCGATCACAGTTAGTCGCGCTGTGAGGAAGCCCAAGTGCCTTCAGGTACCAATGCTGCAGAATCATGTGAATGAGTTTCTCTGAGCACCTGCTTCATAGGGTGGGGGGAAGGCACCCGCTCCTAAGTCTCCCCCTACTCCCGCTGCAGTAGATAGCCACACCTTCCCCCTATCGGAGCGGAGCAGGTGGCCAGGCTCTCAGGACCTCGCACTGCTGCCGCCCCCAAGGTACCCGCCCCATGGGCCCGGCCGGCCCACGTGACGCGGGGCAGCGGTGCTGCCAGGACCCCCAGGCACCGCGGGTGCGACCGCCCGGCGCGTGGTCTCGAGATCTCGTCTTTCCGCTACCCCTCCCCCCCATCCCGGAAAAAGGGGAGGCTGGTGACATCATCATCCGGGCACTCGTCGCGGGGCCACGGTTCACAATGGAACAAAAACAAGCAGCCCAAGTCAAACTGTGAGCGACGCAGCTGTGGCTCGCGCTATTAACCCTGTACTAGCCACACACCCTGCCAGTCCCGACCTTCCAGCCCCTTCTCTGGTGTGGTAAGCCAGGTCCTCTCGGGCCTCCCTTCCTCCACTTTTGCCCGTCCTCGTGCCACCTCTGCCCTAACACCACTCCCGAGCCGAGGGGTATGGTACAGAGTTCCTGGCCGTAGCGCGACCCTGGAGGGCCGGCCGGAAGAAGCGGAAGTACATAAACATTCTTTACCGCATTGTCTTCCCCTCCCCCACCCCAGCTCTCCGGGTTCCAAGCGTCTCGCCAGGCCCGACTCCCCCGGCGACACGCGCCACTCTGCGTGGCTCGACAGCCCTGGGTGGAGGAGATGAGGGAGCTAGCAGAAGGAGCAGCTGAGCGAAAGGAGGGTGGATAAAAGGAGGAGGGCCGAGGGGCGGGCTCTGAGAGGGGCGGGGCTTGATGGGGGCGGGGAACCTCGGGGCTTTGGGCGGTGCTGGGGCTAGTGGGAGTCTGCGCCGCCGCGCTGCTGCTGCTGCCGCCGCCGCCACCGCCACTGCCGCTGCCGCCGCCGCCACCGCCGCCGCCACTGGCCGAGCGTTTTTTTTTTTTTTTCGTTTGCCGGATCCGCCATATTGACGAGGACGGGCATCCGCGGCTGCGGAAGCTAGTCTCCGCCGCCGCCGGAGCGGCAGCCTCCCCGCACCCGGCCCGTGTGGGCCTCTGCCGCGCGGAGCCCCTCCCCGCCCTGCTCAGCTCACAGGCCTCGCGGGAGCCCGCCGCTGCCGCCTCTCTCACGGGAGGCGGCCGCCTTAGCGCCCGGTGCTCGGGTCGGCGCCGGGAGCGAGGAGCGAGCCGCTGCAAAGCGAGCAGGCCCAGAGCGGGGACAGAGGCGGCGACGAGAGGAAGGTGAAGCCGCCACTGCGGGAGGAGGAGCAGAAGGAGGTGACGCAGGAGAAACGCACCGCCCGGAGCTCGTCTGCGCTCAGCGAGAGCCCCAGCCCCAGGGGAGAAGGGGGAAGAGGGCCGCCGCCGGCTGAGGAGGAGGAGGAGGAGGCGGCCGCGGCCACCGCCGCTGCAGGGCGGGCGCGGCGAGCAGCGAATTCCGGCGCCCCCGTGCAGCCCCCGGTCCTCAACGGCCCGCAGCCTCTCGACACACTTTGTCGCCCGTCACCCCCGGGCCTTGGATGCACCCAGGGTCGGCCTTGTCCCGGGACTGAACCTTGCTGCCGCCTCCGCGTGCCCTGGTCCTGAAGAGAAGACGCTCGTGTCGTGCGGTGAGTAGCCAGCCGCGCCGGGACAACGCGCTTTTCCGGGGCCAACAGCTGGATCGAGGGGAGGGGAGGGGAGGCGAGGCGGGCGAGGGGGGTGTGCGTGTGCGCGGGCCCTCTCTCCGCGCCCGCGGGCTGGGGCTGCCGGGCGCCCCTCCTCCGCCCCGGGCTGGTGGGGCGCGCGCGGCGTGGCGGGGGCGCGGGGCTGCGTTCTGGGCCGAGCCGGCGTCCCGGGAGCGTGTCTCTGTGTTTTGGACTGTAAGGGAAAATGGCTGACGGCTCCGTCCCTCCTCCTCCTCCCCCTTCCCGTCCTGTCTGGGGCCGAGTGGGAGGATGGAGTCTCCCGGCGCGGCGTGCAGCCCCCGCATCCGCACCGGGGCCAGGTCGGCGCTGGGGGCTGGGGGTCCCCCGACCCTGGGGCTTGCAGCCCGGCGCTCGGCGGACTCGCGGCCGCTTTCCTGCTCTGGCTCGTTCCACTTGACACCAAACGCCATTACTGAGGTGGAGTGATTTGGAGCCGGAGAGCTAGGCCTCGGCGACGCCTGGCTATCAGGCCCGGCGACTTGTCCGCCTCCCCCCACCCTCCCGCGATAACCCGCAGCTTCTCCTGGGCCCTGAGGTCTAGGCGCCCGAGCCGGGTTATCGGCCGCCTCCACCTCCCTCGCCCCCCTTCATTTGCCGAGAGCCAAAGCCGCGAAAGATGTTTTGATGCCGAAATCGCTTCCAAGCCAGCTTGGATCCACCACCTTTCTATTTTTAACTGTTTCTGCAAAAATATTAGCATGTGCGGGGTTGTGAATGATAAAGCCTTGCGATTTTTGTGATGCGAGGCTGCAGGTTTGAGGAACGGTTTATTTTTCATTCATTATGAAATAATCAGTTAAAGAGTTATGGAGCAGGTGTATACACGTTCTGTAATATTTGTATGGGTTTCGGTGGCGACTGGAACTTCTACGGGAACGTTTAACATTTCCAATAGAACCTGCTGAAATTAAGCATCTTATGTTTTGAAAGTTCTATAGTTAGAACGTTAATTGGATTTTCCACCGTGCAGTCTACAGGTGTGTGTAATTTCTTCAGATTGTCTTTGCATTTAGCTGAGCGGGTTGTAGATGTTGGTTAAATAGCCATGCTTTGTTTTGGGGGGAGGGAAATGTTTGTAGCATTCTTTTACGTGGAAACCCATGAGTCCCCTCAATCTACCTAATGTTTGTATACCTTCCTTTTGAGGAAGAATCTGGGGGGCATTGATTAGGAAACTTTTCAGCAGGTACTTAACCCTCTCTTGTAGCTCTTTATCTACTCTTAGTGATTATATGGCAAGGACTCGTTAGCCATGACTAGCTTGGCTTTCTTATTCCGTACACTTGAACTTAAAAATAGATACTACATACTCTCCTTTGATCTCAGTGGTCTACTGATTCAGTGGGCTGCCATTTTGGTTTCAGCGAACGCCTTCCAAGTTCTTCAAGATTTATGTATTAAGTATACAAAGATGTCAACATTTTTTTTCTCAACTTTAAAACTTGTGCTTCGTCATACTTGTAACTTTAACCCTTTAAGCTTTATTGTTCCAATGTTTGGGTAGAGCGCAAACCCAGAAGTATTTGGAATTGGTGTACAAAGGGTGTACTCAAAAATGTTTCTGATATTTTATATTTTGCTTTCTCTAGTTTAAAAATAAGACTTTTGGACTATACGATTTTTTTCTCCCTACCCTTTTGCCTTTATTTTTTGCATGAACATTTAACTTGTAGTTCTTAACGTGTTATCTTAATGTTCTCTTGCCGTTTCTTCCTTTTGTTTACTGACCTTGGTAGTTTCTGAGGGGGAAAATTTCTAGAGAGATTAAATAACAGCAAGAACAGTACATGTGAGAATCTAAAATCTTCAGAACATAACTCTGAAGGGCAGATTTTACCTTTCACCAAATTATTGGGATCTCTAGTTGGTGTTCCATAGTTCTCTTGTTTTACCAATGGAATGCTCAAGTAGGATTTACTCTGGATCTTTTTTCTTCCAGGATCTTGAAATAAATTTTCTGACATCTCAAGAAGATGAGAGGTTTCGTGGATATCTCCTCAAAGATAATTTTTCTTTGACGTGGTAGTAGTAATGCTTACAGCTTTTGAAAATGGATGTTTGTCATGAATTTGCTAGTTATCAGGTTCTCGATTAGTTGGACGCAAGCATTCTTTTAGGTTATTTTTTATTTTATAAGGTCAATTTTAAAACGAATCAAGTGTTTATACTTTCAGAATTTTAATACTGAAACCAATCTTTGTTTAAATCAGGTTAAAGGAAGTTGTTTGAAATACTATATAGAGATGTGTATGTTAAAGAATTAGTCCTCTTGTCTGTCTTTTGGGCAATTACCTCGGGGAGAATCTTATTCTGGGGTTATTGAGCTAGTTTTTTTCTTTTTTATTGTTTAAATTCTAAAAGAATATAATGCTTTCATGATAGCCTGCATTATAACAGGCGGCTCTTGCTGGTATGTTTTCTGAATCTTGAAATTTTCTTTCAAAAATTGAAAAAAATTTTACTTTTCATTTGATTCTTTTAGGAGCTGTATCTTTGAAAGCTAGTGTATTTACTATTAAGTGCTTGTCTTATTTTAACAGAATTTAACATTAGTGTTTGGGAAAGGGTTAATGCATTGGACCTCAGTCCTGACTTGAGAATTACTTGGGGGAGTTTAAAAAAAAACCCCTGATGCCTGGGTCCCACTCCCAGAGACTGATTAATTGGTCTGATATGGGGCCTGGGCAAAGGTATATTTTAGAAGCACTGTGGATAATTCTCACGCAGTCAGGGTTGAAAACCATTGCGTTATTGCTGTTAGCCTGTTCTTAGTGAACTTTCAAATGGATAAATAGAGATTTTTTTTCCTGAACTATTTTCAGTTATCAGCATAATTGTCATTTATTGAGCATTAATTACGTGCCCGTACTGTTAAACATTTTCCATTTATTACCTTATGTAGATAGGATTGTTTCCATTATACCAGATGGAGGGACTGAGGTCTGTCAGACTCAACCAGTGGTGCTTCGACTACTATGCCACATTAGTGAAATGACACTGATTACTATTTTTAAAAAACATTTGGAACTTTTGGTTTGTTTCCTGTACTAGAGTAGATTTAGATTAAAATTTTAATTAAAATATGACAATAGTCTGCAATTTGGGAGCTATCTTGGTTGGTCAAGGGAGATGTCAAAGCTTTGTAACAAATGGGTTCTTGCCCTTCCATATGTCTCCAAACATGTTCAGGTTGATAGTTCAGTTGATGGGTGTGTTTATGACTAAAGTAATGTTAGACAACTAATATTGCTAAAAGATGCAAGACCCAGACATTTGTCTCCCAGTAATTTATTTAAATCATCCCATAAATGAACATTTAACGTCATGTGAACTTCTGTTATTTCAGTTTGAGAATTCTTAGTTTTATTTAGCTTAGTTAAAAATCTTAGAAACACTTAGAAAATCGGTGTAATTTTCACAGTTTTCAAAACTAAGGGTTTCATTTTGCATTTTTGTAGTATTAGTTGATAATTTAATAGAATGAATGAAATAGCAAAATAACACCTTTATTTAGTGTTTATTTCTCTTAATTCCCTTGGTCCATTGTGCTAAATTCTGCATGGGGTGGGGGAAGCCTGCTAATGTAGGACCTGTGAGCATTCTTAATGTGGCACGAGATTTGTCAGAGAATTAATGATCACCGTAGTCCTATTTTCTATGCTATAAAGTCTATCATAAAGAAAAAAGACTTTATGAAACTTCTGATACTTAGGTATATTGGAGTTTGAATTTATCATTCAGGTGTTACTGTCGAATATAAAGTAATGACCAATGTAATATACTTTGAAGGATTAAGGTGTGAAAAAGTATACTGTTAAGATGAAATATCTTACCTAAATTTATTCTTCAAATGTGCCTGTCCTAGTCTTGCAGGCTTCAGTGTGCACACGCACACACACAATACATGTATTCGACAACAAATGGGTTTCCAATTCTATTTTCAGCCACTGTCTAGCAGTGATTTTTTACCTCAGCTGTGTACAGAATCGCCTGTGGAGCTTTTCCAAAATGTATATGCCTAGTTCTTACTCCCTGGAGATTATAATTGAGTAGGTTTGGGATGGGAACTGGGCATTAAAAAAAACCCAAAAGATGATTCTGATGTGCACCTAGAGGGTTTTTTTGCAATTCATTGTAGGGAAAGGGGAGCTCTGAGACTCTGAGTTTTGTGTCCTAACATTCGGCAGTAATATTCTTCATTGAGTTTAGTTTTGTCTGTCACACTGCCAAAAAAATTCCAGACACAAATGTAGTGAAAGGTTCAGACACTAGATTAATAATTGGGAGAGGCTGGAATTCCACTTAGAATTTTATACACACACGTAAAATATATTTGTTCATTATCTCTTACTGAGCACCTTCTTAGAGTTATGGTTCCAGCTCTAATACTAACATTATTATCTGTTCAGGCATTAGTTTTCTTTTTATCCATTCAACAAATATTTATTGGGCATCTACCATGTGCCAGGCACTGTTCTAGAGGTTATTGTTGTCTAGAAGCTTATGTTGTATGAAATGAGGGGCATTGGACTAGCTGATCTCTAAAGTCCTTACTAGCTCTAGTTTTGTCATTATTGTGTCTCATAGAAAGAGATTGAATTAAGCTGTTTTAAGAAATATACGTAGATGGTGTAAGCTGATGGAATTTTCCTTTTACCTTGCAGTTTCTTTAAGTAAGTTAAATAGAATTTTGTTCAGAATTCCAGTCTTTTCCAGGGAGCTCAAGTGTCAAGTACAGTAGAAGTGAATTCTTTTGGAATTCTCGCATATTGGCTTTAGGAATAGCTGTACTTGATGTTTTTAATTTTTGGCTGGAAATTACATACGCTGGTACCATCCCTTCCTCCTGCCATTCCTTTTCTGTATCGATGCTCTTTCAGTTATCTCTATACTGTTTGTATACTTTTCTTTTTGTTTTATTTATTTTGTTCAGATGCTTTGATTAATTTTGTCCTCCACATTCTTTTAGGTTGGTGGCATCCATCTGGTGACACTCAAGATCCTAAGTCACTGATACATCCCTAGCTCCTAGAAAGTGCCTGGCACATAGACATTCAGTAATTATTTCTTGGATGAATAATCAGTTCACCATATTATATTCTCGGTATGATTTCTCTATTTCTTTGCTAATTCTCTTTATTACTTGGAGTCACTTAACTTCATCTAATAATCCTTTTATGATGAGCAGTCCTGGAAGGAGTCTTTAGATCTAGTCAAACTCCTTGTTTTTCAGATGAGGAACATGGCTCAAAGAGGTGAAGTAATTTGATTAAAATAGCATGCATAGACTACCTTCTGAGTGAAGGTATTTCTGTATCTAACAAGTCAAATTAATTATTAAATTCTTTGAATTCCATTACCTTTGTGGTCACTTTCATAAAATTCACACTTACATCTCTCCCTCATAATGGATGATAAGGTCAGGGATTCTGTCCTTTTGTGTGTTATAGAGCACATAGAATAGGATTGTTGACAATAACTGTTTGATTGCCTGAAGGGCAAAATATGGAGGAATATTTGCCTCCCATGCCTAGAACTGCTTGTACAAAATTTATGTATTGTCATATTATGGCCCGTTTCAGTTTATCCTTTCTGTAATTGATCAATCATGTAAGTTTTGAACAGTTTAGACCCATATTGGCCAACCATTATCAAAGGAATTGTTTTCCTTGGGGTGATTTTGAGCTGGTAGTCTTAGATCCAGTTCTCAGCCACAGAGCCTGTGAAGTGGGAAGAGAAGAAAATTTAGGAAGAAAAGGAGTAGGAGAAGCCTCCCTTTCCTATCCTATTTATGTCCATTTCCTTCCTACTGACTTTGGTGGTTATTGAGAGTTGTAAGTGTAGGTTGTTGGTTACATCTCTGTTTTCTGGTCTTTTATCTCAGCTAGTTATTTAGAACTTCTAAGCAAGTCTACTCAATTAACTTGGACAGCAGGGAGCATGCAAATTATTGTGTAGTATTAGACCCATGTTCTACCCTAACAGAGTATTTTATCTCTGATCAAGGTAGTTTAGAAAGATTTGGTTGCTCCACTTGATAACACCTCCCAAGTTCAGAGCAGGGATCAGCAAACTTTTTCTGTAAAGGGCCAGATTATAAATATTTTAGGCTTTGCGTGCTAAGAGGCAAAATCGAGGATATTAGGTAAATTTTCTATTAAATTCAAAATATAAGGATAATTGAGTACAATTATTTGTAATTCAGGTCTAATGAGAAGAATAGAATTGGGGGGGCTAATAATATAGTATTTTGCCTAACTGGAGTTTAAAGTTAGTGTTCTTTGTCATCAAATTGATTGTAAATGTTCCTGTGTGAAATCCATTCTCAGTTTGTGGGCTGTACAAAAACAGGAGGCTGTATTTGGTCTGTAACCATAGTTTGCCAGCCCTTGTTTAGAGCAATGGTTTTCAAGCCTGGAGGGCTTGTTAAAACAGGTTTGCTGGGCTCTGCCCCCAGAGTTTGATTCAGTAAATATGGAATAGAGCACGAGAATATGCATTTCTCAGGTTCCCAAGTATGGAACCACCCTTGGAGAGTTACTGGTTTAGAGATGAATTGTAGTATATCTCACTTTTCTTCAGGCTTATCATTTCATCTGGTTTTCTTGAATCTTTATTTTGTACTTTATTTTAAATTCGACAATTATATGTTAAATGCCTATTATGTGCTAAGTATTGTACCAGGTAACAGGGATACAAGGTGAGCAAAATAGAATTGTCCCTCTCATAGATACTGGTTAAGAGTGAGTTTAAAAATGAGTTTCCACAAACCTTTAGAGCTAGTCTGTGAGACGAAGAGCACCATTTTAAAAGCAGGGCAGTGGTGTTGTATACTCATGTTAAACGAAAGCTAAATTGGAAGGAGGCATTATCAAAATATTTCATTAATTTGCTATCTTAGGGGATAATGTTCTGTATAAATGAATTTTTCAGAACACCAAAGCTTACTTTTAAATACTTAAACTGGTTTATTGTTTGACGGAAAGCTTTCTAAAGAAGTTATGTACTTTCTTTCTATAATTTTTATCAGATTATGAAATTAATGTATTCTGTTGTTAAGAAAAAGTTTGGGGAGCATGAGGGAATAAAAGCAAAAAGCGAAACACACAAACCCCACCTCTGATAATTCCATCATGTAGAAGCAACCATATTATTAGATGTGTGTTGAATCAAAGGTTCACAGTTACATAATCAGTTTACTAAGTTGTGTTTCCTCCTGTCCTCTGCCTCCACTTAATCCTGCCTCAGGACTTGAGTGTGTGCCATTTGTTCATCCTGCCCAGGAGACACTGTTTTCATGTCCCTCCTCCCTTCTCCACTTTTTTTTTTTTTTTTTTAGATACTTTTGTAAAGACTGCTCAAAACTCGCATCATGGAGTTAATTTTAATATAACTTTCCAAGTTAATTTCCCACCATTTTTTCTTTATTTTTTCCCCCTTTTCTCCGTTTACTTGACTCTCCCAGTTCTCTGAGCACTGCCTGTGTTCCCACTTCTGTTACTTCTTTCTTCAGTGTCCTTTTCAGAGGCTTCTTTTTCTTTGCTAGTACCAGTAACATCATGAACATAATTTAATTGCTCTTTGGCTTGTTTCATTTTATGCGTCTGTTGCTTATCATCTTCAGTGGCTATTGAGGTTTACAGGATGTTCACATATACACTAAAAGGTGCCAGGCTTTTTTGAATTAATGTTTTTGCTTTTTTTTTTAAGCTATCTCATTTTCTCAATAATGGTTATTTTCACAGTTGTCAGTCATAGTTCCAGTCTTAATTTCCTCCTTTCTTTCTTTCTTTTTTTTTTTAATAATTTTATTTATTTATTTATTTTTCCCCAAAGCCCCAGTAGATAGTTGTATGTCATAGCTGCACATCCTTCCAGTTGGTGTATGTGGGACGCGGCCTCAGCATGGCCGGAGAAGCGGTGCGTCGGTGCACGCCCAGGATCCGAACCCGGGCCTCCAGCAGCGGAGTGCACGCACCTAACCACTAAGCCACGGGGCCGGCCCTCCTCCTTTCTTTTTAATGTGCTGTGGACTAGGAAATGAGATAACAATGCATATTACAAATGTGTGTATAAAGAGTGAGGATCTCTTACAAGAACTTTGTAATGAGCTCTGCTTTGTGTTTCTATACCTTTTCCCAATGAAAAATGTTAGCTAGTCGTCAGCTGTGATGTATTTGACTTTTGTATAGTCTCTGTTTAATACATGTGTTAACAACCCTGAACCTCCCTTCAAGTCCAGACTTCTGTCCATTAGCTGATGAAAGAAGTTTCTTCTTATTGCCTGCCTGAGAATAGTTCTGTTTCAGTAGCTTTGCTGTATTTGACCATTAGTGTCTTGTATGTTAATTTGCAAGTTTGGTTGTATTTTCTGCTTTTATGAAAATGAGTGGAAAACAAAAGTGTATCAGCTGGAGCTCTCAAACTTAATATCCTTGAGACAGAGAACTAATTAGGGATATGAATCTTGAGCCTTACCAGGTTAGGCTGTGCTCATTGGTTATGTTGGTTGACTTTGTTCAATGGTGAATGAAATAATTAGAATGAAACAAGAACATAAGTATGGCAAATATGTAATTAGGCTTATATGTGAAAGATGAGGTGTAATTAGGGATTTTTTAATGTTTCCTTGCATTCTGACTCTGAGAGTTGGAAAAACCCCTAGAAACATGTGAATCTATTGTTAGGCTTTGAAATATTTGACTTCTGTCACATTTTCAGGAATGTATTATGTATGAAAGGAGAGTACTGTCTGTATATAGAGTTTGCCTCAACTCTTGTGGAGATGACTACAGAAAATCTCATTTACTTTTATTTAATCAGTATGTCTATATCTGTTTACTGTGTCCTTTGTAGATAAATATTAATCAATTATCCAAGATTCTTGAGAGTTTTTGTCTTGGAGTTTGCTGAGCTGGGGTGAGAGGGATTGTGGGTCCAGGCTGAGGGTTGGAGGAAGAACTTAATGTAGTGCCTGCTAGGGGTATTCCTTGTCTGATAGTGGATGTCATTATCTGAGCTATATAAATGTCAGATGTCTTGGATTGCTCCTACTCGAGGATTACCTTAGTTATCCTCAGCACGTCATAGAAGAATTGTGTCAGTGAAAGGAGAATCATGGAAAGATACTTTGGCTACCATTCATCTGCACAGCCACAAGAATCAAGTTCTTCAAGTACCTCCTTATCTCTTTGTGCTCTCTCTCCAGATACTCCTCAAAACTCTTACCATGCCAGTTCTACCCAAACAAGGTCATTTTGACATAATTCCAATCTACTTTTCCAAGGTTATTTCTTGTTTTCCCACCTAATCAAACTATCCATAGTTGATATGGATACCTCTAGCCTTTCCTATTCCCATGCCTCTACTCTTGGAGCTCCATCTCTCCTCTACGGCTAGCCTACAATGTGATAGCTCACATGCTATCTTCATGAAGTATTTTCTGATTCTCTCTAGTTGGAAGTGGTCTTTACTTTCTCTGAATTCTGGTAACTTTTTATTTTTTACGCTTTTAGTCTTAACTCATTCTACTCCATTTTCTTTTCTTTGTGTTTCTTCAGAAACAGCCCCTGGGAAAGGTGGCTCTGAGAAGTTTCTTGAGATCCAGTCGATAGTTTCCAAGTCTGAACTGTCCTTTGTGGGTGGTCAGAACCTCCCTCAGCCTGATGAAAGAGTGTAGTGGGTAGTAAAGAGCTCTAATCTCAGTCAAAAGGCTTGGATTACAATTGTAACTATTCTACCAACTAGTGAGCAAGTTAGTTAACCTCCATGAAATTGTAAAATAAAGGATTTGGACTGGATGATTGCTGTCTTATAACAATTGAATTCATTTAGTACCATTCTGGCACAAGGAGATATAAAGATGATTAATCCTTACTTTCTAGGCTCTTATGTTTAGTGGGCCAGACAATTATATAGTGTGATAAGTGCTGTGTTAAATGGAGTTGTGAAAAATGGAGTGGTAGAAGAGATGAAGAAGTTCTAGTTTGGGGTTGAGTGAGGTTTGCTGGTCTTCAAAGGTTTACTATTTTGGTGGCCCTATGAATTAGAGCAGGGATTTCTGGGCAGAGGGAGCAATTTGAGATTAGGGTTTTTAACCACAAAACTATCCACAGTTTGGACCAGATAATTCTTTGTTGTGGGTTGCTGTTCTATTCCTCCTGGCCCCTCCCTGCAAGGTGCCAGTAGTACCCCTCTCCCTCAGTTGTAACAACTAAAATTGTCTCCAGACATTGCCAAATGTGTCCTGGGGGCAAAATTTGAGAACCACTACTTGAAATGGAGGAATGGAAGTGTCAGTGTAGTGTTTTTAGAGAAAAACTAGTAGTAGAACGTAGAAGGAACATTGGAGATATTGGGAGAGAAGGCATTATGGGAGATGAGACTGGAAAGGTAGTTTGAGTGAGGCTAGATCACAAGAGATGACCTCAAGTGCGGTGTTAGGGCACTTAAACATTTTGTTAGGGTAATGAGGTGGGCTGTCAAGTTTAAATAAAATGAGACATGATTAGATTTGTGTTTTGTTTTTTGCAAGATAATTCTGATGGCATGGCGAACATGTTGGGGGGGTGAGTAGCAGAGGAATTGAGACAGTATTTGTAATAGTTCAGCTGAGAGATAAGAGAATGGTTTAGGGAATGGAATAAAGGAAGGAGGTACCTGGGACTCCCCTTTTATGAGGCAGGTGCTGCTAATTTGACTTTGGCTTCTCTGTTGCTGAATGGAGTACTGAGCTGGAAAGCAAAACACCTTTAATTGTCTTCTTTTTCAACTCTTTGTCCCATCCCTAATTCCCTTTCCGCACTGAGCTGCTGTCAGATCTGTTGAAAGGTCATCGAGAGAGAGGAATCTGGGTTATAGAATGACTGTATTTTCTTAATGTGGCTCCATTACTTAAACAGTGGATTATCAAAGCACATGTCTTTCTTACCACCCCGCTCCCCCTAAATGTTGTAGGGAACTAGGATCTGGCATCCAGAGAGTGTTAACTATAGGCTCTCTATGGTTTGTGTAGGTGTTATTTTATAGCTTTTAAAATAGGTGGATACACAAAAATAGGTGAATAACCTTATCGTTTAAATAGTAGCAATAATTCAGTTGGCTCCTATTTTGGAGATTTTTTTGTTTGTTTTAAAATAGCGTTCGTACTTTAAGTGAAAATGGTGTAGTCAGTGGAAGGGTACTGGACTCGGAGTCAGAGGGGCTGTATTTTAGTTTCAGTTATCCCGCTCTCTCTGTGTGAAGTCTTAGCTGACCTCTTGGGTCCTCACTGCTCTTATCTGTAAGATCCCAAGGTGTTGGACAAGAAATGACTTAAGCTACCTCTTTTCTTTTTTCTTTTTTTTTTTTTTTTTTAGGAATCAGTAAATTTCATCTTTATCCCTAGAGATGTGGGAAAAACTGGAGTCTAAAGAAGAGAAATTTTCTTTTTTTTTTTTTTAAAGATTTTATTTATTTATTTTTCCCCCCAAAGCCCCAGTAGATAGCTGTGTGTCATAGCTGCACATCCTTCTAGTTGCTGTATGTGGGACACGGCCTCAGCATGGCCAGAGAAGCAGCGCGTCGGTGCGAGCCCGGGATCCGAACCCGGGTCGCCAGCAGTGGAGCGCGCTCACTTAACCACTAAGCCACGGGGCCGGCCTGAGAAATTTTCAAGTAAAGGAAAATAGGAACAGTAAAAAGGGTTAAGTAGGTTTAGGAGTTGTTGGATTGACAAGTAAAGGGAGGGATAATATAATAATTTGAATGTTTCCTTTGTTTTTCCTTTGCGTTTGTCTGTCTGTCCGTCTGTCGGTCTGGAGGGCTTTATTTTATTTAGAATCCTGTGGGTTAATTGTGCTTGTAGTGTGAATTTAGGGACCACAGACTTGGTAGCCAGGGGTATAATTTCTTTGCTGGCAGAGCAGCTTAAAGTTTGGTTAAGTTTTCATCTGAAGTCTAGCTTAAGCTTTAAGAACTTACTGCTGTTAAAAAGTGATGTAGGTTGCTAAGGAAAATAATATTCAGGGAAAATTGTTTTTTCTGAATTGAAGATGAAAGGATGCAGATAAATATAGTAGCAGTGATTTTGTCTGGCACAGATGGTTTCAGAGAAAATGTTGGTACCTACTTTTTCATCACTATAAGAGGAGTACCAAAAGAAGCTTATTGTTTTTATTGTCTATCATTAGGCCAGTCATTCTCAAACTTACTGGTCTCAGGACCCCTTTATAATTATTGAGGACCCCAAAGAGCTTTATATCCATTGATATTTACTATATTAGAAATTAAAATGGAGATATTTTAAAAAATTATGCATTTAAATAACAAAACTCATGCATGTTAATGTAAATAATACTTTTATGAAAAATAACTTTTCCAAAGCAGAAATTAGTGAGAAGAGTGGCATTATTTTTACAAATATCTCATATCTGGCTTAATAGAAGACAACTGGATTCTCGATCTGCTTCTGCCTTCAGTCTCTTGTGATATAATACATCATGTAGCCTCTGGAAGAACTCCACCGTATATCTGAGAGAGAATGACAGTGAAAATGGCAAATAACGTCTTACTATTATGAAAACAATTTTGATTTCTTGGATATCCTGAAAGGATCTCAGTGGACCCAGTGCCTTAGACTCCCAAGGGAAGTTTGACGTTATCTTTTGAGTGGCTTACCTACTGTAAATTTTTACTTTTTAATTGAGCTATAACTTGCATACTGTGAAGTCCACAAATCTTAGGTGTGTAGCTTGAGGAATTTTCGCAAATGTATACATCTGTATAACTGCTGTTGAGATCAACATATAGAACATTTCCAGCATCTCAGAAGGTTCCCTCATGTCTCTACTCACCCCCCCCAAGCGATATTCTGACCTCTGATTCATATTCCATGAATTAGTTATGCCTGTTTTTGAACTTTATATAAATGGAATAATACAATATGCACTCTTGTATCTGGTTTCTTTTGCCAAACATGTGATTGAATAATTTCTTCTTTTTCATTACTGTGTAGTCATTGTATGAAATATACCATGATTTATTTAACCATTCTACTGTTGGTGGACTTTCAGATTGTTTACAGTGTTTTCACTAATTATAAACAGTGTTACCGTGATCATTTTAGTACGCCTTTTTTATTCGCCTTTTGGTACACACCCAGAAGTGGAATTGCTGGCTTATAGGGTATCATGCGTGTTTAGCTTTAGTAGATACTGTCAACCAGATTTCCCAAGTAGTTGATTGTACCAGGTTAGAATTGTATCAGCTTAGGGCCGGCTCCGTGGCTTAGCGGTTAAGTGCGCGCGCTCTGATGCTGGCGGCCCGGGTTCGGATCCCGGGCAAGCCCCAAGGTGCCACTTCTCCGTCCAACGCGAGGCCGAGTCCCACGTGCAGCAACTAGAAGGATGTAAACCTATGACATACAGCTATCTACTGGGGCTTTGGGGGGAAAAAATGAATAAATAAAATCTTTAAAAAAAAAGAATTGTATCAGCTTAAAATCCCACCAGCAGTGTAGTTCTGGTTGCTCTTCCTTATCAACACTTATTGTCAGTCCTTTTAATTTTAGCCATTTTCATGGAGATTTAGGAATATCTAATCATGGCTTAAATATTCATTTGCCTGTGTCTCATGATGTTTATAGCCTTTTCATGTGCATAGTGGTCTTTCGGCTGTTGAATTCTTCCTTACCTATAAAATCTGAAGTTTGACCAGTAGACAGCTTGAAGTCTCTTGTAGCTCAAAATCACTAGTTGAGTGAATTCTCTGAAATAAGAGATTTTCAAAAATGAACTTAATTGATTTATTAGTGACAAGGGGTTAAATATTCCTAATAATTTTTTAAAAATTATGTATGTTTGGCTTTAGAGTATGTCTGGAAAGATCTTTGCTCTTGAGAAAATCGATACTCCATACTAAAATATGGCCTTTAGAAGTAAACTAAGAAGACAAGAAATAACAGGCATTGGCAAGGATGTGGAGAAAAGGGACCCCTATGCACTGTTGGTGAGAATGTAAATTGGTGCAGCCTCTATGGAAAACAGTATGGCGTTTACTCAAAAAATTAAAAATAGAACTACCATACGATCCAGCAATTTCACTTCTGGGTATTTATCTGAAGAAAATGAAAACACTAACTTGAAAAGCTATGTGCAACACTATGTTCATTGTAGCACTGTTTAGAATAGCCAAGATATGGAAACAACCTAAATGTCCATCGATGGATGAATGGATAAAGAAATTGTAGGGGGCCCGCCCTGTGGCTTAGCGGTTGAGTGCGCGCGCTTTGATGCTGGTGGCTGGGATTCGGATCCTGGGCGCGCACCAGCGCACCACTTGTCCAGCCATGCTGAAGCAGCGTCCCACATACAGCAACTAGAAGGATGTGCAACTATGACATACAACTATCTACTGGGGCTTTGGGGAGAAAAAGGGAAAAAGAGGAGGATTGGCAATAGATGTTAGCTCAGGGCCGGTCTTCCTCAGCAAAAAGAGGAGGATTGGAATGGATGTTAGCTCAGGGCTGATCTTCCTCAAAAAAAAAAAAAAAAGAAATGGTAGTATCTATATACAATGAAATATTATTCAGCCATAAAAAAGAATGAAATCTTGCCATTTGGGACAACATGGATGGATCTTGAGGACATTATGCTAAGTGAAATAAGTCAGACAGAGAAAGACAAATACCATATGATCTCTCATATGTGGAATCTAGAAAAAAAAAACCCAACCTCATAGATAACAGAGAAGAGATTGTGGTTGCCAGAGGCAGGGAGTTAGGGGGTGGGAGAAATGAGTGACAGGGGTCAAAAAGTAAAAAAATAATGTATTGAATGTCAAAAAAAAAAAAAGAGAAAGAAACCAGGAAGCTTATTCGAGTCTAGCTCTGTTCTGCTTCAGGACTTTTTAATGTATCCCAATAAATGTCTAAGCTTAGCTATCATTCTTTTTTGTGTGAAATTCATTTTAAAGAATTTCCTTGCTACCTTGCCCCTGGGGGTGGGGGGAGGGGGTGCTTAGACTGGTAAATTTCTTAAGGGCAGAAACTGAGTCTTATTTACTATTCTCTTTCCACAGTCTGGCACAAAGCAGGTATTCAATAATGTCACCAAGACAAGTTCTTTTTCGTAGATTTTTTTTTCACCCTGCCTTTAATTATTTAACCAGATTTCACATGACTGCATATGTTTTAATCATCAGTGAACTTTTTGCATAGGCCAAATTTTCTTTGCTAAATATTAACACCTAATGCCAGAGATAGGAGAAATGAGGTTATTACACATGCCACTCAGAAGTGCCACTCTGTTACATTGACTGTGTTAGGCTATTTCATACTAGTTCTTATACTTTTTCCCTTCTCCATCCCTATGCATACTTACTTGGCCTACTACTCATCCTTATCATTTAAGATGCAACTCAAGTGTTCTTATGAGAAGCTTTTGTAGATATTCTCTACCCTCATGTAACATATTTTCCCCCCTTTCCAAACTTTTTTATTAAGGAAAAATCAAACATACAGGCAGGCCTAGTTTTATTGTGCTTCACTTTATTGCGCTTTGCAGATGTTGCATTTCTTTTTTTTTTTTTTTTTTTTACAAATTGAAGGTTTGTGGCAACCCTGCTTGGAGCAAGTTATCAGTGCCATTTGTCCAGCAACATTTGCTCACTTCCTGTCTCTGTCACATTTTGGTAATTCTTGCAGTATTTCAAACTTTTTCATCATTATTATTATATTTGTTGTGGTGATCTGTGATCAGTGATCTGTGATCAGTGATCTTTGATGTTACTATTGTAGTTGTTTTGGGGCACCACAAACCACACCCATAGAAGATGGTGAAGTTAATAAATGTTGTGTGTGTTCTGACTGCTCCATCAACCGGCTGTTCCCCTGTCTGTCTCCCTCTCCTCGGGCCTCCCTATTCCCTGAGAGACAACAGTTCTGGAATTAGGCCAGTTAATAACCCTACAATGGCCTCTAAGTCCTGGAGTGAAAGGAAGAGTCGCACGTCTCTCACTTTAAATCAAAAGCTAGAAATGATTAAGCTTAGTGAGGAAGGCATATCAAAAGCTGAGATAGGCCAAAACTAGACCTCTTGTGCCAGTTAGCCAAGTTGCAAATATAAAGGAAAAAGTTCTTGAAGGAAATTAAAAGTGCTACTCCAGTGAACACAAATGATAAGAAAAGTGCAACAGCCTTATTGCCAATATGGAGAAAGTTTTAGTGGTCTGGATAGAACATCAAACCAGCCACAACATTCCCTTAAGCCACAGCCCAATCCAGAGCAAGGCCCTAATTTTCTTCAATTCTGTGAAGGCTGAGAGAGGTGAGGAAGCTGCAGAAGAAAAGTTTGAAGCTAGCAGAGGTTGGTTCATGAACTTTAAGGAAAGAAGCTGTCTCCATAACATAAAAGTGCAAGGCAAAGCAACAAGTGCTGATGTAGAAGCTGCAGCAAGTTTCCAGAAGATCTAGCTAAGATAATGAAACTGCCTACAATAAACAACAGATTTTCGATGTAGATGAAACAGCCTTTTGTTGGAAGAAGATGCCATCTAGGACTTGCATCGCTAGAGAGGAGAAGTCAATGCCTGGCCTCAAAGCTTCAGAGGACAAGCTGACTTGCTTGTTAGGGGCTAATGCAGCTGTTGACTTTAAATTGAAGCCAATGCTCGTTTACCATTCTGAAAACCCTAGGGCCCCCTTAAAAATAATGCTAAATCTACTCTGCCTGTGCTCTATAAATGGAACCACAAAGCCTGAATTGACAGCACATCTGTTTACAGCATGATTTACTGAATATTTTAAGCCCAATGTTGAGACCTACTGCTCAGAAAAAAAGATTACTTTCAAAATATGACTGCTCATTGACAATATACCTGCTCACCCAAGAGCTCTGATGGAGATGTACAATGAGATGAATATTGTTTTCATGCCTGCTAACACCACAACCTTTCTGCAGCCCATGGGTCAAGGAGTAATATCGAGTTTCAAGTCTTATTTAAGAAATACATTTTGTAAGGCTATAGCTTTCATAGATAGTGATTCCTCTGTTGAACTGGGCAAAGTAAATTGAAAACCTTCTGGAAAGGATTCTTGAGATGGAATCTACTGGTGAAGATGCTGTGAAGATTGTTGAAATGACACCAAAGGATTTAGAATATTACATAAACTTAGTTGATAAAGCAGTGACAGGGTTTGAGAGGATTGACTCCAATTTTGAAAGAAATTCTGTGGATAAAATGCTATCAAACAGCATCACATGCTACAGAGAAATTGTTCATGAGAGGAAGAGTCAATCTATGAGGAGAACTTCATTGTCGTCTTATTTTAAGAAATTGCCACAGCCACCCCAGCCTTCAGCAACCACCACCCTGATCAGTCAGCAGCCATCAACATCGAGGCAAGCTCCTCCACTAGCAAAGAGATTATGGCTCTCTGAAGGCTCAGATGATGGTTAGCATTTTTAGCAATAATTTTTTAAATTAAGGTATGTACATTGTTTTTAGACAATGCTATCGTACACTTAATAGACTATAGTGTAAACGTAACTTTTATATGCACTAGAAAACCAAAAAATTTGTGTGACTCATTTTATTACGATAATTGCTTTTTTGTTGCGATCTGGAAGCAAACCCGTGACATCTGCGAGGTTTGCCTGTACACAGATGTAGGTAAACTCCCATCAACGAGCTTCAATTCATGGCTATTCTTTTTTATGTACTCTCTCAGTTTTGAAGGAAATCCCAGACAGCATTTCATCATAAATATTTTAGTGTATCCCAGTCTAATTTAGATGTTTTTCCTTGGTGCTCACATTGCCCTTCTCTGTTGTGAATTACAGGTTTTTAATTTAGTTCTTCCATATTCTCTTATTCTATTTTGTAAACCTCTCACAACAATAGGAAATACTTAGCACCTGTATGTGAGGAACTGTGAAATTGCTTCACATACGGAAATTCTTTATATTCTTACAACAATCCTAAAAGGTAGATGCCACTATCCCCATTTTATATAGAAGGGGAAACCAAGGCAGGGATGTTGAGGAACTTGTCTAGCTTGGATAAGTAGCAGAAAAGGAATTCAACTGAGGCAGTTCATCTTCATTCTGTACTCGAAACCACTACACTATATAATGTCTGAGTGAATAAGCTCTGTTAGCATTTTTTCCTTGTTATTTGGCCTTCTTTTGCCTTGCTTTTGCCAACAGCACACAGGCATTATTTGCTCTTTCATAAAATACAGCTAGAAGAGATTTAGCGTGCAGCTCTCCCATTTTAAAGATGAGGTTCCCTTGCATTTAGCTCTTCTGCTTTTCATTTCATTTGTGATCTGTCAGAATTGCCAACCTCTGGCTTCTTTGTTTAATAATAGTGTCTCAATATAATAAGGGGAGGAGTGCCATAATTGAATTAGAATGTCTTATTTTTATATTTTATATTTATAAATTTTACACTACATTTAAAAATCTTAATGTTGAGCTTTCATTTTTGCTTCAACATTGTATTCTTTAAAAATTTCATTTTCAGTAACTTGGTGTAGCTTTCACTTTTGATTTTTCTCTTGATTATTAGCCTTTATGGTGTACTGCTTGGTGTACTGCTATGGTGTACTGCTTGTTTTGAACCTTTAGGATTAATTGTAAAGACATACAAACTTTACAGGATACTTTTTCTCTTAGATCTCTCTTAATGGAATCTACATGTATAAAACTATATTACAGAAACTGTGCAAATGTCCATCAGCTAATGAATGCATAAATAAAATGGGTACCATACAATGGAATATTTTTTGCCAGTAAAAAGAAATGAAGTACTGATATATGCTACAACTTGGATGAACCTTGAAAATAATTATGCTAAGTGAAAGAAGTCAGTCACAAAAGACTCCATATTATATGATACTATTTATGTGAAATGTCCAGAATAGGCAAATGTATAGAGACAAAAAGTAAATTGGCTTGGGGCTGGGGGTGAGGGAGGAGGGAATATGGAGTGACTGCTACTGATGAGTCTGGGGTTTCTTTTTGGGGTGATGAAAATGTTATAAAATTGATTGTGTGATAGCTGTACAACTGAATAAACTAAAAACAATGGGATTGTACACTTTATTTTTTATTTATTGTTTTTGTGAGGAGATCAGCCCTGTGCTAACATCTGCCAATCCTCTTTTCTTGCTGAGGAAGACTGGCCCTGTGCTAACGTCCATGCCCATCTTCCTCCACTTTATATGGGACGCTGCCACAGCATGGCTTGACAAGCAGTGCATCGGTGCGTGCCCGGGATCCGAACTAGCGAACCCCAGGCCTCCGCAGTGGAGCGCGTGCACTTAACTGCTTGCCCCACGGGGCCGGTCCCTGAGTTGTACACTTTAAATGGGTGATTTATGTGGTATTTGAATTATATCAAGGCTGTTATTTAAAAAACTATTCTGTAACTTAAAATACAGTGAAGATAATCTCATTGACTAAAAGGAATTTCAAATTCTTCGGTTTCCTTTTCAAATTCTTTATTCTATAATTGTGACTTAATCTAGTTGTGAAAGATTCAGGCAAAAAGAGTACCCACTGGTGGCCAGCGCTATGGCATAGTGGTTAAGTCCGGCACACTCTGCTTCAGCAGCCTGGGTTCACAGGTTTGGATCCCTGGTGTGGACCTACACCACTTGTCAAGCCATGCTGTGGCAGCCACCCACATACAAAATGGAGGAAGATTGGCATAGATGGTAGCTCAGGGCTAATCTTCCTCAAGCACAAAAAAAATAGTACCCACTGGATGCACATTGAAAATGGTAATTATTGATAATCTATCTACCTTGCTTAAAATGTTGACTAAATGAAATGAGATCTTTGTTTTCAGTGTACTGGATCAGCATTTCATGACTGGATTAGTAACTTCTGAGTGTTAACTAATTTTGATAAAGATTGGTAAGAGCTGTTAATAGATAACTTTGAGTTGTTTATCCTAACCTGTCATTTAACAAAGACTATACTGATAAGTGAACATACCTTCTGTGACATTTGATATGTGACTATGCCTAATATTTTAAGTCAACATTGCTCACCTACTTATTAATAGGTTGATTTTTTTTTTAGGGACTGGAATTTATTGGGACCTTGCACCCTTTGTAAGGATTTAATAAATAAGGAAATATTTAGGTAAAAGTATATTTTTCTCTTGAAAAGCGATCTGGCTGTATGTACACTATAAATCTCAATATGTTGAAGGATTATAATGTAGAAAATGGTGAATATTAATTTTCTGTTGCAGTGGGCAGAACTATAACCAGTAGGTATCAGTGACAAGGGAAATAGGCTTGACTCAATAGAAGACAGACTTTCTTGCTGACAACAATGGGCTTCACATTGTTGTAACAGAAAACGTTCAAGGAGAGATTAGATGTAGAATTTTCTACATTTGGAGCAGTTAATTTCCAAATCGTCATAGTCTTTGAGCACCCCTCACCCATTCCCTGCAAGGTTCTAGTCTTTAAAGTATTTCTTTGGTACTCTTTTTGTGCTCAAGTTAAAACGAGTATTGTCTTTTTTAAACAAGTCTATTTTCATTTTTATGATATTCTTAAACATTAATATATGTATTTTGGACTGTCTGGATGATTGCCTCATGATCAAGAACTACCACACCATTTTGGTACTTGTGTTAGCTTTGTGTTTTTAATACATTGGTGCTCACTTGTACCATTTGAAATTTGTGGGCTAATGAGAACAATAGAAGCCGACTTAAACACATAAATGATGTCAGAGCACACCATGTGTACAGAGTGATACAGTAATTCAAGTAGGAGAACTGAGTCTCCCACATGGCATATGATGGTGGTAGGATAGCCATACAAAACTCAAAGGAACCCATGCCTTAGCAGTCAGTAATACGCTGCCATCTGTCACATTATATTAATATTAATAGTTTTGTTTGTATTTAGTTTGTAAATTTGTGTAGAAGAGCAATAATTCGTAATTTCATTTTTGCATATATTTAAGCAGCATTAAAATAGAAAGTAATTTAAATTAGCTTTTAAAAATTCTGTTAAGGTAGAACCAGAACTGGCAGACTTGAGCCAGCTTAGTGTTGTTGATAGAAATCTGGTGCTTCCTGTGAGATGGCTGGAGCTGGGACTCCAATACCATATTTACTAGGTTATTTCCCTATTTATTAAATGAAAAATATATTTCTACCTAAAAGCGTTGTTCATTCTTTTTCTCAGCAGATAATTATTAAGTTGTGTAGCACTGCATAATTTTTATGTCTTGTTAACTGGTTTCTTTAGTCTCTCTATTGTCACATTTTCTTTAGAGTTAGCACAAATTCTGATAGGAATACTCGGCTATGAATTGTCTTACATGTGGTAAGATATCTTTGAAACTTTTTTAAAAAAAATTTTGAAATATGATAGGATTCTGTATTAATGCAGTAGACTAATAAAAGCAGCTATATTAGTAAAACTGTTGAGGCTGTTTATTTTAAAGATCAACCTGAGCAATTGTGATATATATATCAGGAGCATAGAATCCTGGTAATGTATAGTTGAGAGAATACTTTTTCCCCGGACTGATCTAAAGATCATATTTATAGGGAGTCTGGGGAAGTTCAAAAATAAGAATTGTCAAGAGTACATAATATAATTAGCATTTCAAGGGAGAAATAACCAGCACTTGTTAGAACACTTAGTATTTATTGGGTGTCTTCTGTGTGCAAGGCACTTCACATACATTCTCCTGTTAAAGCTTCCCAATAATCGCAAGGTATTACCCACCTTGAGAGAAAAAAAATGATTGGAGATTAAACATTATCTGTTATAGGCATATCTCTTTTATTACAGTTGCTGAAAAACCTCGTGTTCTGCAAAATCACACACCAAAAAGTAACAGGATTTACAGGGAAAAATAAAGAACAAACTGATCACTCAAAAGCTGTGTAACTTTGTAATTAGAGCACTAACAAAAACATTAAAAATTCTAATAAAATATGGGCCGGCCCTGTGGCTTGGTGGTTAAGTGCGCGCGCTGCAATGCTGGTGGCCCGGGTTCGGATCCCGGGTGCGCATCGAGGCACCACTTCTCCGTCCATCCTGAGGCCGAGTCCCACATGCAGCAACTAGAAGGATGTGCAGCTATGACATACAACTATCTACTGGGGCTTTGGGGGGAAAAAATAAAATAAATAAAATCTTTAAAAAAAAAAAAAAAATTCTAATAAAATAAATAGCACAGTTAAAAAGATCCTAAATTCCTGACAAACTGGAGTAAATATGGGACTTAAAAAAAAGGTAACCTAGTGGAACCCTTCCATATAGGGAAGGGTTGAGGTTACTGAATTAGGGACAAAAGGCTGAAGTAAAATACAGAAAGATCAGGGAGAACCACATTAAGTACTTCCAAGACAGAGCGTGTGCCTACACTGATCCAAGAAGAATGTGGAGTGATAGCTACGTGGTCCAAACCTTTATATCCTGCCCTCACGCTGCATTCAGCTGCTGTTACTTGGAGCAAAACATTAATGTGTTGGGGTGAAAATTGCTTATGAATTAATGTAACTTGCAGGTGTGTTTACTGGCCTTTGCCAATGAGCTAAATCCCATTACAAAACTACATGTTTTGTAGCAGAATAGACTTCATATTGACCAAGTCTTTTTCACTCCTAAACCCACACTCATGTTCCATCCTCAGTACTAAATTACAAATAGTTGTCTTTAAAGTGTCTCACCTCCCTCTGATGGAATGTTATTTGAGAGGAAAGGGAACTGATACTTAACTGGATTTTGCCTTTAAAGATAATCATTACCTCATTTAATCACAACCATAGCCTTGTTTCCTCAGGTGAGGAAACTGAGTCCCAGAGAGGTTTGGGAACTTTGCCTGAGATCACACAGTAAGTACCAGAGTAGAAATTTATGTTCATATATTTCTTGCTTTTGTATACCATAGTGCTTCTGGCAAAATAATTTTATGAGGCCTTTAAACAAGAGTGGTTGACTAACACACCTAATAGGATTGATGATGTTATTCTATTTCTTTCCTCTATGATCTCTCCTCCAAAGCACTGAAATAGATAAAAATAGTGATATAGTTTAGCAAGAGGATGAGCAGAGCCGTTGGTACCAAGGTGTCTAGATTTGAAATCTAGATTTGCTAGCTTTGTCTCCTATTAGCTATTTCGTCCTAGTCAGATTACCTCTGTGCACATCAGTTTCTACAATCTGGATAATGGTAATAATGAGTACTTAACTCTTAGGATTTTTATGAATACTAAATAAATTAAATAGATTAAAACAGTTTAAATGATACCTGGCACATGGTAAATACTCAATAAATGTTAACTGTTATTTGTCACCCTCATTGCTTCTCTCTCTTCCTTTTTGGTTCTTTCTTTTCTTATTCAATACTGTTCTCCTAATTTCTCCCTTCCCTCCCCATTTCTTCTTATCATTGATTTGAAATAGATTAAATATAGATTGTGCTTACTGAATATTGATGTTTTTAATAGTTCGTGAGTTTTCATTAATGTTTTGGGTATATGTGTTTGGATGCCTGTTGTTTGCAGGGCTGGACAGTTTTAAAAAGTAGTGGTTTGTGAGGACTTAATGTTTTATTTCTTAAGGTAGTACTGTGAAGCTGAGTACATAGCGTGTGCTATTTTAGTCTCATCTTTTTGTGTGCCTAAATTTCTTGCATTTTATATACACATTATGAAAAACAAGAAAAGAAGTGTAATATATTTCAGTGACAAGATCTTGCCTTAGTTTTATTTTACCTTTAAGGAGAATTCAGAATTTTTATTATTTGTAGATGGCAGGATTTTATATCAGGAAAATCAACTGAGGAACTAGTAAGTGGTTTGAATAGAATTACTGTGCGAAAATAAATCTATTTAATTTCTACATATTTGTGAATTTCCCAAGTTTCTGCTGGTTGAATTCTAATTTTATTCCACTGTGTTCAACTTTGAACATACTTAACTTTCAATCTTTTAGGTTTATTGAGACTTGATTTACAGCCCAGCATGGGGTCTGTCCTGGAGAATGTTCATGTGCAGAATGTATATTCTACTGTTGTCGGGTAGGGTGTTCTATAGATGTCTCTATGATCTAGTTGGTGTCTAGTGTTGTTAAAATCCTCGCTTTCCTTGTTGATCTTTTGCTTCGTTGTTCTATCCATTATTGAAAGTGGAGAGTTGAAATCTTCAACTCTTGTTGAATTGTCTATTGGCCTCTCTTTTTCTGTCATTTTTTGCTTCATGTATTTTGAGGCTCTGTTAGGTTGCATATATATATATATTTATAGTTGTTACGTCGTCTTGATGAATGGACCCTTTTATTTTTATAAAATGTTCCTCTATCTTTAGTAATATTTTTTGTCATAAAGTCTTTTTTTCCTGATAAATCTGCAGCCACTTCAGCTTGCTTATGGTTGCTGTTTGGCATGATGCATGTTTTTCCATCCTTTAACTTCAACCAATTTGTATCCTTGAATTTAAAATCTGTCTCCCATTGACAGCATGTGGTTGGATCCTCCTTTTTAAATCCAGTCTATCTCTGCGTTTTGATTGGCTTTTATAAGCCATTCACATTTCATGTCATTATCAATATAGCTGGATTTATGTCTGCCATTTTACTGTTTTCTGTATTTCATGCCTTTTTTTGTTCTTCTCTTCCTCCTTTACTGATTTCTTTTGCCTTAAGTGAATATTTTCTAATGTGATATTTTAATTCCTTTTAAATTTTTCACTATATTTTTTGTTAATATTCTTTTAACAGATTTATTGAGATATTTACATACCATACAATTCATTCATTTAAATTATATAATTCAGTGGTTTTGGGACTGTCATTTTTAAAAATTGTGTTAAAAAATACATATCACAAAATTTGCTATTTTAGCCATTTTAAGTCTACAATTTAGTGGCATTGTTTACATTTACAGTGTTGTACAACCATTACCACTATCTATTTCCAAAACTTGTCCATCACCTCAAGCAGAAATTCCATAACTATTAACCAATAATTCTCCATCCTCCCTTTCCCCCAGACCCTGGTAACCTCTACTTTTCTGTCTCTATGAATTTGCCTGTTCTAGATAATCATATAAGTGGAATCATACAGTATTTGTCCTTTTGTATATGGCTTATTTCAGTTAGCATATGTGTTTTCAAGGCTTATCCATGTTGTAGCATGTATCAGAACTATATTCCTTTTTATGACGGAAGAATTTTCAATTGTATGGATATACCACATTTTGTACGTTCATCTGTTGACGGATATTTGGCTTGTTTCCAAGTTTTGGCTAGTGTGAGTAATGCTGCTATAAACATTCATGTACAGGTTTTAGATGTGGACATATGTTTTTATTTCTCTTGGGTATATACATGGGAGTGGAATGACTGGATCATATGTTAATTCTGTGTTTAACTTTTTGGGAAGCTACCAAACTGTTTTTCAAAAGACCTGCACCATTTTCTATTCCTGCTATCGGTACGTGAAGGTTCCAATTTCTACACATCCTCGCAGACACTTGTTGTCTGTCCCTCTTTTTTTTCATTGTAAAATATACATAATGTAAAATTTACCATTTTAACCATTTTTAAGTTTACAGGTCAGTGGCATTAAGTGCATTCACATTGTTGTGCAACCATCACCACCACCATCCGTCTCCAGAATTTTTTCATTTTCCCCAACTGAAATTTTGTGCCCATTTAACACTTAACTCCCCATTACCCTTCTCACCCCAATCCCTGATAAACACCATCCTACTTTTTGTTTCTGAATTTGACTACTCTGTACCACATATAGGTAGAATCATACAATATTTGTCTTTTTGTTTTTTTTGTTGTTGAGGAAGATTTACCCTGAGCTAACATCTGTTGCCAATCTTCCTCTTTTTGTTTGAGGAAGATTGACCCTGAGCTAATATCTCTGCCAACCTTCCTCTATTTTGTATGTGAGTCGCTGCCACAGCATGTGGTGTAGGTCCGTGCCCAGGATCTGAACCCATGAACCTGGGCTGCCAAAGCAGAGTGTGCTGAACTTAACTACCACACCACAGGGCTGGCCCCCAATATTTGTCTTTTTGTGACTGGCTTATTTCTCTTAGCATAATGTTTTCAGGGTTCATCTATGTTGTAGCATGTGTTGATTTCTTTTTTAAAGCTGAATAATATTCCATTGTTTGTATATACCACCTTTTGTTTATTCACTTGTCTGTTGATGGACAATTGGATTACTTCTACCTTTTGGCTATTGTGAATAATGCTGCTATGAACACGAGTGTAGAGATATCTGAGTCCTTGCTTTCAATTCTTTTGGGTATATACCCAGAAGTGGAATTGCTGGGTCATCTAGTCTATGTTGAATTTTTTGGGGGAACTACCATACCATTTTCCATGGTGGCTGTGCCATTTTATGCACCCACCAGCAATGCACAAGTGTTCCAATTTCTCTACATCTCGCCAACACTTTTTTTTTCCCCTGTTTTTTTGATTATAACCATCCTAGTGGGTGTGAGGTATCTCACTGTGGCTTTTGATTTGCATTTCCCTGATGGCTAATGATGTTGAGCATCTTTTCATGTGCTTACTGGCCATTTGTATATCTTCTTTGCAGAAATGCCTATTAAGATCCTTTGCCCATTTTTAAGTTGGGTTGTCTTTTTATTACAGTCATGTGCCACATAACCATGTTTTGGTCAATGACAGACTGCATATACGATGGTGGTCCCATCAGATTAGTACCATATAGCCTAGGTGTGTAGTAGGCTATACCATCTAGGTTTCTGTAAGTACACTCTATGATGCATAAAGACAAAATTGCCTAACTATGCATTTCTCAGAACATATCCCCGTTGTTAAGCGATGCATGACTGTACTGAATTGTATGAGTTCTTTGTATATTCTAGACACAAATCCCTTATTAGATTCATGATTTGTAATTTTTTTCTCTCATTCTGTGGGTTCTTTTCACTATCTTGATAGTGCCGTTTGAAGCACAAAAGTTTTTAATTTTGATGAAGTCCATTTTATCTGTTTTGTTGCTCCTGCTTTTGGTGTCATATCTGTGAGAATCCATTGCTAAATCCTAGGTTATGAAGATTTACTCCTATGTTTTCTCCTAAGAATTTTATAGTTTTTGGTCTTATGTTTAAGTTTTTGATCCATCTTGAGTTAATTCATTTTGTTTTGGGAAATATGTATATGTAATAGGCCCAATCATGTATTATATTCCTATTGTTTTATACAATGCTTTTAAATCACTTAAGAGAAGAATGGAGAAGAAATGTATTTATACTGGGTTTTTTTTTGTGAGGGAGATCAGCCGTGAGCTAACATCCATGCCAATCCTCCTCTTTTTGCTGAGGAAGACCAGCCCTGAGCTAACATCTATTGCCAATCCTCCTCCCTTTTTTTCTCCCCAAAGCCCCAGTAGATAGTTGTATGTTATAGTTGCACATGCTGCTAGTTGCTCTATGTGGGACGCCGCCTCAGCATGGCCCGACAAGCGGTGGGTCCGTGCGTGCCCATGATCTGAACCTGGGCCATCAGTAGCGGAGTGCGCGCACTTAACCGCCCAGCCACGGGGCCAGCCCCCTGTACTGTTTTTGTAATTATATTTACCAGTGCTCTTTCACTGGGGATTAAGTCTCCCAAGCCCCTTATGCTGTGTCATGCTAGAAGTCGATTTCTGACTTCATTTTTGAAAATTTTGAGTTTTGATTGACAGGTTTTTTTTTCTTTCAGTACTTTGAATATGTCATCTACAGCCTTCTGGTCTTCATGTTTTCTGATGAGAAATCAGCTGCCAGCCTTATGGAGGAAGTTTTATACGTGATGATTTGCTTTTTCTTGCTTTCGAGGTTTTCTTTGTATTGGGCTTTTTAAAATTTCTTTATTTGGCTTTGCCATTTTGATTATGATGTTTCTCAGTCTGGCCTCTCTGCATTTATCCTACTTGGAGTTTGCCATTTTGATTATGATGTTTCTCAGTCTGGTCTCTCTGCATTTATCCTACTTGAAGTTAAGTTTCTTGGATGTGTAGATTAATGTTTTCATTGAATTTGGGAGAGTTTGGGCCATAAATTTCTTCAAATATGTCTTCCTTTCTCTTTCTGGAACTCCATTATGCATATGTTGATATGCTTAATCATGTCCCACATTTCTCTGAAACTTGACTGACTCATTTTTCTTTTATCTCTCTGTTCTTTTTTTTTTTTTTTTTTTAAAGATTTTTATTTATTCATTTTTTTCCCCCCAAAGCCCCAGTAGACAGTTGTATGTCATAGGTTCACATCCTTCTAGTTGCTGTACGTGGGACTCGGCCTCGCGTTGGACGGAGAAGTGGTGCCTTGGGGCGTGCCCGGGATCCGAACCCGGGCCGCCAGCATCAGAGCGCGCGCACTTAACCGCTAAGCCATGGAGCCGGCCCTCTCTGTTCTTAAGATTGCTTAATCTGTTGATCTATCTTCTAGTTCACTGATTCTTTGTTCTGACAGTTCGTATCTTCTGTTGAACCACTTCAGTGAATTTTTCATTTCAGTTATTGTACTTTTTGACTCCAGAATTTTCATTTGGTTTTTTCTTTTTGTTAATTTCTAATTCTTTTATCTCTGTTGATAGTCTCTGTGTAAACGTCGCTATCATATTTTCCTTTAGTTCTTTGAACATACTCATAATAGCTGTTTTGAAGTCTTTGCTAAGTCTGACATGTGGACCCTCTCAAAACCAGTTTCTTTTGCCTGCTTTTTTCCCCTGTGTATGGGCCACACTTTCCTGTTTCCTTGCACATCTTGTAATTTTTTTGGTGAAAACTGGGCCTTTCGTACAACGTAGCAGCTTTGGATACTGATTAGCCGTTGCTCCCCATCCCCAGGGGCTTGTTGTTATTTGCTTGCTTATTTGTCTAGTGGCTGACTAGACTACTTTAATGAAGTCTGTTTTCCCTGCAGTGTGCAGCCTGTGATTTTGCTCTTCAGAGGGTGCACACAGTCACCCTGGGATGACAGCAAGGCTTTCTTTGTGTTTCCATGATATCTCTGTTAAGGTGTCTCCCTCTGTTTGTATCATACACTTGCAAATGTTAGTCTCCACTAATTGTTGGCTGGTTACTCTATTGCTTTAGGTGATGCCCTGGTATTTAATTGCCCCACAGACTGATCCAATTCAGTTTTTCTGCTTTCCAGAGGATAATTTTTGAGGTCAGTCTTTGGGTTTGTTCTAACCCCAGGGAGGCTCTTCTTAGCTGCCTCTTTCCCTGGTTCGTTCTGGTAAACTGCTACCTGGTTTAAAGTTGAGCTTGTTGCTCTCATGAGACAACTAGCCTCTTAATTGCTTATTGCCTGGGTCTCCATTGTTTTCCAGTGCACCCTCAGGCTTGAACTTCCCTGTACTGTGTTCTAAATAAAGTCAGTTCACTTGGAGAGAACTTCAGAGCTCTCTTGAGGCATGCCTCTCCTCCAGGGCAAAACCTTTACAACATTGTTTCAGAACTGGGGTGGAACAATGGCCCATTTCTGTTAGAGTGGTACCCCTGCCTCCTGAGCAGGGTGCTGGGTGGGAGTGGCAGCCTATGGTCTTCTCAGCTTGTCTCTCCTGATGTGGACCCTCAGTCCCATGAACGAAATGAAGTGGGGCGCTATTAGGACCACATTCTTGGTCTGGTGAACCTGGGGTCGAGGTTCTGTTCCACAAGTGGGGCCTGGATGGAAGAAAAGAGCCTGAGACTTATCAGCTGCTCTTGCCTGTAGTAGAACCTCTGCAACTTAAAGTTGGGGGTGATGAGAAATGCTAGCTGCCTTCTTTTCCTGGGGAGATAGCTTGACTGGGAGTTTGGGGGAGAGAGCCCTGTGTTTTTGGCTGCACCCACCTAGAATGAAGCTTCTATGCTGCTGAGCTGGCTCAGAATGCCACAGACTCTCTGTTCTTACTGAGATATAGTAGATTTTCCTTGGTAAGTGTTTCTTTATTTGCTGTATACCCTTAGGACAATTTCTAGTGACTTCAGTTTTTTTTTTTTTTTTTTTTTGAGGAAGATTGGCCCTGAGCTAACATCCGTGCCAATCTTCCTCTATTTTGTATGTGGGATGCCGCCACAGCATGGCTTGATGAGCAGTGTGTAGGTCCATGCCCGGGATCCAAACCCGCGAACCCCAGGCTACCACAGTGGAGCATGTGAACTTAACCACTACGCCACTGGGCTGGCCCCCCAAATTTTTTTTTTTAATAATTTTCACCAGTTATGGTTGTTTCACTGGGGAGAGTGTCTAGAACTTCTGATGCCACCATTCCAGAAATCATCTTTAATTTTAATTTTTATTTATTTATTTGTGAGGAAGATTAGCCCTGAGCTAACATCTAATGCCAATCCTCCTCTTTTTTGCTGAGGAAGACCTGCTCTGGGCTAACATCTGTGCCCATCTTCCTCTACTTTATATTGGACGCTGCCACAGCATGGCCTGACAGGCGGTGCATCAGTGCGCACCCAGGATCCGAACCTGTGAACCCTGAGCTGCCGCAGCGGAGCGCCGTGCACTTAACCGCTGTGCCACTGGGCTGGCCCCATATTTTTATTTTTTAGTTTTTTTGTGAGGAAGATTAGCCCTGAGCTGACTAACATCCGATGCCAATCCTCCTCTTTTTGCTGAGGAAGATTGGCCCTGGCCTAACATCCATGCCCATCTTCTTCCACTTTATATGGGACGCCACCACAGCATTGGTAAGCGATGGGTCAGTGTGCGCCCAGGATCCAAACCTGCGAACCCCCGTGACCACTGAATTCAGCGGAGTGCGTGAAGTTAACCACTACGCCACCGGCCCAGACCCCATTTTTAGTTTCAAGTTACTCGTTGCCTGCAGCCACTTAAAAATTCATGTTTGAGAATGTCTTGGAAAGGATGCTGGAATTTATGAAAGCTTTTATATACATATAAAACCTTCCAGTACCCTAATTGTGTATATATGGCTTGACAGACACTTAGTATGGAGACATTTTGAATAAGAGTGTTTGGCCGATTACCTAGCATTTCTAAATAAATAAATTTCTGCTGCCACAAAAAATTTAGAATGCAGGATGCCTTTCTGTTGTGATGACTTCTAGGAAGTTATCCATAGGAAGTAGCAGTGGATGTACATAGTGATTTAGTGACAAAAGTTAAGGGTGTGTGTGTGTTTAATAGTGGTGTTAATAGAATGTGGACATTTAGCTCAAGTAACATATTTGAATTTAACAAAGATTAATTGGACATCTTCATTTGCTTTAGCCTGAGTTGTTGATAGGACATGAGACTGTCTAGAACTAGCATCACAGCTGGCAGGGAGACACACCTGTGCTTAATATAGCTGCCTCAACTGTTTTTATGTATAATTTAGCATAATAATGTATGATAAGAATGATGCTAATGATAATGGCAGTGGACCTAGGAAAGAAAGGCCTTCACTCTTGAGTCAAGGCTACATTTTAAAATTGCTTAGGGATATTTAGGTTTATAGCTGTTGGACTGAGCTATTGAAAATAATTTGCTGCATTTCAAACTCCTTAACATGAAATCTCATCTCCCCATCGAACAATAGTTTTTATAACATGATTTTTGTTTATTCCGTATTTTTTAGGAACACAGCTATTGCATTTTATTTTATTTTTATTTTTTTGTGAGGAAGATCGGCCCTGAGCTAACGTCTGCCAATCCTCCTCTTTTTGCTGAGGAAGACCGGCCCTGAACTAACATCCATGCCCATCTTTCTCTACTGTATATGGGACGCCGCCACAGCATGGCTTGACAAGCAGTGCGTCGGTGCGCGCTCGGGATCCGAACTGGCGAACCCCGGTCCGCTGCAGCTGAGTGCTTGCACTTAACTGCTTGCGCCACCGGGGCCGGCCCCAGCAGCTATTGCATTTTAGAAGAAAATTCTGTGGTCTGGAGCCATTAACAATGATGTAGAAGAATACTTAACTTGGGGAAATTATAAATTAAGTGAAAAATCCAGTTTTTTAAAACGTGATTCTGCATCAAAAATATCTTGATCGAGTTTATCTTTGGAAGTGTGGATGTGGTGAGATTAATAGTAGTTTTTCCCAGCGTTATTAATGTATGGCATGGTGGTTAAAACTGAAGAACCCTGGAGCTTGTACTACCTGGGTTAGAATCCTGGCTCTACCACTTTGACTACCTATTCCCTCTGCCCCAGTTTCTTTACTCCTGAAATGGGGCTAATAATAGACTTGTTCTGAGGATTGAATAAATTTATACATATAACCTGCGTAGAATAGTGCATGACACAAAGTAAACCCAAGTGTTAGCTATTATCATCACTATTAATAAGAAAAATTTTATTTAAAATTTGGGGGTATGTCAGCCTGGCTGTGATAATAAATTTGGGGAACGAGAGACGACATTGAAAAAATAAGTTAGGGCTGATTGTGAATGACCTTGAATAGTAGTAGTTATGTAAAAGGTGGAGAGGAGGAAGCCACTAAAGGTTTCAGAGATTGAAAGTATCAGGAGATTAATTTTGCATTAACATACCGAACAGATTGGTAGTGTGGAGACCAGCCAGGTTGCTGTTAAAATTGGAGTCTCACCTAGAGTGGTATGAATGGGAGTAGGAAAGATAATGTTGGACACATGATAACAGAGGAATTGATGGAGATGGGAAGGGAGAGGCCTTGACTTTGTTGTGGTTTTTACTACCCCTCTCCCCCATTGTTGTTTTGAGCACCTACCTATTGTGTGCCAACGAATCTTTGGGATTCAGTGATAAAGTCGGTACAGCTTCTGCCCTTAGGGAGTTTTATTTTTTGGTAGGGAGAGAGATCATCACACAGATGCTATGAAAGAAAAGTGCAGTGGCTCTGAGAGGCTCAGATAGGAGTACTTGATGAATTCTAAGTCAGGAGAGTTGCGAGTTGGTGAATCAGTATGGGCAAAACTAAGCAGGTTGCTTGTGCAAAGGCCCAGAGTCAGCATGAAGGGAGTACATTTTGAAGGAACAACAAGAAGGCAAATTGAATTGGAGTTAGAACAAGCTTTGAGTGGGGTAGTTGCAAGATGAGGCTGGAGTTGGGTGTTTGAGGGCTTTGTAGACCTTTAGAGAAGTATTTGGGTCTTCATCCTGGTGTTCGAAGATTTTTAAACAGGGCTCTGACATGATATGGTTTGCATTTTAATGAGGCTCATGGAGGTCATTCCTAATGCCAAAAAAGATAAAACATAATTGTAAGGAGGGGCACAGGCCTGACAGTAACCATGCTTTTAAGAGAAAGATCAATCTCTTGTCCTTGTCCCTCTTGATTCTCCCCCTTCAGAGAGAACATCAGTATCTTGGGAGCTGTAGAGAACCTTCATGGTATAATGGAAGAGTCAATGGCTTTGGAGTTTTAACAGATGTTACTAACTGCCATCTTGGACAAGCTCAAGTTACTTAATCTCTTAGCTTCTGTTGTGTCTATTAAATTGACTGATAGCCATATGGGATAGGTAGCCTGATGATTAAATGAGGTTATACAAATAAAGCACCTACTATTGTGCCTGATACGTAAGTGCTCATAACTTTTCTAGAGTAATGAGCAAATGTACAAATGTAGAGTAATGTACAAATCAAGATGGAACTGGAAAGGAGCCTGTGATACTGTGATTTATAAGGAGAAATATATATTTGGTCTTTATCCCAGTTACTGGCACACAGCTTCTAAAACCATTGGAATTTCCTAAGTGGTGAGAACCCATAAGGTGTCTTTTGTTATGTTAATGAGGTGGCTTGGAAAGCCCCTAGGTCACCCAGGGATGGGGGCTAGTTGCCAGAGGAACCTAGAGAGTTGGAACTTTCTGTCCTGTCCCTGCTCCCGCCCCCCCACCCCACCCCCTTGGTCGGAGGGAGAGGGCTAGATACTGAGTCCAACCCTCAACGGCCAATGATTTAATCAGTCATGCCTATGTAATGAAGCTGGCATAAAAACCCAAAAGGATGGGGTTCAGGGAGCTTCTGGGTTGGTGAACTCATGGAGATTTGGGGAGAGTGGTGTGCCCAGAGAGGATGTGGAAGCTCCTTGCCCTTTCTCCACGTCTTGCCCTGTCCATCTCTTCCATCTGGCTGTTCCTGAGTTATATCTTTTTATAATAAATGGGTAATCTAGTAAGTAAAATGTTTCTCTGAGTTCTGTGAACCACTCTAGCAAATTAATCAAACCCAAGGGAGAGGGTTGTTGAAACCTCCAATCCAGACCCTGTCAGTCAAACGCACAGATGACAACCTGGACTTGTGACTGGCCTCTGAAGTGGTGGAGGGGGGCAGTCTTGTAAGACTGAGCCCTTAACCTGTAGGATCTGATACTATCTCCAGGTAGACGGTGTCAAAATTGAGTTGAATTGTAGGACACCCAGCTGATGTCAAGAATTGCTTGGTGTGGAGAAAAAAACCCCACATGTTGTAATTGGGTGCAGAATCGTAAAGAAACTTTGAATGGAATGGAACCAACAAGTCCACAAGAGAAAAAAATTCCTTAGCATAAATACTGAAACCTGTTTGGCCTTACCCACTAGAGTGGTTATGGATCATAGTGTCTGAATATAACTGATTGTGAGGTACGTCACAAGTAGGTAGTTAGGTAATTAAAACAAATATAACAACAATGTTTGCAAGTGAGATTACCTAAAAATTCGAGTCAGTATTATTCCTCGATAATTACTGTCACTCACATTTCAATATGTTTTCTTAGAAGGGATTTGAAAAAAACCCTCAAAGTCCAGCTATTGCATAGATAACTAACAGCACATAACTATTATTTTGTTATTTTGTGTTCTGTTTCATACAGTTTTTGGGTTTTGGCAGTTTTCATGTGTCTGTGGAAGTGTGTCAAGCCTGCAGTACCCTGTGTCATTCTCATGTGGTAGAAAAACTGCCACGTAGGATAGGATACTTTTTCTTCCAGACAATAATGCATAAAAAGTTTTCCTTTAAGCATATCGAATCTTTCATAGCAATAGAAATTCAATTTAAAATTCAAAAAGGTCTGAGTACTATTGGCTTAAAAATAAGTATTTTCATGTTCTAAAATGGTGGTTATTTTGAGATAAAGCTTAGTACTTAAAAGATGCTTCATGGATTATAATAAAGATGGAACAATTTATTATTTATACATTTTACATTAACATTTTAAATCAGCATAATTTGTTTTGCCTTCTTTCCTCTATATGCTAGTGTGTTAATTGTAAAATAATAGTTCGTGTGAGACAGTGGTAATTAAAGTTTTAATTTTTAGTGATCAGCAAAAGTAGTGAGGTCTAGTGCCTGGTGAAGGCTAAAAGTACAGCTTGTGTTTCACAGGTACATCTTGCTGGTGAGTTAAGTATTTTAAGAAGGGAAAATCAAGAATTATGGGTGTCAATTAAACATAGAAAGAAAGACAAATAATTGAATAATTTTCCCCTTTGATTTTGGTACATAAAACCGGAATAGGTAAAATTCACAAGTTAAGGTAATTTCCATGGATGAGTTTAAGGATGATCTATCAAGTTGTTTTCTAAGAAACTCAACTCATTTGGGTGTCCAGTAAAGGAAATAATTTGGTGGAGTGTTGGACTTGCTGCTTGTTTATTGTCTCTTTCCTCAGTCTGTAATGTTCATTCCACAAGAGCAGAGAGAGTTGCCTGCTGTGCACTGCCATATTCTCTTGTGCTTAAAACAATATGTGGCCTGTTGTAGATGCTTATTAGCACATATTTCTTGAATGACTAAACTTTGAGTTTTTATTTAACCATATTTTATTTTTTGGATGAAGAGAGAAAAATTTAGAAAGAGAAGGAACTCTTTAAGTATACTAGGATCATACATATGGAATTGTAGAGAGTTTCAGTGTGCTGTATAAGAGGAGAGAGATTCTGGAATATAGGGAAAGTTGGAGCAGAGATGGAATAATGACTGGGTAGAGAAGGACTATTCTTTGTCCTGAGAGTTTCTCTGATATTAAGGCCCTCCCACTTGAAAGCTGCTGTAGAAATTCAGTTCTGCAAGGTTTAAAATAAATATAAATGGTTGCATCTTATGCAATACTAGGTTATTTAAAAGAACATGATGCCAATCTTTATTCAGGTAAAGGTGATGCTTTTCCCATCTCGGAAGATGTTGAGATGCTGAGTTTGGCTATGAAAAGATGCTGTGTGTTATAAAGGCAATCTCATATTGCCATTTTGGTTACATTTTGCATTGCAGGAAATCCAAGATGCATTCCGGTAAAATCTGAATGAAGGGGAGGGAGGACAGTGGCCCTTACGGTACTTTTTGTTTTTCTAAAATAAAACTAAGTTTTACGTAAAGCTTAAAACTTTACTTCATATAGTAAATTCTCACATTGTGATTGTTTGAGCATTCCTATAGGAAGGGATTGTTATTGTGTTAAATTCTAAATGATATGAATAATTATTGAGTTGCTCAGTTCTGTGTAGGATACTGCTGTTTTGACTCCGTAGAAAGCTTGTTCTAGCCCTGCTATATATGCCTGAATATCCTTGACTTGGAAAACAAGCTCGGTTAGAGCCTTGAGACTGCTTGAAATCAAGTAAAGCAGTGTGTGTTTCCTCCACTTGGACTGAATGGGATTTAAGAAAGGTAGCAGTGTTATTCTTGGATAACTTAGTTGTAGTGTATGTTTGATAATTTTTTTCCATTCAAACCTTTCTAAATTATATCTGAAAACATTATTTTCAAATTCTTAGACCTCAAATATTCAAGAACCCTGCACAGTATGTTATAGAAAGGGAAAAGAATATTACATTTTCTGAGAATTACTGTGTGTTTGGTATTTGTGAAACATCTTTATTAAAATAATTCTCATGGGATTTTTGTGGGTAGACCTAGAAAAATAGTGAATGGTTGTTACTGGCCTTTAAGATAGGCAGCTTGTGGGGCCGGCCCAGTGGCGTAGCCGGTTAAGTTTGAGCTCTCCACTTCAGCGGCCCGGGCTTCGTGGGTTCGGATCCTGGGCGCGGACCGTCGCACGGCTTGTCAAGCTGTGCTGTGGCGGCGTCCCATGTAAAGTAGAGGAGGATGGGCACGGATGTTAGCCCAGGGACAGTCTTCCTCAGCAAATAGAGGAGGATTGGTAATAGATGTTAGCTCAGGGCTAATCTTCCTTATACACACACAAAAAGGCAGCTTGTAAGTGGCAGAGGTGGGATTTTGAACAAGAGTTATGTTTGAATCCAGAAATTATTTTTAATTGCTCCATACCTGTTTCTTGCTCATAATCTCTCAAGGTAGCGTACTGAGGAAAAGGTATCCAATTCTTATGTGGTGGTGGGGAGGTGGCTGTTAAAAATAGCAGAATAGATCAGAGTATGCTATGCTGAGACCTTACGTATCTGCGCAGCAGTACTGGAAATCTAGAAGTGTGGAGAACTTGACAGAGGTAGAAGAAAATGAGAAACCAAGAGAAAGAAAGGTGAGACTATATAAGATAGGGATGGCAAGCAGCTTGAGGCTTTGCTGATGGAATATTGTGCAAGGAGCAGATGATTTAGTTCTGTGGTCTGAGAGAAAGGTATTTTTGTTTGGGGGAGAAGTTACACACTGCCACCTTTTCCGTTTACCTTAAAGTTATTTCATTTAAAGGGATAGTCCCTTAGTTATCCACAGAATACTTTTGTCTAGAATAATTTAGCCCCTGAATTTTGCCAGATATTTTTTATTTGTCTGTAGATGGAGGGTTATTGGGATATGTATAGACGAAAGGATGTTGAGCATAAACAAAACAACACAAGAATCTAATTTTATTTTAACTCAAATGATCTGCAAAGCAAGAGAGCAGTCAGTGCTATCTATAAATTTTATCCTGGGGAAAATATATGTAACAAAATATGCTATTTTAATCATTTTTAAGTGTACAGGTCACTGGCATTAAGTACATTTACATTGTTGTGTAACCATCACCACCATCCATCTCCATAACCTTTTCATCTTCCCAAACTGAAACTCTATACCCCTTAGACGATAATTCCCCGTTCCCCTCTTTCCCCTCTATAATCCCTGATAACCACCTTTCTACTTTCTGTCTCTCTGAGTGTAGGTACCTCATGTAAGTGTGGAATCATAGGATATTTGTCCCTTTGTGACTGGCTTATTTCACTTAGCGTAATGTCCTCAAGGTTCATCCATATTGTAGCATGTGTCGTAATTTCTTTCCTTTTCATGCTGAATAATATTCAATTGTATGTATATACCACATTTTGTTTATCCATTCATTTGTCCTTGGGTTGCTTCCTGGAAAGACTTTAAAGAGAGATAGTATTGGTTTAATGGACAAGGTAATAGAATTACTTCTAGACTTTCTGTCTGTGCTTTGGTTAAGTCACTTCTTAGAGCCTTGGTTTTCTAATTTATAGAAAAATACCACAAATTCTGTGTAAACTGTAAAGATTTACCTAAAAAATACCACTTTAGTTTGAGTGTGCCTCAGGGTTCGTCCTCTCTACCCAACTTGCCCCACATTTGGGAATATGTTATGATACTTCTTCCCACCTCCCAAGATTGTGACCCCCTCACTCTCAGAAGGAGGCTGTACGAGGTAAAGGCTGTGTTTATTTGGGGAGGGGAAAATAAACCTCCCAGGAGATGCTGATGAATCCATCTTCTCCCACCCTTTTGTGAATAGCTGTAACCAGTCAGCTAAGGTTCTTTTTTTTTTTTTTTTTGTGAGGAAGATCCGCCCTGAGCTAACATCTGCCAATCCTCCTCTTTTTGCTGAGGAAGTCTGGCCCTGGGCTAACATCCATGCCCGTCTTTCTACACTTTATATGGGATGCCGCCACAGCATGGCTTGACAAGCGATGTGTCGGTGCGCGCCCAGGATCCGAACCGGTGAACCCCGGGCCGCCGCAGCAGAGCGCATGCACTTAACCTCTACGCCACCTGGCTGGCCCCCAGCTAAGGTTCTTAATCTTGTGGCACATTAGAACCAAACACCGGGGGAGATTTTTTTGAAAATTACTGATGCCTAGATTTCACTCCCAAATACTGTAATTTATTCAGTCTGGAGAAGGGTTTGGACATCAGTGTTTCTAAAAGCACCTCAGATGATTTTACCATGCAGGGAAGGATGAGACCCATTGAGAGTTGAGAGTTTGGTCACTTTCCCCATACACCTTTGTTAGTCACGTAGCAAAGAATTCCACTGTTAAACAGTTATGGTCTGAGCCCTGTCATGGCTCTGGGAGTGTCAGGGCCTTGCCAAAAGTGGGATGTCAGGGTCACTTGACAAACTCTGTCGTATTGGAGTAGTAGTATATAGTTTGAACCCTCTCCAAAGAAAAATTACCCCAAAGTTTTGAAGTTTCTGTTAAAACCACTTGTAAGGTTGTTTAAAAATCGTTTATAATGCCCCAGTATCAGTGATAAATGTTAGTTGTTCAATCCTTCCTGAAATGTTTTTAAAAATCAGATTTTATTGCCTGGTTTATGTCTTGAGTATATACATTTTTACGGTCCGTTGAAGGCATTAGCAAATTGAAGACAGTTTTTGCCATTGCGTAATTGAATTAAAATGACAACTAAGTACGTACCTTGATAATGTCATTGGAATCCCAGGAGAAAAGTGAAATATTATGTCATAAGGCTATACTTTTATGTTTTCTTGATATAACAGCTGATGTACCATTATCAGTTTATTTAGTTGAATATAGCATCAATGAAACTTAGCTTTTCACTTTGCTCTCTCATTTATATAGCCACCTTCTCCTGACTAGATTCACTGGTAATATTTTATTTGAACTGTTCCTTAATTCATGTTTTTTATATCTAAAACATATGTACTTTTTTCCTTTTATTTGTAGGTTATGCAATGGTCTCTGCAAGATGGTTTATTCTTGAATTGGAGCTTTTTAAGACTGACAAATGCTGGTACTTCATCTTCTATAAGTGGACTACTATAATTTCTTTTCTCAAGACAACTACATAAGCAGACAAAATTGCAAAGATCTGCCCTGTGTCGAGTATGACAGCCACGACTCGTGGCTCTCCAGTAGGAGGGAATGACAGCCAGGGCCAGGCTCCTGACGGACAGTCTCAGCCACCCCTCCAACAGAATCAGGTAGGATGTTTAAGATGCTAGTTAAAGCTACATTGGTATGCCTACTATGGGATACTCAATAATGGAGCATGTTCTGAATAATTGATGAAGTAACCATAAAAGTGTTATTTTAAGAAAAGTAAACAGAGGTCTTATACAGTAACGAGAGCTCAAGTGCTGTAGATGGTGGTGCTTGATTATGTAGCCCTTCTTTTGGTATCTTATACTGTCATTCGTCATTAAAATGAAGTATTTAAGCCCTGTGTCAATTGCAAAGCAAAGCATTAAATCATTCAGTGTAGTCTATGGTGAAGAGCGTGGACTCAAAGTCATATTGCTTATGTTCAAATTTCAGCTTTGCACTGCGCTAGCTTTATGACTCTGGGTAAATTATATAACCTCTAAGCCTCAGCTTTTCATCTATAAAATGGGGATAACAATAGTGTTATAGGATTTCATAGGATTGTTAAGAGGATCAAGTGAAATAATGTTTGCAAAGAGCTTAAAATAGATTTTTTTTTTTTTTTAAAGATTTTATTTATTTATTTTTTTCCCCTTAAAGCCCCAGTAGATAGTTGTATGTCATAGCTGCACATCCTTCTAGTTGCTGTATGTGGGACGCGGCCTCAGCATGGCCGGAGAAGCAGTGCGTTGGTGCGCGCCCGGGATCCGAACCCAGGCCGCCAGCAGTGGAGCGCGTGCACTTAACCGCTAAGCCACGGGGCCGGCCCTTAAAATAGATTTTGACATCAAGATTTTGTGCTGGCCTCAAAACTCAGGGTAATATTCTTTCTTTTTCTGTTCTCTGGATGAATTTTTGTAAGATTTCTGTTATTCATTAATCATTGGAAGATTTTACTGGTGAAACCATCTCGCCTGGAGTTTTATTTGTGGAAAGGTTTTAATTGCAGATCCAACTTTTCTTTTAATGGGGGAATTTTCTGATTTTGTGTGTGTGTCTTTTGATAAGTTGTGTTTTTTGAGGAATTTGTCCATTTCATCTAAATTATCAAATTTATTGGAGTAAAGTTGTTTATAATACCCTTTTTATTTTTAATGTCTTAAGATCTGTTGGTAACATCTCCTTTTTCATTTCTGATACTGCTAATTTGTGTTCTCTCTCCTAGAAATTGTATCAATTCATTACATCTTCCCCCAAACCAACTTTTGGCTTTAATTCTCTCCCCCTCCTCACTTATATGCTTTTACCCTTATCTCTTTGTTCCTTTTACTTCTTTGGATTTGGATTGCTGCTCTTTTTCTCATTTCTTGAAATGAAAGTCAGGTAGTTGATTTTCAGCCTTCTTTTCTAATGTATGCACTTTTATATTGGGGACATTAAACCGAATAAGACAAACATACTAAAACTTGTGCTGTGCAGCTCAGGTAGCGCTTAGAGGTGAATTTATAGCTGAGGTGCGTGCACGTGAATCACAAACATGCTGCTTACAGCTGGTATGTGTTTATGTAGAATTCTTTAGGGATACAAGTTTTTAGGCAAAAGTATTGTTATTGTAGGGTGCTTAGATTTGTCATTTGGGGATAAATTCTTACTGTCCAGCCATTATAGATTAGATACTCTGTTACAAGTATGCTAGAAAAGAGCTGCGGGTGGGCTCTCCCTTTGCTCCCTTCCCTCTCCCCATTTCTTCCTCTCCCTCCGCCATTTTAGAGAAGTGAGCAAGTCAGGTTTAAAATTTTTTTTTCCTGAATAAATGTGTCAACTTTATTTCTTTTCCTCTCCAGTTCCCACTTTTAAGATATAAAGTACTTAAGTATATTGTCACAGGTCTTGGACAGAGTTGTTAAGTCTTTCCTGTGTCATAAATTTGTTAGCCAGTATTCAGGTTTCTTTAAACATAGAGGTTTTTGTTGGACGCCAAAGATTTCTATTTTTAAACCAGGAGCTAGTAGTTAGAGTTCCAGTATCTTTCGCTCTCTCTTTTCTGTTTTATACTTGCATTGTATGTGGACTCCTGATATCTTTTGCCATGTTTGGGGCTTGTATGACTTGAGACAAAAATCAAACCTCTATTCTAAACTTACTTTTAAAAGTGTACTTAGTAATTCTTAGAGCTCTTGAGTTTGTGATATTCAACTTAATATTATGCATCTACATTCTGTTCTCTTCTAATAGCTCTTTACATTTTTGAAGATGACTGGTAATTAAAACAACAAAGGAACAAAACAAATTACTTTCTTAACTATCTGTAGAATCCCTCACTCTGTCACTTTCTTATTCTCTATTTTTTTTTTTTGTGAGGAACATCAACCTTGAGCTAACATCTGATGCCAATCCTTTTCTTTCTTTCTTTTCTTTCTTTTTTTTTTTTTTTTTTGCTGAGGAAGACTGGCCCTGAGCTAACATCCATGCCCATCTTCCTCTACTTTATATGGGACACCGCCCCAGCATGGCTCCACAAGCAGTGTGTCAGTGCGCACCCGGGATCTGAACTGGCAAACCCCGGGCCGCTGCAGCGGAGCACGCACACCTAACTGCTTGCACCACTGGGCCGGCCCCTCTTATTCTCTATTTTTTTAATGTTAGGATTTTAGTTATTTCACAAGATTTGGTACTGTTGGACCACGAAAAAGCAACCATAGCATTAATCACTGCCAACTTAAGGCTCACTTTTGGAATATGCTTTTTACATATCGGCATAAAGGGAATTTCTAAGATCAATCAGATTTTTCACTTAATGTATAATATTTTTTAAAAGGGTGTTCCCACAGGAGAGGATTTTAGGCTCTACTATGTAGTAAAACTCAGTGATAAATGAAGTAGCCTTGGCGAAGGCACTGTGGGATGAACAGCTCTTGGGTACTGTTCCTGGGAGGATGCAAACTTTCTAGAATGGAATTTCGCGATATATATGTTAGTAGCCCTAAAAGAAACAGTTTATGCTGTTGTTGTAATAATTACATTTCCAGGAGCCTGTTCTAAGGAAAAATTAAAGTTCAGTAGAAAGATTTATATATAAAAAGATTCATTACAGCTCTTTTTATGTTAGCGATAAAAATTGTAAAATACTAAATGTCCCTTAATTTTGTTTAATTCATTTAATACTATGTGGCCATGATTCAGCTTTTTAAAAAATACTCTTGATGTGTGAAAATACTCAAATGTTAAATGGAAAAGGACATAGACTTGAGGTATAATCCCAATATTATGGAAAATTTATGCATATGGATAGATGGGGTTTTTTTTGACTCATAGAACAAAGATTACAAAGAAATAATTGAAAATGTTTTTGGTTCTTATCTGTTGGTGTGATATTACAGGTGCTTTGTTATTTTTGTCTTTACAATTTCTATGAGCATGTATATAACATATATATACACACACACACACACACACACACGTACACACACACACCAGGGGGAAAGGGTTTTTTTTAAACATAATAAAGCAGACTTCCTAAGTTGCATATTTCACATGCAAATATTTCTGTTGGGCTTCCAAAACTTGAATTCTGTGCTATAGGTTTTTTCCTTGAGACTAGCCCTATAGGACCTGCACAGTATTCACCATTTTAAGTAAAAGTTCACTGTTTAGTTACAAATTGGTTCTGTGAGTTCATGTATAAACTTTGTAAGTAGAACATATTCATGGTGGTATACCCAGCTGTCTTCAATACAAGCATTTACTTTTGCAACTGTTAAATAGGTGCTAAAATGATAGGAAGAGGGACCTTCTCTAAAAGGGCCACCAACCTACAGTGGGTAGAAAATTGAAGAACAGAGGAGTAAAAATCAGCTTAAAATTTAGGTTGGTTTCAATTTGAAAGAAAAAATACCATTTGCTTTCTAAATTAAGAATAAAGGTCATTGGGCCGGCTCCGTGGCTTGGCGGTTGAGTGCGCGCGCTCTGATGCTGGCGGCCCGGGTTTGGATCCCGGGCGCGCCCCGAGGCACCGCTTCTCCGTCCAACGCGATGCCGAGTCCCACGTACAGCGACTGGAGGGATGTGAACCTATGACATACAGCTGTCTACTGGGGCTTTGGGGGGAAAAAAATGAATAAATAAAATCTTTAAAAAAAAAAAAAAAAAAAATAAAGGTCATAAAAGTTCATTCATTTAGTTGCAAAATATTATGCACAGCTAAACTAGGGTGGAAAGAGCAAGACGTGCTAAAAAGGAAGAATGAAAGAGAATAGGGCCGGCCCCGTGGCTTAGCGGTTAAGTGCACGTGCTCCGCTGCTGGCGGCCCGGGTTCGGATCCCCGGCGTGCACCGACGCACCACTTCTCCAGCCATGCTGAGGCCGCGTCCCACATACAGCAACCAGAAGGATGTGCAGCTATGACATACAGCTATCTACTGGGGCTTTGGAGGGGAAAAATAAATAAATAAGAAAATAAAATCTTTAAAAAAAAAAAAAGAGAATAAAATTAGCCACATTAATTGAAAATGATGTGAACTATTTAGAAACCGCAATCATGGAAGTTTTAATAATTGGATAATAGTTTGAGGCTAGGGAAATTACAGAATAAAATTTATTTTTTTCCCTTCAATATAAAAAATAAAAGTTAATAAGGCAAACTTTTTTATCTGTAAAATGTGATGTTTCATATTTGTATAGTAATTCAGGGCTTATATAATGGGAAATGTAAGCAGAGAAGCAGTGTACGTTGTGATTAAGAACACAAACTTTAGAATTAGACCTGGATTCAAATCCTTACCAGACTCGGAGCTGTGTGACCTTGGGCTAATTACTTATTGTCTGAGTTTTTTTTTCCATCTATAAAATGGTGGTGGAATACTTCTTTATGCCCTTGAGAATTAAATGAAATTATTTTAAAGCAAAGTCACACAGAGACTGCCTGAAACATGGTAAGTTTACAATGATCATATCTTCTTTAAAAATTTACATTCTTTTCCCCTAATCTGTGTTGGTGTTTGAATTATTAGATGTTATAGAAACCTAAATCTGGAATATCTAATTTTTAATTAAGACTTCATCGCCTGATTCTTCCAATGAAAATTCCCCGGCAACTCCCCCAGATGAACAAGGTCAAGGTGATGCCCCACCGCAGCTTGAAGATGAGGAACCTGCATTTCCACATACTGACCTGGCAAAGTTAGATGACATGATCAATAGGTGAGGTGATTATGTTTTGTTTTTTAATATGTGTAATACACTGGAAAACCAACTGAATTTCTCAGCATAGTAATTAGTAATAGATAAGAACAGAGACAGAGTGAACAGGAATATCACAGTAACCATACTGCCTCCTTAATATAATATCTTCTTCATTGCCAAGTACTTTGTAACCCATGGTTCTTACTGGATTTTAAAAATGAAAGGGAGTAACAGTGTCATTAAGTTTTTGAGATTAATGACGACGCTAGCTGGTGTGTTTCTGAAATAGAACCGTATGTGTGATTTTCCTTTTTGAGAGTTTATGAAGATTTTTTTCTTATTGGTATGTTGGTTGCTAGGGTTGCTAGATGACCTAAATAATTTTTGCATGGCCCTGAGGTAAACCAGGTCATAACTAAGTTTTTTGTTGTATTTCACTTTCTAAAAATCAGTTAACACTCTTACATATAATGGCAGGGCAAATAGAAACGCTTTGCGTTTTTGGTTTGTTTGTTTTGTTTTGTTTTAATTCTGATTGCGTAATTATGCATTGTTAAACATAGAAATATATTATGTTGATAAAGTTCTCTATAATTTCCTGCTTATGTACACACATCCCAACCAAAAATTACTAACAGTCAGGAATATGTTCTTCCAGAATATCTTTGCATTTACCATCACATGTATTGATTTTTCTACAAATATGAGATTCTAACTATAATATTATTTTATAACTTGCTTTTCTCACTTCATTTATCTTGAATATTTGTTCTATTAATAAATGTATATTTAACTCACTGTTTTTAATGGTTTTTTTGTGTGTGTGTGAGGAAGATCGGCCCTGAGCTAACATCTGCCAATCCTCCTCTTTTTTGCTGAGGAGGACTGGCCCTGGGCTAACATCCATGCCCATCTTCCTCCACTTTATATGGGACACCGCCACAGCATGGCTTGACAAGCGGTGCGTCAGTGCGCGCCCGGGATCCGAACTGGCGAACCCTGGGCCGCCGCGGTGGAGTGCGCGCTTAACCGCTTGCGCCACCGGGCCGGCCCCTTTAATGGTATTTTTGAAAGAACACATTAAATGTGATTCTGGCAGATTCCTATAGTAGTGGTATATAATGAATTATAGTTAAACAAACAAAAACCATATAAAGTTGTTTGTAGTGTCCCTGACCATTCTCTATAGCAGAGACATCATAGCAAAAGGTTGTACACTGTTGCTTTTTGATTTTTGTCTGGTGGTTGGTGATTGTTAGTAAAGTGTACTTATGGAGATTCGAGGATGAAGTTGCATATTAGCAAATCCTCAGGGGAAGAGAAATACAATTGATGTTTTTTAAATAAAAACGATGACAAAGGTGTAATATACGTTTGCTTCTAATTATGTGATCATGGAGCGCTTTTTATCCAAACGGGTTTTTGGAGCAGTCAGTGAAGTTGAGTGATGGTAAGGAAAAAGATGGACTCCCAGATGATTGGGCTGCCACTAGGATCAGAGAAAACCCCACCTGGGTGTATGCTGCATCTTTGAGGGAGGGAGGGAGGGTGCCTGTGGAGTTATAGAGACTTGGAGACCCACGTCTCACTTAACTTTAGGAAAAGTTGATGAATTATGATGAATTGAGGCAGAAATCAGTCATCTGCCACCGAAATTTTTTCTTTGCAAGGAAGTTAAAGACATCTGAGAGGTTCATCTTAATGTCTCCTCTAACCTAAATCCTGAAAGAGCACTTTCCTATGAACTGTAATAATAGGTATCCATTTAATTGATAATTGATTATTATAGTAGTTTTATGTTCTGTTATTAAAATAATTTCATTTTTTTCCCCTCATTGCTGTATCTTTTATTTGACAGTTCCTTAAAAAAATCTTTTTGTAGAGACAACAGATGGCGCTTAGTCCCACAAAGCAGATATTCTGTGAACCTTGGTTTAATATTTTAATGTTATTTTAATATTTAATATTTTCATGGTGAGGTGAGTAATTAGTAACTCATTTATGGTGCCTCTTTTAGTGTGCAGCCAATAAACATCTTTTTATATTATTAAAACTCTTAGGCCTCGATGGGTGGTTCCAGTTTTGCCAAAAGGGGAATTAGAAGTGCTTTTAGAAGCTGCTATTGATCTTAGTAAAAAAGGTAAGTTTAGATGTTGTTACGCTTTCCATAATGTATGCTACTAGATATGCTTTCACTTCATCCCTGAAGACTTTGTTTTCCTCTCTTATAAACACTTACTGTATATTCCTAGATTAGAACATCTAACTAAGCTTTCTTGCTATGGCTTATGATATATATCTAGAGCAAGGGTTTATATCCTTTGGACAGCCTTCAAGGGTGTTTGTGAACTCTCTGAAGTTATACATAAAATCTGTGTATATTAATATTTAAAGTAAACTCTCTGGCTTATATGTTGATTATTTTTTTAATACACAGAAAATCTTTGATTTTTCTCTAAAAGAAAAAAAGACTTGAAAGATGAGCTCCTATGTTTTTTAAAAAAATAAGCCAATAAAAAGGAATCTGGTGGTTTTTAATCTGTTGTCTAGAAGTAAAGGCTTAATGTTAGAATTAATCATTATTTTTTCCAATGACTTTGGTCTACTTTAGGTGCAGTTGAATTCTATTAGCAAAGGACTACTTCATAATATTGTCATTTTTAAGGCATTGGACATTAAAATAAGTGGCAGTAACATTTCAGTTTCTGAAATGGGTAGCCAGGGATGTGTTCTGACTATCAGTAGGCATTATCAAAATTAAAATTGATTATTGTAAAAATTAATATCTTTGGTACCTTACTTAAGTCTGTCTCACTCCATGGCAAGGGTAAAATTTCCTTTATCTTAGAATAATTACCCTTCTTCCTTTAAAGAATGTCTTTATGCCTTATTAATTATGTAAAAATAATCTAATATACTATGAAAATGCATTATCAGATTACAATTATTTTCCACCGGTCAAATTTCTTTTGTTCATTTACACATTTATTCGTCAATTCAGCAAATTTTTTTAATTAAAGAAATATTTTATTGAATAAATTTGATGTATAACATTGTGCAAGTTCAAAGTGTACAACATGTTACTTTGATACATTTATATATTATAACATGGTTGTCAATGTAATGATATTTATCACATTACATAGTTATAGTGCAATATTATTGTCTATATTCATTATACTGTGCATTAGATCTCTGGCTTATTTACAGCTTGTTAGAAGTTTGTACTCTTAAACACCAACACTTCTTATTCCCCTCCCCATCCCCTGGTAACCTCCAATTTACTGTTTTTTACAAGTTTAACTTTTTTAGATTCCACATACAAGTGATATCATACAGTACTTGTCTTTCTCTGTCTGACATATGTCACTTAGCATAATGTTCCCAAGATCTATCCTTTTTTTTGCAAATGGGAGGGTATCTTCCTTTTTCATGGCTAAATAATAGTTCATCATGTATCTTGTTATCCATTCATCCATCAATGGGCATTTGAGTTGTTTGCATATCTTGGCTATTGTGAATAATGCTACGATAAACATGGGAGTGCATATATTTTGTCAAAATCCTGTTTTCATTTCCTTTGGGTATATACCCAGAAGTAGAATTACTGGATGGTATGGTAGATCTATTTTTCATTTTTTTTTTTTTTTGTGAGGAGGACCAGCCCTGAGCTAACATCCAATGCCAATGCTCCTCTTTTTGCTGTGGAACACTGGCCCTGGGCTAACATCCATGCCCATCTTCCTCTACTTTATATGGGACGCCGCCACAGCATGGCTTAACAAGCGGTGCGTCGGTGCGCACCCGGGATCCGAACCGGCGAACCCCGGGCCGCCGCAGCGGAACGTGCGCACCTAACCGCTTGTGGCACCGGGCTGGCCCCTATTTTTCGTTTTTTGAGGAGCCTCCATATTGTTTCCCATATTGGTTGGGTCACTTTACATTTACATTCAGCAAATTTTTAAAGACTTCTGTCCTAGGCATGTTCTAGGTCCTGACTGTACAGTGATAGGTAAAAACACATAATGGTGTTTCATTTAATATTATTGACATTCACCAGACATGTATCTCCCTTACCTCCATATTTCTTTTCTGGGACCATGGTTTATTTTAGGCAAGGTTCAGATTTGTTAAAGTACAGTACTGGGTTTAAATGTCATCTTGTGTACAATTAAAATCAAATAATACTTTATATACAAATTGAATAGCTTTTCATTTTGTCATCAAGAGTTAAAGATTTTGTTTGTGTTTGGGGGCTCATGGCTCTGTTGCCATTCTCAAATCAGATGAAATTAAGCAAAGATGTAAGAAGCATAGATGCTGAGACAGTGAAAGAAACTAAGGAAGACAAGATAATTCATCTTATTTGATAAAACACTTATATAGAATAGTATAAGGATATTGATGTTAAATGGATAATTTACAACCAAAATAAGATTTTAAAAACAGTTGTGAAACATCATTTTTTTAAGTTTTAAGGTTTATTTCCAGATAGTAAAATGCTATGAAGTATTTAGATTCCCTATCACATGGTACTGGTAGCCATTTTGTGTTTAAGGTCCAGTGTCATAATTTGAAATATTTTCTGTTTTTATTTATTTATTTATTTTTTATTTTTTTCCCCCAAAGCCCCAGCAGATAGTTGTATGTCATAGCTGCACATCCTTCTAGTTGCTGTATGTGGGACGCGGCCTCAGCATGGCCGGAGAAGCGGTGCGTCTGTGCACGCCCGGGATCCAAACCCGGGCCGCCAGCAGCGGAGCGCGTGCGCTTAACCGCTAAGCCACCGGGCCGGCCCTGAAATATTTTCAATTCATCTTAATATTATTTGGTTTAATGTACTTTTATACAGTTAAGTATTTTTGAAATTCATTGAAGATTATTTTTGTTTTGAATCAGTTAACCTTTTTGACACATAGGAACTTTGATAATACTTGTAGTATAATTAAGTTACCTTTTTGACCTCTTATGATAGATAATGCTCTGAGTTTTTTCCCAAAGCTAGTCTGTATTTGTTAGCTGTCAGTGAATAGTTAACAATTATTTGTTAGCTTTTATCATATAATTGGACGTTGAAAAGACCATCAGAGAAATATTTTGATTACATTAATTTTTCTCTCCTTTTCTTAGGCCTTGATGTTAAAAGTGAAGCGTGTCAGCGATTTTTTCGAGATGGACTAACAATATCATTCACTAAAATCCTTACAGATGAGGCAGTGAGTGGCTGGAAGTTTGAAATTCATGTGAGTCTTGCATTTGACTTAAAAAAATCAGATTTACATAGTGATGCCTGTGTGTTTTCTCATTTATATATATATAAAATGTGTATTTGGTCTGTTAATTGAATTAAAAGGTCTAAAAATGAGAAACTTTTAAAATAGTTTTTATAAATTATAGTGTCTCTTGAAGAAAGTATGATCATTTAGAATGAGTGTGAGATTTATAGTTAGAAAACTTTGGTTTAATCTGTCTCCTGGATTCTCAAGTGCCTTGTGACCTCAAGCAAGTCACCACATTTCATTGAAACTATGATGGTATCAATTTTGAGATGCACCACTCACTCATTTTATGTACCACTAAGGAAGAGAAACATCCAAGTTGGTGAGTCTAATATCTGGGACACAAAAGAGTCAATGCAGAGGAATGAACTTAACCATATAGAAAGAGACAGCAAAGAAACATGCATGTCCCAACCTTGGCACCTAGTAGACGGGGAAAGAAATCTCTTGAAAATTTAAACTACAAGACAGTATTCAAACAGTTTTGTAGTCTGAATTCAAATTATAATTGTGATACAAAAAATCCTCAAACAGAGAATTTAAAGTGGTCTCAGTTTGGTGGTGTCCCCAAGTGACTGTCGAAGCAAACACAGATCTTTCTCTACAAACACCTTCAGTCTACGAAAATGGACTATGCATTGATTATAAGATAGTCAGATTCCAGAGATCTTAAAGAGTGGAAAAATGTGCATCTTAGATTGATGAAATGCCATAATTACTCCAAGTCTCTGTTCCTTGTTTATACTGTGGAAATATGGTCATAAGTTGTGAAGGAGGTATTTCTGTGCTCTGAACTATTTCTCAAATATAACCATAGCATAAAAATCATAACATTTTCTGATTCAACATGTAACTTTATAAGCATAGAAATGGAAATTTTTGGAGGTGGTGTCAGACTTTTGCATTGAGGCTTACATAGCAAATCTACTCCTTGAACAATTGATAAATTGTTTAGATTTTAGAATTGCTGCCTCTAGTGTAGAAATTCCAAAGGAAAAGCAATGGTAATTTGCATCTTGTCTGTGGACATAGAGCAATCAATGCCTACTTCATTTTGTAAGGCATTACAAATGGCTTTTGAAAGTAAGTACAATAATGTATAAATTATAAAATAAATGGTAATTTATCTTTTTTGGTATATCATTTTGATCCTGATATTAGTGAAATTAAACATTCAAATGATTTGTATAGAAAAAAGATGATTATTAAGATATAATTAAGATAGGAAAATATTTCTTTTTGGAATTGCAATGTTTTGATCTTATAAATCACCTTTTTCCTTTATATAACAGAGGTGTATTATCAACAATACTCATCGCCTGGTGGAGCTATGTGTGGCCAAGTTGTCCCAAGACTGGTTTCCACTTTTAGAACTTCTCTCCATGGCCTTAAATCCTCATTGCAAATTCCATATCTACAATGGTACACGTCCATGTGAATCCGTTTCCTCAAATGTTCAGTTGCCTGAAGATGAACTCTTTGCTCGTTCACCAGACCCTCGATCACCAAAAGTGTGTTGGTTTGTTATTTTCAAAATTAAATATTACAGTCATTTTGCTCTGCCACAGAACTTTAAATGATCTGAACTTCCTGTTAATGTGGGGAAGAATAATTTCATATTACTGTAAAAGGGATTCTGCATTATTTTTTGTTTTTGAATCTTTTTCCCCCCTCAGCTTTATTGAGGTATAATTGACAAAATTTTTTTCCTTTCTTTTTTTTTTTCCTCCATGTAGTTAGTCCCCATTGTCTTCTGCCTAGCCTCTTGGGAAGTAGACATAATTTGGGTTAGTATGAAACAGACCATATTTTTCCTTTTAAATATGAGTAGAGTAGGAGGTTACTTCTTTGACCAAAGCCATGATCATTTTAGACATTCTAAGATTTTGACTCCAGGATCAAGTATATCCTATAAATGTCGAATAATGTGTTGTAAAAGTAAAATTATAAAAATTATAAATGAAAGCAAGTAGTAAAACTTAAATATCAATGAAATATATATATTATATACATAAATGTAAAAGTTCTCCAAAGTAAATTTTCTGTACCAGCATAGACAGAGTATACACTTAAAAAAATAGAATATACACTTTAAAAAATGTTTCTCTAAATAAACTATCCTCCTTTTAATACATATTAAATAATTAGCAATATATAGTTTTTAAATTTCAGATTTTAGGGAGACATTTTTAATATTATGGGCCTCATAAAACCAGCCAGGAAGATTTGAATTTATACATATAGTGCTTGGTTTATTCTATTAAATGTGGAAATCATCAGAGCCGGCTGGGTGGCGTAGTGGTTGAGTTCATGTGCTCTGCTTCAGCCACCTGGGGTTCGAGGATTTAGATCCTGGGCACGGACCCATGCACTGTTTATCAAGCCATGCTGTGGCATGCATCCCACATATAAAGTAGAGGAGGATGGGCACAGATGTTAGTCCAAGGCCAATCTTCCTCACCAAAAAAAAAAAAGTGGAAATCCTCAAAATGTGTTGAACTTGGAGCTGGGATTTTCTGACGTTTCCCAAGGTTCATGTTGTTTCCACTTCAGGCTTACTTTTGTTTGAGTAAATCAAATTAATATCTAAATGATGGCAGTCTCCAAAACATACCTGTATTTCTTTCTTATTTTACTTTGTTTTGCTCTGTAGGTGAGTAATAATCTGTAATAGACTCACAGGGAACAACTTGATTTAAGATGGTTTCTGGTTGAAGATATTTTTATATCTATCTTTGAAGCCTAGTTGCTCTTGAGTATTACTAATTACTGAGTATTCCTCATTGCTTAAATATGCATTGCAGCTGAAAACATATGGGAAGATTAGCTTTAGACTAATTCTTTACTTTGTGCACATATATTATTTTATATATATTATATGTAACTATTGAGTGTATCAGCCTAATAGTTTCATTCCAGTTGCTGGAGAAATAAAAATACATACAACATAATGAGTATGTACTTTCTTAGAGTTGCTGAATGCCCAAAGGGACCTGGTGAATTAAATGCTCAGATTTTTTATTGTTTTTAAATAGCTTGTTAAGACCAAATAAAAATGTAGGAAAATACTATAATTCTTAGAAATGTGGTAGTTGATTTATTAGAGAATTTAATTGATTTAGATTCTCATAAAATCATATCAAAACTACCCTTAGCTACCATATTGTCTTTTTAAAGCGGTTACCTTTTACTTAGCGTTTCCCTTTGTCCTGGACATGTTTTTTTGTTTTTGCTTTTAAAGAGCTGTAGAAGTTGTTTTGTCTTAAGGCTTAGTAGACAAATTGCCCATCCCCTCCCTTGTTTTTCCCTCCGTGGCCTTTTAGAAGAAAGCAAGGTATAAAGGGTTGTCTTGGGTACATAAGTTTTTAGACACATTTGAGTCTTATACAGTCAGCCCTCCATATCCATGGGTTCTGCATCCTCACATTTAACCAGCCACCTGTCAAAAGGCCTAGCGTGGTTCTGTCCATACTGAATATGTACAGACTTTTTTTCCTTGCCATTATTCCCTAAAAAATACAGTATAGCAATGATTTACGTAGCATTTACACTGTATTAGGTATTGTAAGTAATCTAGAGATTATTTAAAGTATGCAGGAGGATGTGCGTAGGTTATATGCAAGTACTATGCATTTTACATACGGGACTTGAGCATCCTCGGACTTGAGTATCTGCGGGGGGTCCTAGAACCAATCCCCCGTGGATACTGAGGGACAACTGTATCTATATAATCTTTTAATTCATTTTAAGTTCTTACATATAAGCATGCTTTTAACTACACAAACATTCCCTAGCCCAGCTGCATTGTATTTTGAGTTACTGCTGTTCCTTAGGGAAGAGATTGAAAGACAATCCATACTCTTGCATCGTGGTACCGCAAAGATGAGAACTGGGTGCATTCACATGAGTCAGCAAAAGTATCAACCAGCATGTTCTAGTTAGGAGCAACAGATATAATACCAGGGGTTAGTTTTTTTTTTTTTTTTTTTTTAATTTTTTTTTAATTTGTTTATTTATTTTTCCCCCAAAGCCCCAGTAGATAGTTGGATGTCATAGCTGCACATCCTTCTAGTTGCGGTATGTGGGACGCGGCCTCACCATGGCCGGAGAAGCGGTGCAAGGCGGCGCCGGGATCCGAACCCGGCCCGCCAGTAACGGAGTGCGCGCACTTAACCGCTAAGCCACGGGGCCTGCCCCCAGGGGTTAGTTTTTAATTGATAGTTCACTCTCAGGCATTAAGATTATTGTATTTGGGCCGGCCCTGTGGCTTGGTGGTTAAGTGCGCGCGCTGCGATGCTGGTGGCCCGGGTTCGGATCCCGGGTGCGCATCGAGGCACCACTTCTCCGTTCATCCTGAGGCCGAGTCCCACATACAGCAACTAGAAGGATGTGCAGCTATGACATACAACTATCCACTGTGGCTTTGGGGGGAAAAAATAAAATAAATAAAATCTTTAAAAAAAAAAAAAAAAGATTATTTGTAGGCAATTTTTAGTTATTTACAACTACCACAAAAAATGAATTCAAATGTTATCTTACGTTACTAAATATCTTTTTCTTACTTTTTTTACAACTATCTTTTTCCGCCTTAAATTTTTTAAAACATACTTTTAGATGATAAGAAGGTATTCTCCGATATGATGGGATTGCTGAAATAGAAGCACGGCTTCTAATTCCTGTTCACCAGCTATATTGGTATAAACAGCCAGCTGTGCCCCGGCGATCTAACCTGTACTGCCCCTAATGCTTCTCTCTCACAGACAGGATTACTGTGAAGAATATGCAATGTTTTGTGTTTTTTTCAAAGATGGTTTTACATAATAATTTTCTTGTTTTGAATTTCCTGTTCCTGCTATGTTCCAATCAAGAAATGACTTCAGATAGTACTTTTTTTTTCCCTAAAAGAAGGAACTTAACTTTTTTTTCGTTAACTGTATTGCAGGGTTGGCTAGTGGATCTTCTCAACAAATTCGGCACTTTAAATGGGTTCCAGATTTTGCATGATCGTTTTATTAATGGATCAGCATTAAATGTTCAAATAATTGCAGCTCTTATTAAGTAAGTTATGCTTTAAAATGAATCTTAAGCACATTATAGACATTGCTACTTTATTGCTTGATAAAAATTGTTTCTTTTTTCCAGTATGGTTTCCTTTTATCTTTAATTGGTAACTTGGATTTTTTAAAGTAGTACTAATAGTCTGAGTCCAGTCCTAGTTGATTGTAAGAAATTGAGTTTTACAAGAATTTTTTGTCTTATTTCAGACCATTTGGACAGTGCTATGAGTTTCTCACTCTTCATACAGTGAAAAAGTACTTTCTTCCAGTAATAGAAATGGTTCCACAGTTTTTAGAAAACTTAACTGATGAAGAACTGAAAAAAGAAGCGAAGAATGAAGCCAAAAATGATGCCCTTTCAATGATTATTAAATCTTTGAAGAATTTAGCTTCACGGGTTCCAGGACAAGAAGAAACTGTAAAAAATTTAGAAATATTTAGGTTAAAAATGATACTTAGGTAAGATATTTACCTCTTGAAATAATTATTTATGTGAATGTTTAGAATCATACTTGACACTGAATTTCTCTTTTAGATTATTGCAAATTTCTTCTTTCAATGGAAAGATGAATGCACTGAATGAAGTTAATAAGGTGATATCTAGTGTATCATACTACACTCATCGGCATGGTAACCCTGAGGAGGAAGAATGGCTCACAGCTGAACGAATGGCAGTAAGTCCTTTGATTCTTCTTTCATGAATAAGAATCTACCTGAGGCAAAAATTAGGATAGCTCTATGTAAAGTTAGTAATATTAACACTTGAAAGAAAACCTTGAAATTGGGAGGTGTTTGGATTGATTTAGAGCTCTGTTAATCCTAAGAACTTTTTGTAGTAACATAGTTTATTATTTGGTGGTGATGTGGGTAGCTTAACACATCTTTGATAAACTTATTGCTGAATGTAGGTGTTCTGAGGAATTATTAGCTTGCTGGGGGGGTTAGTTGAAATGGAGTAGATAAAGGTGATCTTGGAAATAGATTGGGTAATATCTAGTACCTAATAAATGAAGTGGCCTATTGTTCCTTTGACCAATTCCACTTAAAAGATTTTAAAATAGGAAATATAATTACTTGAATAAGATCTACATGAATTGGCTTTTTTTTTTTTAAAGATTTTATTTATTCATTTTTTTCCCCCCAAAGCCCCAGTAGACAGTTGTATGTCATAGGTTCACATCCTTCTAGTTGCTGTACGTGGGACTCGGCCTCGCGTTGGACGGAGAAGTGGTGCCTTGGGGCGTGCCCGGGATCCGAACCCGGGCCGCCAGCATCAGAGCGCACGCACTTAACCGCTAAGCCACGGAGCTGGCCCTACATGAATTGGTTTTATCATCATTTTAAGAACTTTACTTAAGCACTTTTTTGATGTTGAAAATTTAGGAAATTTTATTTACCATAGATATTTGTCTATGTTGTAGTTTAAAAATGAATAAGTATGCCACTTAACAAATATTGGTTGAATAACTTCAGTGCATACTGTCGGACAGTACTGGGGAGACATCTGTTAAAAGAACTGTCCTTGCCCTCAAGGAGGCCTCAGTTTCATAGGGGAGACAAGGATTAGAATGTGGTAAAAAATATGTGGAGGATGCCTAGATGTTGGCTCTGTATTAGGGGGTCAGGTAGTAGACATCTGGTTTTGTGTATATGATTTGTCTGCCCACCTTGTGGGCAGTCAAGCACAGAGCTACTCAGTGTGTTCCAAGGTCTGGTTTTGGTCCTTGAACTGTCGCCAGTCCTAGATGAGTACAGAAAATGGCATTAAGAGTTTAGAAACTTGTGTAGCAATTTTTTGTTGCCACATTTTTACTGTATTTTACAAAAATATCTGCAACAGATTAGAAATAACGAGACCTTTTACAATTGAGAAGTATACCTCTCTAGCACATTTTGGGGCTAAATACTTTTTATTCTCATTAATCTGAATACTATAAAATCATACAGTGTGGACTATTACCTTTTTATATCATGAGTTAGAGTTTTCTTCTATTGGGATAGTTATTAATTAAATGTCAGTCAAGCAACATTGCATAGTGTTAACAAAAATACAGACTTGAGAAGCATAGATCCTTGATTCAGATTCCAGTTCCAATACTTCTGAGCCTGTTTACTATTCTGTAACAAGATAACATATCCCTCATTAGGATTATTTGGAAGATTTAAGAGCTAATGGATAAGCAATAATAGTGTAATTGGTTAATGAAGAAAAGCAAAAAATAAAAAGGATGCCTTTTCACCCAAATCAAAACTGCTATATAGGGCCGGCCCTGTGGCTTAGCGATTAAGTGCGCGCGCTCCGCTACTGGCGGCCCGGGTTCAGATCCCGGGCGCGCACCGATGCACCGCTTCTCCGGCCATGCTGAGGCCGCGTCCCACATACATCAACTAGATGGATGTGCAGCTGTGACATACAACTATCTACTGGGGCTTTGGGGGGAAAATAAATAAATAAATAAAATCTTTAAAAAAAAAAAAAAAAAACTGCTATAAGGAATCCAAAGATCCTAAAATGGATCCTGTACCCACTCCGTTTAAACCATGGTGATTGCTGCACTTCAGTAATATTTTTCTGAGTCAGTACTGGAGTAGAATCTTTAAGGATTTCACTACTTCAAATTCATGGAAGCATTTCTGTATGTGTAAAATTATTTTTAATGAAATATTTCCATGAAGTTATTGTGATTTTTCATAATTTTGTATTAAAACAACCTATAAGTATATTACATTAGTGTATTATATTTTGTGAGTGTTTTTCAATTTCTACTAATGTTGAAAAGTGAACAATACTTTATATATATTTTTAAAAGCTTCTGTGTTTTAGTTTCTGCTTTGAAACAAGCTTTTGAATTCTCTTTAGGAATGGATACAGCAGAACAATATCTTATCCATAGTCTTGCGAGATAGTCTTCATCAACCACAGTATGTAGAAAAGCTAGAGAAGATTCTTCGTTTTGTCATCAAAGAAAAAGCTCTAACCTTACAAGATCTTGATAATATCTGGGCAGCACAGGTAAGGAATTTAAGATGGTGGCTATCTGGTTTGTAAAAGAAAGATACTAAAAACTAAAGAAATATAGTTGTCATGAAATGGGATGAAGACTTATGTTGTTTGACTTTTTGTATGTTTAAATGCTTGTTGTTTACAGAAATCTTGTCAAGAATCTTTTTGAAATAGCCACTAATATTTTATTCCAGGGCTGGCCGGTGGTGCAAGCAGTTAAGTGCGCACGCTCCGCTGTGGTGGCCCAGGGTTCGCCCGTTCAGATCCCGGGAGTGCACCAATGTACCGCTTGTCAAGCCATGCTGTGGCGGCGTCCCATATAAAGTAGAGGAAGATGGGCATGGATGTTAGCCCAGGGCCAGTCTTCCTCAGCAAAAAGAGGAGGCTTGGCAGATGTTAGCTCAGGGCCGATCTTCCTCACACACACAGACACACACACACACACAAAATTCCATCTACTGGATGTTTTTGGTGAAAGTTGGCGATTTGTAGGTGGATTTAAATAAGAGGTTGAGAGTAAAATAGTAAGGAATATCTACTGAAAGAGTATGGGACATCTATAATTGGTTTCTTCATAAACAGTACAAAGAAAACTTCAGTGTCAGTAGAGTTATTAAATCACTGGATTACTTATAAAGACTTGTAGTAATCTAAAGGATTTATAGCTTTTTAGAAGGATAAGTAACCTTTTTGGTTTCAGAGCTAGAAACTGTATAATTCCTTTGATTTTCTTAATGACAAGTGTCTACTCATGGATCACTTGGGAAGTATTGTTGAGTTCTAGATTACAAAGCTTTGTTTTTTCAGTCTATAGAAACCAAGGAAACATTCAGTTTTGCCTTTGAGTGTTTAAAGTTCCAGTTTTGAAACAATACCATTGGTGTGCCTTATTTTTCTCCTCCTTGCAGTGTTAAAATTGGCACGTTAAATTCAATAAACTAATAAAGGTTCACATGAATTCCCAAAATATGCATTAACCATGTTTATCAAGAAATTGAGTTGTCAGGTTTTAGACGGCAGTTCTAAAGCATTTAAAATATTAAGACTTTTCTTAAGTTACACGGTTAGATGAAGGAGATAGAAATAATTAATTTAATATTTGTCCTCAGGCAGTAGACACTACTTACCTGCTGTTCAAATTCTAGTGTGCTATGATTTTCTTTGGTTTTTCAATAGGCGGGGAAGCATGAAGCCATTGTGAAGAATGTACATGATCTACTGGCAAAGTTGGCGTGGGATTTTTCTCCTGAACAACTTGATCATCTTTTTGATTGCTTTAAGGTAATAGTTAACAGAGTAAAGTTATTACCATTTCATTTTTAATAGAATTAATTCATTAGATCTGTGAGTTGCTCTTAGCCAAGAAATACTTAAATAGAAATCATTAAACTATTTCTAGTGTGAAGGAATTGGCCATTGTTTTCTTTTCCAATGAGAGCTTGTTGTTCACTTTTATAATAATAGCCCTCATAAATAAGGAATTTTTTTTTTTTTTAACTCCGGTTGTCAATTTGGATTCCTTTCCTCCAGCAGTTTGTATTTTTATTATAGATTCAAGTGAACTGTAGGACTGCAGGGAAGGACGATTGGTTACAATGAAAAATAAAGAGGAGACAGCAAGGGATTACCAGTGCCTTGGTATTCTGGGGTGATATGCACAGGCAAATTGGAAATGTAACTCATGGACTTGAAGGAAATGTAGTTCATAAGGTAGCCCAAGAGCCGCTGTAGTTATACCTGCATTGGTTCCATCATGCACTTTTTAAAGCCATGTTATGTAGTGGTCTCTCTCCTGTTGCTAGTGTTGGGTTTGTAAAAGCCAAATGATTGGTGAATTTGTGGATCAAGAACATAGGACCTTATAGGATGTTCCATTAACAACTGGCATTATCTTGTTAAAAAGAACAGTTATACTGACTGCTGGTGGGAACATAAGTTGCTACAACTTGTTTGGAAAATAGTTTGGTATTTCTGGAAAAGTGTAAGATTCTCTGACTCATCACTTTGACTGCTGAATATATACTCTAGAGAAACTCATGCAACTCATGCATATGTGCAGCAGCATACATGTTCAACAACGTTTGTAGCCGAATTATTTGTTAATAGCAAAAAATTGCTATGTAGAATGGATTAATAAATTGTGGAATGTTCATATAATGAAACATTTCACAACAATGAGAATGCAAATTTGAGCAACTCAACCATATAGATGAGTCTAAAAAGAAGGTTGAAGAAAGGAATAAAGTCACACAAGAATTCATATACCCTGATTGCATTAACATAGACTTCAGTAATAGACCCAGCTGGCTTCTGGAGTGCTGCTTACCATGTGTTATTTTTTACCTGAGTAATAGTTACACAGGTGTTTACATTATGTACTGTGTAATAATGGTATATGTTGGTACCTTTCTTGGTGTGTATTTCACAGTAGAAGAAAACAATAATACCAATTACTGATTTCCACCCCAGACCAATTAAATCTAAATTGCTAGGTATAGGTCCTGGGGATCAGTATTTTAAGAAAGATTCTCAGATGAATCTTCATCACATTAAAGTTGTAACTCACTGCCTTATGGAAAAATTCAGTTTCAAGTACATCAAAGGCAACTGAGAAAATAATAGAATCAGTTATCATGGGTACACTGAAGTTAATTGCCATTCATTTTTAATCTTGAGATGACTTCTAAAATGGTGGTACGTGACCAGTGATTGCCGTGATGGGAGAAAGAAAGAAGAGGTCGATTGTTATTAGATTACCTGGACATGCCTCTTCTAAGGATGGTCTAAATGCAATAATAGTCTAAATATAAAAATCCATTATCTATTTTTTTCCCCTTTAGCTTAACCGATGTTTATTGAGCACTTGTTATTTGGTAACAAGCACTATTTTTTGAAGTTTTGGTAAATCTGGCAATTCTTATGGAGTGTGTCTTAAATTCTTTTTACTAAAGATGACTCAAAGGAAACTTGAAGTCCAGGTCACTTTGCAGTTGTTTATAGACTGCAACCAAATGATTTCAAGCTCGTTGATTAGACTTTACTTATGTATGTGCCTAGTTTAGTTTTTAAATGTTTGAATTCACGGTCCCATCAAGAGTTTCACATCCTTGTCAATACTTGTTTTTGTCAGAATTCTGGATTTTTGACAATCTGCTTGGTGTGAAATGTTACATCATTGAGGTATTGGTTTTTATATCCTTGATCATTAATGAGGTTGAACATCTTTTCATGTTTGTATTCTTCTATGTTTTTGTGAAAACCCTTATTCAAGTCTTTTGCCTAATTTTTCCCTATTGGGTTGTTTGTATTTTTCTTATTGATTCATAGGAGTTCTTGACATATTCTGAATGCTAGTTCTCATCAGTTCAGGTGTTGCAAATAATTTCTCCCAGTTTGTGGTTGTCTTTTATACTCTCCTTATGGTGGTTTTTGATGAACAGATGTTCTTAATTGATTTCTCCTTTTTATATGTAGTCATTTTAGTATATATCCCTTAGAGATGAGTAGATGAAGAAAAAATTTCACAGTATCATTATCATACCTAAAAAATGAATAATTCCTTAATATCATCAAATAATGTTAAAACTTCTAATTGTCTCAGATCGTACTTTATTTTTGAAGTTTGAATCAGGATTCATACTTTGTAATTGGTTGCATATGTGTTTCAAGTCTCTTTGAATCTGTAGTTTCACCCTTTATCTTTTTCTTTCCTTGCAATTTATTTGTTAAAGAAACTGGATTGATTGTTGCTTTATTGTATATCAATAGTAGAATGTAGAGGCTTGATTGCACACATACATACACACACCCCCACCCCCCACCCCCCCTTTTGCTAGAATACATCATAGGTGGTGATGTCCTCTTCCTTCAGGAGGCACGTAATGCCTGGTTCTCTCTCTTTTTAAGATATTCTTAATTATAATCTGATATTTCAGTCTTATATCCTTAGCAGTTTTCATATTCCTTTCATAGTTTTGAGAGGCTAGGAGGAATTAGAAGTATGCACTCAAGTCATCTTCCGAGACATCCTGCATTTATCATATTGTAGTTGTCTGTATGATAATTCCATTGAAATGATCTTCTATAATTTTCTTAATCATCCTTCTACTGTTTGCCATTATGACGATTTCAGTTTATTTTCCAGTAAACACTGATTAGCAACTTTAAACATGCAGCTTTTCTCATACTGTTGAGCAACGTTCCTGACCTCTACCCACTAGATGCCACTGGCAAATCCCCCCACCCCTGGCCTTGTATAAACTGGGCTTTTTTAAAACACCATTTTTAGAGAGGTTTTTTGTTCCATTTTAGAGTTTTTAAATGAGTATTTCATCTTCTAACTTGAAATAGCATTATATCATTTCTGTATAAGTTCGAAATTATTTTTCTTGGTTAATAACGGACTTTGTCACAGACTATTTTGTTTTCAAATGTGTAATACACATTGCTCTATAATTGGCTTTTTCATTTATTATGAATCTTTGTATATCAAGTTGTCTTTGTCATCTTTTAAGATAATTTTAAAGTCACAAATAACAGACTGAATCTAAGGCAGTGGTTTTCAACAGGGCGATTCTGTGCCGCCGCTGCTGCCCAGTGCCCCCCCGCCCCCCCAATATTTCACAATATCTGGAGATGTTTTTTGGTTGTCATAGCTGGGAGGAGGAGCTACTACTGGCTTCCAGTGGGTAGAGGCCAGGCATGCTGCTAAACATCCTATAATGCATGAGACAGACGCCCACAACAAAGAATTTTCCAGCCCAAAATGTCAGTAGTACCAAGGTTGAGAAACCCTGAACCAAAGGTATTTAACTGTAAATAGAGATTCTTTTTTCCTGGAGTTTTTCTGGCTTATCTCTCAGATATCATTTGAATAATTCTGTGCTCAGCTATGTTTTTTTCCAATCCGGTGACACTTAATTTAAGCAGTGAGAAATAAATATGTTTTCATGTCATTTTAAAATGTTTTTCTAGGCCAGTTGGACAAATGCAAGTAAAAAGCAACGTGAAAAGCTACTTGAGCTGATACGTCGTCTTGCAGAAGATGATAAGGATGGTGTGATGGCACACAAAGTGTTGAACCTCCTGTGGAATCTGGCCCACAGTGATGATGTGCCTGTAGACATCATGGACCTGGCTCTCAGTGCCCACATAAAAATATTAGATTATAGTTGCTCCCAGGTAAGGGTGTGCTGCTTTGCTCACTTTTTTCGACCTTTCTCCTTCACAGTTAGGATAGCTTAGATACAGAATAGTTCCAGGTTTTTCTGACATTGTTATTTTTGAGATGACTTCAAAATTGACTTACTTTCTTCATGTAAGTCTGCCTTCCTTTTCCTAGGTCTCTATGTCAAAGTTTTGTGTATCTGAAAAGCATTTTAGTTTCCTTGGGAGAAAGACAATATAAATAAAACAGGTTATATAGTGGTAGTATTGTCAAATATATGGTGCTGAAATACCAGTTTCAAATAGATCGTAAGATATTAAAGCTGATTAGGGACTTTAGAGGTAAGAGAAATTAGGTTTTCTTTGCTCATAGGGAAGATAAGAAAAATTAATAGAATTTGCTAAACAGCAAGACATTATTGCCTTCTCTATGAGCAAATCACACAACACCTTCCCTGCATTCTAACTTGTAGCATGTGTATCTCTTGACTCATGATAAAATGCACGTTGCTGAATAACTAATGTCCCACTTGTTAAAACTGTTGGCTACATCAATGAACTGAAATTAGGTAAGAGCTAAGAAAATAAGCTCAAGTAGGTGTATGTGATTCTGATGCTACTCAGTTTTTGACTATACTTGCTTGTTGTGACAGTTCATTAACTATTTATTCAATATATCAAATAGTACTAAGAACATTGAGTTTGAATTATTTCATTAAATGGAGGCACATATACACAAATAATTCTGACATTAAAATTTTGGGGTACACAAACCCGCATTTCTGATTACTATTGACTTAGGGGAAGGAGTAAAGTAAATAAGGTCCGAAGAAGTAAAATGTCATATTTGAAATAATTTTGAGTTTATAACATTAAATTTTAACTGCTTCTACTGTTTCTATTCCTTTCTATCCTTCTATGTACGTGGATATGTCCTTATTTTGATTTTTGGCGAATTTTTAAAAATTTATTTGCCGTACCGTTATTTTCTTGGTCAAATATAAATTTTCAGTGTTCCTCACTGTGCTACAAACAAACCTATAAAGAGTAACAATTGAGGTTATATGTTATTGCAGAATTTTATTTTATGATAGAATCTCTTAAAACATTGGATAAAAGCTAAATGCCCACTTTCTGGCAAACTTTTAAAATCAAACTTTCTGTCAGTGTGCCTAATAGGATCTATACCTTTATATCTGAGTCCATGTCATATTGAGCTTTTATAACCGTGTTTTACTTTTCAGAGTTTTGGTAGTAAATGTGAAATAAAAATGTATTTAAAGCAGCTTTTTTTTTTTTTTTTTTTTTTTAACTACTATTAAACTCTTTACTGCAATTACAGAAAAATGTTTGTGATGCAAGCCTTACAAGAAAAGCTCTATTTTGTAATTCTCAAAATAATTTGAAGGTGGAATTCTCTTGAGTATTGACCTATTTAAAACATTGAAATTGTTTCTTTAAGGACCGTGACACACAGAAGATCCAGTGGATAGATCGTTTTATAGAAGAACTTCGTACAAATGACAAATGGGTTATTCCTGCACTGAAACAAATCAGAGAAATTTGTAGTTTGTTTGGTGAAGCACCTCAAAATTTGAGGTAAGCCTTTTAATAGAATATTTTAATGTTTTTATTGGTGTATTTTATTGAAAAGAAACAGCATTATCAGTTGCTAAAAACAGATTTTAAAAAAGAAAATTAGAGTGGGGTAACAGGAGGCTAAGAGAAGAGTTAATTTGGACAAAAGAAGATTCCTTTATCATATACACCTCTGATTTTATTAATGAGGAAGTAATCCACAACTAAGTGATAAGTGTCAGAATCAAGATGATAATACTACCATTTGGGTTCTTGGTTCAGAATCTCTTATTTCCAGCAAGTATACCAGACAATTTCATGGCATGTGTTATATCTATTAATCTCATTCCTCATTTCATTTTATCGTTCCTGCTTTGTGTCTCTGCCCAGTGTCCATCCTTTATATCCCATATTATATATTTCTTATAGACCTTGTTGTTTCCTTAATTGGTTCACTCTGAAATATTTAACGTTTTATTAACTGCAAAACATCATACTAGGTTTTCAAAGTAAAATAAACCTATTTATTATTTTTTTCTTAGTTAATTTTTAAATTTAATTTCAAAGATTAGGCTGTATGTTTAAATGATGAAAGATGACCAAATATAGTTTAAAAATGTATTTTTCTGATTTATTTTAGCTAAATTTCTGTTAAATAGCTGTCTTTAAATACATTATCTTATGTGCCAAATTCTGGTTGCTGGAATAATTTGTCCTTGTATTTTCTGGGTATAAGAGTTGAAACTGATAACATGAAAAGGAAAAATAATGAAGAGAGAGCTAGGAGTAGTGCAAAGAATATTCACGGTAGAGTCAGGATTCCTGGCTATGACCTTTGTATCTAACCATTCATATCATCTTGTAAAAATTCTCTAATCAAAAGAATTTATTTTTCCATGTATAAAATTAAATGATTACCAGGATCCTTTACAGCTCTAGATTATTATGATTATGCCTAAGGCAGAAGTAGAAAACTTCATATATGTTTTGTTTTTAACAGGTGAACTTTGTGTCATTTTTTCCCAAAGCTGGAAAAATAATATGAAATTAGAAAAGCTGGAGGGGTAAACAGTGGAGAAAATTCAGACATGTATCTTATTAACAGTAACATTTATTTCAGGGACATATTTTGATTATGTTTGGCCCACTGTACATAATGCCTTTTGGCCTTTCTCAAATGAATTCATTTGTCTGTTGCAGATAGACATAGTAGTTTACATACTCTTTCTAAGGAACAGTGGCTTCATCTCCATTAGAATAGTAATGGCTATAAGAGTTTATTGATTTCACTGAAGGTGGCAAAATAGGTTGGAAAGGAACTGGCTATCTTTCTGGTGATACATGTGGGTAAATTTGGCTATAAACCAAGTGTCCCAAAATGTACCTTGAATGGCTAATAAATCCTTACTGAAAGCATTTTCTTTGATTAAATTCTTCACTACAATTAAAGCATAATCTTTGTGGTGCTAATCTTGCAAGGGATGTTTCTATTTTATAATTCTGGAAATAATCATGTAAACTTATACAAATGCTGTGGTACTATTATAGTATAGGAGTAAAAATCAGTTATTGATGTAGACTCCCATGGCGTGAAATTGGAGAATATTAATTCATAGTTTTCATGTAAAATAAGAATAATGGAATAATTGTCTTATTTTTGGAGGTGTTGATTATTTTCTTTTAAATTGCTTGATATTGTCATTAAAGAAAGTAAATGGCCAAAAGTGGAATTCTATTATAAAGGAAACCATTTTAAGTTTTTAAATTAGTAGCTAAGAATTTAGATTGTATAAGCTCTTTTGATTACAACAGAGTTTAATTGCCTAATTATATTGTTAAGTTCTTCTCGTTTCAGTCAAACTCAGCGAAGTCCCCATGTATTTTATCGCCATGACTTAATCAATCAACTTCAGCACAATCATGCTCTAGTTACTTTGGTAGCAGAAAACCTTGCAACTTATATGGAAAGCATGAGACTGTATGCTAGAGGTATGTATTGTAAGCTAACATGAACTATGGAAAATAACAGCAACTTCTCTTACTAGCATTTTTTTTTTTTTGCATTCATTACCTTAGAAATGACAACAAATGCATTTTTAAAAGATACAAGATATTGAATTTATAAGTTGTGTTTCTTTGGGAGTTTATGATCCACTTTTACTCTCAACTCTTACACACCCTAAATTCCGGGCCAGCATTCCAAGGCCTTCCCCACTCTCCTTGTTCAATTGATTTCTTTTTCTTCCCTGCCTGGGAGCTCTGCCTGCCTGTACTACAATTGGTTGTTACCTTCTTAGGTATGTACTTGACTTGTTTTCAACCTTTATTTCCTTACTACCCGCCACCTTTATCTTTTCAAGAACGCTTGTTTTGTTTGTCTGTTCTTGGATATATTATAGTTCTTTTATAATCCTAAGTCTATGTTTCATATAAGTGCTTCAGACTTCATTAAAAATTCACAAGAATAGAGATGCGAGGCTACAAGAATCCACATGTTTACATTGGTTTTCAAAGTGTGAATTTGTTTAGATGTATTAGGGTAGTTTCCTGTGGTTTCAACATCCAGTTTTTAAGTGCCTGTGGTATGTGGAGCTCTATTTGAATGCTTTTACCCTGTGACAGTTGTGTCTGAGTCTGCCTGTGCTAGAGTACAGATGGGTTCTTAGTACATACTCCTCTGGCTTAGACCAAATTCACAGGCCCAAGAAAAACCCCAAAAACTATCTTGTAGGGCTCGTTTGTTCCCATAGCCATAGAAAGAAAACTTTGTATTACCAATGTTAACGATAGACTTGAGTATAATGGTTACTGAACGTAACACTCATTTAACATGTTATAGAATCTGCAGAAGCCAACAGTATATATTAAAAATGAGGATATTTCTAATACTCATTATTTGAAGAGTAGACTCTTGGCATTATTGAATAAAACCCCAAGGTACTTATAAATCCTGAGATTTATGCTTAACACTTATAGTATGTACATTCCCATATAAAATTCAGATAAGTATAATTGAAAAATTAAGCAACTCTTCATATACCTCTGGTGATTTTGTTGACTTGTTCATCCATTTACCCCCTCTGGGCTAGCTGAGTCCTCCTAGGCAATAGATTGTAGAGCTGGATTAGCAATCTAAGTATCAGGCAGCTAATAGGCACCAGGCAGTGATCTTTTATCATTTCAGTCCTAAGTTTTTTCTAAGCAGCATGGTAGAACAATCAGCGCAATATAAGCATGTGAACATGTGAATTATATTCTGTACCAAATGCAACCGAAATCAGAGAGTGGCACAAGAGGTTTGCATGTAGTATATCCAACCGTGCAAGAGTCTAGGCTCAGTTGAACATAACTCGGATTCTTTGTTATGATCTCTTCTTTCTGGTACAAAGCCCTCACAGATGCCAATGAATGCCGCCCCCCAAAGTGGAGCCATATAAATCATATGTGCTGCAATGCTAATTTTTATTTACTTCATTTGTATGTGGTGTTTCCTTTAATTTTATCATCAGAGGTTGAGAACCCTGCTGTCAGGGCAGTCAGGAGATGGTGCATGTGCATTTTAGCTTCACTAGGGTTTTCTGCCCTATTTTAGTCAAATTCTACATGAGTCATTGCCTCATCTCAATTTCATGGTCCCAGGAACGTTTTTAGTCTTCAGTTTCACCTCCTTGTGTTGTCTGTATCTCCACGAAGTAAGAGATGTGAATCTGTATGGTCAGATTGCCTAGATTTGAAACATGTCCCAAACAGATTAGCTGTATGACCTTGGACAAGTTATTTATGCTAAAACAATACCTGACACCTAGTAAACTCTTGAATTTTTGTTCCTATTCATATGTTCCCTTGAATTCATTGACACCATACCTTCTGTTTTTCCTAACTTTGATAACTTTTCCTCCTCTGTTACAGTACTCTTCTGATTAATACTGATCAGTCTGTAGATACTTAAATATGGAGGGAAAAGTAATTTTTAAAATTAGTAAAATATTCTCCTGTTAAACTTTTCACAGCATTGAATCACTTCTGTGGTAACATCAACCACCAATTTCCGAATTTGTGATTCTAAAGTAAATTACTGTTTTTGCCTCTCTATAATAAAGGTGTTGTACGGATCCCATTAGGTATGAGACACATTGTTTAGCAGAGTAACTCAGGCCTCCACGCTTCACTGATAATCTCAATTTCTGATAACTGTTTCAGCAATATTAAGTGTTTGTCCTGCCCATATTTCGTCTCCACTGGCATCCTCAGCTTTGGGAAAAAATTTCCTCAGTCATATGGTCACGTGATTCTACCTCCTGTTTTAATGATATTCAGTTAAAGTAATGAACTTATTACTTAATATTCTCTACAATATTTATTCATGTGTTTTTACTACTAGTGCCTTCAGGCACTGGTACTTAACAAATCCTTCCTTAAAAGTTTTTTATGTGTATACAACAAAGTATAAAACCACCTTTCAGTTTTCACTCAAGTTTTGCCTCATTGGTAGGATAGTCATTATACTGACTTGAACGCTTATTGAAAGTTTTATTTACCAGTTTTCCTGGTTTCCGGATAGAGTTGGAGGACTTGTCTTCATTGTAGATCACATTTTTGCATTGTTTTCTAAGGACTACCACTTTCAATGACCTCTTTTCAGTCTCTTACCAGTTTTTAAGAACATTTTCCCCCATAAAAAATTTCTTCATGAGTTGTCGTTCACCAACTGTGCTCTGTGTTAGGTAGGATGCAGATCCTAGGCTACGTTTTCTCAGTAGCTCTGCCTCATTCTTACACGTCAGCCATGAAATACTGTTAAGTCTATATGGGTTCTTTGTGATTTAAAAAAAATTAAACTAGTGTCTATTTTATGAACCATTTATAGCTCTCTGGAGTAATGGCTATTTCCAGGCTTGGTGTAGGGAAAGTACAAGATGGTCCTTGACCATCTTATTCTGGAAAGTAAGAAAGTGCTTAAAGAATCATGTTGACATGTCAAAGAAACACAGAGTTGCCTCTCACTGCCCAAAACTAGGTCAAAAGAAATAATGAAAATAACAAACCATTAAATGAAATACAAACCCTTCAGTCTATACTGAAAGAAAGGAAAATACCAACTAATAAATATAGAACATATGATGATAAAAAAAAAAAAACCAAGGGATGAGGGATTTAACTTCTGGAATGGTGGGAAGAAGATGCTCAGTGGACCTTCTCCTTAACAGCCATTTAACTAGAGATAATTTGAAGTATCTGAGAATTGTCCTACGAGGATACAGCAAACGGAGAAACATTTATTCAAGAAAATCTGCTAAATCTCAGAAAGAACAGCAAGAGTCTGTAGCATTTGAGCCACAACTTGTTCCGTTCCCACAGCTGCGGGTTCCACCACAGGAAGGGGAAGCTATTGGTATTTCTTATCTTCTCTAATCCTGTATTGCAGAAGCTCTATTCTAGACAATCATGACAGAAGGACTAAGAGTCCCTTATCCTACTCAGTGTCTACTCACAGGGCGGAAGCTTTACTCCAGGTATGGCAGGCTGAGAATACTGGAGTCCTGGTTACCCCCACTGCAGCTTGCTCATAAGGTGGAAGTTCCATTCCAGGACGGGCACACTGAGAAAATCAGGGGCCATGACCAGCACCATCATAGAGCCAGGGATATCACTCTGGGAGAAGCTGCTTGTTGTGTTGCCACCAGCTCCTGTGCAGTGGCACAGAAGTTCTGCCCAGAGGGAGAGATGAGCTGTGAGGACGAAGAGCTTAGCAGTTAGGCTTGAAGGGACTAAGTTTATTTGGACCAGCACATGTTATTCCTAAGGGTATTATCAAAACCAGTGGAAATTTTGGTGAAGAGCAATTAAGAGGGTACTTGTAGCTCCATGTATTCATATCAACAAGCAAAAACAGCAGAGCGACCAGGAGTTTAACAGAGAGATGTAGATAAAGAAACAACCAAGCTGAGCCCTCCTGGGGTCAGTCAGCCCTGGGAGGTCAGGAATGCTGTGCACATGCATTCGGCTGCACCCACTCAGAAGCACTCAGCAGGATGTGGGACAAGTTGTATACATTCCCCAGTCCACACAGATACATCAACAAAGGCTCTAATGCACAGGGACTTAAATTCAACTTCTGACCAAACGCTGGAAGAACAATAAGCTACCGTGACCCGGGGCAATTACTAGGAAGCCAGGCTTGAAAATAAAATTGCAAATATCCTTAGCAGTCTGGAAGACTATATGCCGTGCCCAAGATTGCACCCTCTCAGGAATGATTGGAAAGAGAACATCTGAGCTACTAGTCCCTGATTGAACGTGGAACAAAAACGTAGACTCCTTGAACTGTGACGGTATCTTCCAGACCACACACACATCCAATGATAAAGGGTAAAAATCTGACTAGCCAGGGGGACTTAAGCACAACCATTGACCCATAAGGGGATTATGTTGACCCAGGAACAACCTAGAGGTAGCCAGGCTAAAAGATAAAAAGGGGAAAGCACTGTGGGTGAGATAGACTTCACAGGGTTAGTGTAGCACAGTCACTATAAAACATAGCAAACAACATCAACCTGGGAGGGAGTGGTATCTGTCTCCAAGTTGCTACAATATATCTAAAATACCTGTATTGCAGCAAAAAAAGGATATGAAGTGTGACCCATACATATACAGACAACTGAAGGGGCCCAGATGGTGGACTTTGCAGACAGATAGTTGAAAGTAGCTATTACAGATATACTCAAGGAACTGAATGAACTCATGTCTAGAAAATTAAAGGAAAGTATCATGACATTGTTTCAGTCGAATATGCCAGTAAAGAGATAGAAACTATTAAGAAAGAAAGAAAGAAAAAGAACCAAATGGAAATTCTGGAGTTGAAAAGTACAATAGCCAAAATGAAAATTTCACTACAGGGGCTGAACGGTAGATTTGAGCTGGCAGAAGAAAGAAGCAGTGAATTTCAAGCTAGATTCAATAGAGATTATACAGTCTGAACAGAGGAAAAAGGATGAAGAAAAATGAACAGATGCTTAGGGAAATATGGGACACCATTAAGAATGCCAACATACGTGTAATGGGAGTACCAGAAGGATCTGGGGGGAGAGAAAAAGGGGGCAGAAAAACATAATTGCTGAAGACTTCCCAAATTCAGTGACAGACATTAACCACATCCAAGAAGCTCAACTCCAGGTAAGTTAAATGCAGAGAGACCCAGATGCAGACATGTCATAGTGAAAGAGAAAACCTTGAAGGTAGTAAGAGAAAAATGACTCCTCATGCATAAGGAAACCCCAATAAAAATAACAGCTGATTTCTTATGAGAATATTAGAGGCCAGAAACCAATAGGACAACACAGTCAAAGTGCTATGGGCAGGGCAGGAACCTGACAACTACGATTCTTTTGAAAGTTCAGCAAAACTATCTTTCAGAAATGAAGGCAAAATAAACACATTCCCAGATAAACACTGAAAGAATTTGTTGCTTGCAGACTTGCCTTACAAGAAATACTAAGGGAAGTGACACCAGATAATAAGTCAAAGCTGCAGAAAAAAGGAAATTTGGGTATTTCACAAGTATATGGAAATTATATACTCCAAACTAACCAATGGGTCAAAGAAGAAATGACAGAGCCAGCCCTGATGGCCTAGTGGTTAAAGTTCAGCGGCCCAGGTTCACTTCCTGGTTGCAGAACTCCACCACCCGTCTGTCAGTTGCCATGCTGTGGCAGTGGCTCACATAGAAGAACTAGAGGCTCACATAGAAGAACTAGAAGGACTTACAACTAAGATATATAACCACGCATTGGGGCTTTGGGGAAGAAAAAATAAAAATGAAAAGAGGAAGATTGGCAACAGACGTTAGCTCAAGGCGAATCTTTCCCTACAAAACAAAACAAAAAAAAGAAATAAGTGAAATGAGAATATATGGAGATGAATGAGAAAGAACAGAAAATGCCAAAACTTACAGAGTGTTGCTAAATCAGTGCTTAGAGGAAAACTTATACCTCTGAATGCTTGTATTAAAGAAGAAAGCAGGGCCGGCCCGGTGGCGCAAGCGGTTAAGTGCACACGCTCCGCTCCAGCGGTTGGGATTCGCTGGTTCGGGTCCCGGGCGCGCACAGACGCACTGCTTGTCAGGCCATGCTGTGGCGGCGTCCCGTATAAAGTAGAGGAGGATGGGCATGGATGTTAGCCCAGGGCCAGTCTTCCTCAGCAAAAAAAGAGGAGGATTGGCAGATGTTAGCACAGGGCTGATCTCCTCACAAAAAAAAAAAACAAATCAATAACTAACCTCTCACCTTCAGAAACTAGAAAATAGCAAACTAAACCCAAAGCTAGAAGTAGTAAGGAAACAATAAAGATTAGAGTGGAAATAAGTGAAATAAGGAAGAGAAAATCAATGAAACTGAAAGTTGGTTCTTTGAAAAGATCAGCAGAATTGACAAATCTTTAGCTAGGCTGACTAAGAAAATAAGAATCAATTATGAAAATCAAAAATGAGAGGGCAGAGCCAGCCCCGTGGCTTAGCGGTTAAGTGCGTGCGCTCTGCTACTGGCAGCCCAGGTTCAGATCCTGGGCGCGCACCGACACACGGCTTCTCTGGCCATGCTGAGGCTGCGTCCCACATACAGCAACTAGAAGGATGTGCAGCTATGACATACAACTATCTACTGGGGCTTTGCGGGGGAAAAAAAAAGGAGGAGGATTGGCAATAGATGCTAGCTCAGAGCCGGAGTTCCTCAGCAAAGAGAGGAGGATTAGCATGGATGTTAGCTCAGGGCTGATCTTCCTCACAAAAAAGTAAATAAATAAATAAAACTGTTTAAAAAAAAAAAAAGGAATGTCTATTAATCAGGACTAATCTTCCTCACAAAAAAGTACATAAATAAAACTTAAAAAAAAAAAAGGAATGTCTTAAAAAAAAATGAGAGGGCATCACTACCAACCTTACAAAAATAGAAAATATAAGAGAATACCATATTACTTTTTTTTTTTTTTTTCCTGTGAGCAGGACTAGCCCTGAGCTAACATCCAGTGCCAATCCTCCCCTTTTTTCTTGAGGAAGAATGGCCCTGAGCTAACATCCATGCTCATCTTTCTCTACTTTATGTGGGATGCCGCCACAGCATGGCTTACCAAGCGGTGCGTTGGTGCACGCCCAGTATCTGAACCTGCGAACCCCAGGCCGCCGAAGCGGAGTGCGAGCACCTAACCGCTTGCGCCACCGGGCCGGCCCCCTGGAGAATACCAGATTACTGAAATTGACTCAAGAAGCAGTTAAAAATCTGAGTAGATGTAACAAGTAAAGATTGAATTAGTAATCAAAAAATGTTCTCACAAAGGAAAACCCAGAACCAAATTGCTTCATTGGTGAATTTTACTGAACATTTAAAGAATTAATATTGATCCTTCACAAGTTCTTTGAAAAAAATAGAGGAATACTTCCTGACTCACTCTATGAAGCCCTTATTACCCTGATACCAAAATAATACAAAGATATCAGAAGGAAACTACAGCTCAATGTCCCTTGTGAAAATAGACCCCCCCACAAAAAAGAAAAAGAATCCAGCAACATATAAAAAGGATCGTGCACTATGACCAAATGGAATGTATCACTGGATCACGATGTTGATTTGACACTCAAAAGTCAATTGTAATACAGCATATTAATAGACTAAAAGGACAAAAACTATGTGATCTTTTCAGTAAACGCAGAACAAGCATTTGACAAAATCTAACGCCTTTCATTATAAAAACGTTCAGCAAACTAGGAATAGAAAGGAACTTCCTCAACCTGATAAAGGGCGCCTTGAAAAACCCACAGCTAACATCATACTTAATGGTGCAAGACTGGCTACTTTACACCTAGATCAGGAATGAGACAAGAATGTCCGCTCTAGTCACTTCTGTTTAACATTCTACTGGAGATTCTAGCCAGGGCAACTAGGCAAGGAAAGGAAATAAGCATCCAGATTAGAAAAGAAATAATGTTAATCATAGATAACATTTTGTGTACAGAAAATCCTAAAGAATCCACTAAAATCTATTAAAACTCATAAGAGTTCAGCTAGGTTGCAAGAATTAAGATCAATATACAAAAATCAATTGTATTTCTATACACTAGCAATGAACAACCTGAAAATGAAATTAAGAAAACAGTTCCATTTACGATAGCTCTGAAAAGAATAAGGAATAAATTGAACAAAAGTACAGAACTTGTACACTGAAAACTAGAAAACAACATTATTGATGGAAATTAAAGATCTTAAATGGAAAAACATCCCCTTTTCATGGAATGAAAGACTTAATATTGTTAAGATGGCAATACTCTGTAAGTTGACCTACAGATTCAACATAATCCCTATAAAAATCCCATAATTTTTTCTTTTTACAGAAATTGACAAGCTGATTCTAAAAATCATGGAAATGCAAGAGACCCTAATTGCCAAAACAATCTTGATGATAAAAACCAAAGTTGGCTGACTCATACTTCCTGATTTCAAAACTTACTACAAAACAGCAATAATTAAGGCAGTGTGGTCCTGACTTAAGGATAGATGTATGCATCAATGGACTATAATTGACAGTCCAGAAATAAACCATTATGTTTATGGTCAATTGATTTTTTTTAAGGGTGCCAAGAATATTCAGTGGTAAAGAAATAATCTCTTTCATAAATGTTGCTGGAAAAACTGGATACCTACATTTAAAAGAATGAAGTTGAATCCCTTGCCTCACATCATGCACAAAAATTAACTCGAAATGGATCTTAGACTTAAAAGTATAAAACTCTTAAAAAAAATACATGAAGAAATCTTTGTGGCCTTGGGTTAGGCAAAGCAAAATTGTTGGGGGAGGGGGGAAGTGATATATTGGGCTACCTCAAAATTAAGAGAGAAATAGTAACTTTACAGTGAAGAAACCTGGTGGAAACCACCTTGATCAAATGATCAGAGTTAACATGAATACTGCCACAAAGTGACATTATGTTCCTACTGATAATGCTGCAAACAATACCATCGAGAAAGTAAAATGACAACCCAAGAATGGGAGAAGATATCTGCAAATCATATATCTGATAAGGGACTTGTATTCAGAATACATAAGAACTCTCACAACTCAACAATTAAAAGACAACCCAATTAAGAAATGTGCAGAGGGTCTGTATAGATATTTCTCCA